>NC_136420.1:83690080-84215080 GCF_052625555.1 Lactuca saligna | reverse complement strand
GTTGCAGCAAACATTTGCTTATGTCTAATACTTTTCTAGACAATCCACACACCAATTCATGACAGTCTTCATTCATATCTACTTCCAACATATGAGCGACTGTGGCCCGTTCAAATAATTCGATTATTCTTAATAAACTCAATTATTCTGGAAGTCAAAACATGCAAGGTGAAACACAAGAATAATACTAATCCCATATGGCCTCAAACCTTTGAGTATAAATGAAACTCCTTTTATTTATCACCATACCGATTATTCATTATTTGTTGTTTCGGGTAATCAACTTCTTACTTGAATTATTACACTTGTCCCATGCACCTAGCATGCACACAATGTTTACCTATGGTTCTTACTTTGTGAAATAGACCAAATTGAACACATTTCCAATCATTCTCATTTCACAACTCCAAATCCTTTTTCATAAGTGTGAGAATATCAAATTCTCGCTACTTATAGAATATGCCAGATTCTAACACTTTATGCAACGATCCTTTCGTAATGTCACTGCATCAAAGTCACAAAGACTATTTCCAATGATATTACAAAGTTCTCTAACGGAGATCGTTACAAGACAATTCCTTAGATATGATGTCTCTCACTCAAAGTACATTTCTTTGATCATCCTTTTGCATAAAAGTTTCTAATCTAGACATAGATTTTCAATATTTACTTCCCAATATGGACACGCTTCCATATTTTCCATATGACGACTCATTTCTTAATAGAATCTTATCTATTCACAATAATTTCGATATGGTCCATCCAATATGGAAACATTTCCACATTTTCCAATACTATACTTCCAACTACTCACAAGCGACCAATCCTCGTCGAACTTTGGATTGTCCTTTGATAGTTGTTTAATTATTTTAGTCAAAACCAATTCTAGTCCCTTTTCCCTCTAAATGCACTAGACATTTGAAAAATTTTAGAATGGTCAAACATTAAAGCATTTGCAATCGATCCTGTACCCGAAGCGTATGGGACACGACGCACAATGTTTTATTTGCTATGTTCTCAAAATTCGAATTGTGAAGAGGAATGCCGTAATCATAATCGAAATTTTAAGAACACACTATGTACCTTTGACTAAATCTATTAACGTTTCACAACCTAATCCTTTAGATTTGAAATGAAGCATAATATTCTCTCCCTTAATTATAGCAAAACAACTTTACAACCCTTACGACTTTGCAAGGTATAACTCTTGTTTTTCTATAATTAATATTGCCAACTTGCAATACTTTCCATAATAATCATACAATCATAACTTTTATGCTCCCACTATCATGATGATTACTATAAAACTTAACACTTATGCTCCCACTAGCTTCGACATGTATTCATAAACATCTTAACTTTCAGAAAGACAATACCTATTGAATTTCTTAAGTCCATGTTTCTAATACTTAGTGCTTTGATAATCTTTTATCAAAGCTTCTTGAACTTATACACCTTTGCCTTAGATAGTTCATATGTGTGTCTAAACTATTAAGACTAATTGCCAAACCTCACAATTCAAATCATGGAAAGGGATACCGTAACCATAATTGAATTCGAGAATGCAACTTTACAATCACTATCTTCTTAAAATCTTTCTTAGTGAAAGCATTTCCTCACAATCATTTTCATGAAGGACGAAATATTATGACACTTAGATTTTAATGGTGTATGTGTTTCTATCCATGTGAATTTGTTAAAACGAAAGTTTACGACAAATTCAAATTCATATGGACCGAACTTTCTTAATCTTGATTTCTTGCCTTATGGTAGCACAGCTACCCATCACGTCTTCCAAGTAGTTAAGCATCTCACCTTTTTCCTATCAATGTACCTTTCATTGATCAAGGTGCTTTGCCATTTATGCATTCAAAATGAGAACTCATAGGACTCATATGCATAATTAACTCAATTGGAACAACACAGAATCAAAATATTATCAACACGATAGGTTGTAAACCTCAACTCGTGTGCTAGTGATGATCGATAACGTTTATTTGATTTGTTCTTGAAACCTTTCAAGACCATTAAGACTCCCACTGACTCCTTGACATATAAGATTCTCTTGTTAATAAACATTTGTTGACAACCAAATATTCAAGAGTTAGTGTAGCTTTTATCAAAACACTTCATAAATTGGTCCAAGTTGGTCTTTGTCTTATTCAAGACATCATAACTTTCCACATTGTATGAATGTTATAAACCTTTAATACTTTTCACTCATTGCCACAATCTTAACTTTAAGACTTGTTATTGGAACGAAGTATGATCGACTTCTTGATTTTTTCATTTCTTCAAATCTTGATTCCTCTTCTCAAACATACAATTGTACTAAGACTTACTTAGAGGATCAATTGAGATATGGTTCTTAATCATTAAGACCTATCATAAAGCATAAAAGGTACTTTCCCTTCTTCTTAGAATGGAGAAACTTTTATCTTTATGCCTACTTGACTCTTCTTATTCGTTCTGCTATTGATTTAAACATTTTCAATCAATTCAGAATTACACTTAATCATATTTACTAAACCTTTAGTAAATCATGACGAATGTCTTTGTTACTCTTATGGTGGACTTTGATCAACACGCAACTTTGTGTACTTGATCTCCTAGTCCTTCACTTGACACTTTGTCAATGAATTAGTCTAATTTCCAAAATATGAAATTTCTCATTCATCGTGCAACCAAGTTGCATGATTCCAAGTTTCTGTCCAATTGAAACTTGGGCGATGAGAAACTCTCCCTATTTGGTAAATTCTTGACTTTCCATAACACAATAATAAACAAATCCATTATTGCTAATAATTTTAACATCAATTTTTCATACACGCCATTGTAAGGATAAATAAATAAAATTTAAAATCAAAATTTATTTTATTGCGGAAAAATTTGTCCTTCACAATGCAACTCATTGAAAAACTTATGTTAATACATCTTTCTTAGCAATCTAATTCTAACTCTAAGTAGTAGCTCAAGAATCTAATCTTCGAGAAACGTGATCGAAATCCATTCCTTCACGGTTAGATTCTGCTCACTTCTTCCCTTAAGCTTCCTTTCATTTCTTCGATCTTACAAGACATCAATTGTAATCGTATCAGATTATGTATTAAGAATCTAGAATAGAAGCATAAAAGAGTTAGTTAATGGATTTTACCTATATTAGAGCCATACGTTTCGACTCTACCATCTCTTAGATCTCTTAGGTAAATAGGGCAACTTCGTCTCCAATGCCCCTTCTCTTGGCAATAAAAGCAAATTGACTCTTTTTGGAATAGGACATGGAACTACTTCGGACATCGCCTTTCTCTTATGATCAATCTTTTCAATCATAGCATGTCTTTCGTTGCCATTGTCTATATCCATAGAGGTCTCGAAGGCAGATTCACCAATCAACTTTGCTTTTCTATTGCGCCAAACCATTGTTGATTCAGCAGCAATAAGCATATAGGTGAGATCTATAAGGGTCACGTCGCGGTTCATCATATAGTACTCTCTTACGAACTCACTATATGAGTTAGGAAGTGACTGAAGAACCTAATCAACAGCCATTTCCTCACAGACAACGGATCCCAACATTCTTAACCTATCAATGTGTGACTTCATCCCTAGGACGTGTGCACACACCGATGTTCACTTACCAAAAGGGCTTGAGTGATCTTGAACTTTTCAAGCCTTTGAACTTGTGGGTTAGGGAGAATAATTGGAGGAGGAGGAGGAAGTGAAGCATGATCTCTTGTTCCTCGATCGAATCGTGGAATATCATCTTCATGTGGAATGCTTGTTCCACGGGATTTGGGAAGACCATAGTTGTCGAACCTTGACATCTACAAAACGGGAGAAAAACGAATTCAAGTTAGTTGATAGATTGAGTCCTTAGTAAATCACCCAAATGAAATACTAAGTCTAGGACCCAACACAATATTCTACAACTCGGGAGAGGGATGCCGTAACCCTAATTGCAGAATATTTGAAGGTAAGTGAATGACGATTCACTAATTTCCACTACGAAAAACGAAAAAGAAATTTAAGTTTTAAATCTATGAAAACTCCTAGATCCTTTGAGATTCATTGAACTTTCAATGGCATGTTTAAATCTCGATATGCCCCTTTTGTTTGTGACTGGGATGCCGAGGATCACAAAGCGGGTGTGAATAACCATGCAAACTTACATGGTGCCCTCACATGTTACAGTCACCTATTCGATGTGCCGGTAAACCACACACGCTCCACCGAATTATGACATTTAAATTAAAATTTTAAATATTAAAACTCTTGATTTAATAATTATCTTGAATTAGACTATTAATTTAATTATTAAATCACAAGGGATTATCTAAATAATGAGGATAATTACCATTTAGACATTTAAGTTATCCTAATCCCTTAAATATCTATATAGATTTCGAAAATATGGATGGATAATGCAAGATCTTGAATTACCATATATAACAATTAGAGGATAATTACAAGATATGGGATAATCCAAATCCCTAAAAATTAGGACCTTATCTTAGGCAAATTTCGAAAATCAAGGGATTATAACAAACCCTAGATTTCGAAATTTAAGGGTTTAAGGAAAGGATTTGAAGATCTTATTCAAACTCTTGCAAATTAGGGTTTGCAAACCCTAATCTCGAAAAACCCTAGCCTCATAGGGTTTATTGGCAATAAACCCTAATATATCAAGTTCATACAATTGAAACCAAACCAATGGCTCTGATACCACTGATGGGTTTTGGTCATAAGACATCCTATGCGCTCATACAAACCCTAATGCTTGGATCTAGGTTTCTCTATTGTACATGCTTTGAATCCAAGACTATAAACCCTAATTCTAGCATTCAAGTAATCATATTAATATGTAATTAGGTTTAAGATCATACTGGTTTTCTGTCATATTTAAACCCTTAAACCTTAGGTTAAGGGTATCCTCTTTAGCCTCCATGTATGCTTAACAGTTGGTTATGTATCCTTATATGTAGGATGTTGTTGTACTGTAGTGATTTGTTATATATATATATATATATATATATATATATATATATATATATATATATATATATATATATATATGTGTGTGTGTGTGTGTGTGTGTGTGTGTGACATCTCCAATTTCACGGCCAGAAAAACCGATTTATTTATGTTTATTTAAAATCAAACTATCCCTTTTAAAGAATATTATTGCAGAATTTGTTCCCAAAAACATGATAATGATATTATTAAAGCATTTTCAAAGAAATATACTTTATTTATATTAAAAGTGTTCAGATGTTAGTGTAACATCTTGAATTTCAGGTATTTACGTTTTACCCCTTGGTATGAGAATTGTTTGTATTTTGGTCCCAATGGCATTTTTGTAATCACTTCAACAGTTGCAACCATAAACACTTAAATTTCGATGAAAACAATAGATTTTGATCCTTGTAGCCTTGAATCTTCGAACAAATGTAGAAATCCAATGATCAAACTTGAATCACACACGAAAATGATGAAAACCTTGAGTCGTAAACACCAAAAACTAATTTGACATCGGATTTGCTTGGATACCAATTGTAGAGTCCCAAATCCAGGAACCAAACCAATGATCAAACAATTGGATCAAGATGCTGAACAATCAAGCACAAGAACAGAGAAGAAGTGAGGATTAATCAAGCAATGCACATGTATTTTAGCAGGGCCGTAAACACGTCAGGTACACCTTGACAATACACAAGTACACCATGAACTCTATCTGACAACGTAAGGTAACCAACCCTGACACACACCTATTTATAGGCACAGACCAACCGCAAACTAGGTTCACGTCCATGCACAAGTTCACAATCGTGAACACCTACACAGCCGTAAACACACAAAAGCAACACGACCAAACCCTACAAAGACTTATACATAAAGAACCTAGCCCAAACCACATAGTTATGACCTATCAATATCCTACCCTTGGTTTGGGGCTAGCCTTGATTCAATCTTTCTCAATTATAAGCACATCAGACCTCCCTATTGACCCAAGCCACGGCTGTTTCTCGATAATCCCAGCAATCATCACAGTATACTCTTTAGTAGCAACTTCAAAATATCTTCAGCAACCTGGATTTGATGTTGAGCTAGGTAGTGTAAATCCTATTTACCAAACTGAAGAAGATCCTTCTTGTCAAATAACCGAAATACACCTTCAGGAAATCTGATGACAGCAGAAGCTGTGGTTTCATCATAGACCCAGTAAAGCATACTTTTTATAGAACCATTACGGAAATTCTGAACAATAGGAATCTGTTTCAACTGGTTAGCGGGAGGCCACATCACCGTTTGAAAAGGCTCGTTGGTCTTTGGATCTAGTACATCTGGGAAGATCTTTATGAAGGATTCAACTGTCTTCATATCAGTAAAGCCCTTTTTCACTTGATCTTCAAGGAAAAGGTTGAAATATGTTACATGTGCATCATTGGATGGATTAGCAAAAGGAGCATTGGCAAGTTCTGACAGATCAACTCTTGTCCATGAGCAAAAGTCTTGTTTGTCCTTGGAATACTCCACATTTGAACTTTTGTGCTTCACAAGCCACAGATTCCGCTTGTTATGAAAACCCCACGACAAAATCCCTGACCAATCACCGTACTTTGAGCCAAATCGTTTCTTTTTGAGTTCGGTTACGGTGAGTCGGGGTTAACCTTCGCGAGTGTTCTGATCTGAACTCTTTTTGAACACCCACCTTTGTTTCCTAGAAGATGAAGCTTGTTGAGGTCGCTACAAAGCAACGAAGTGTGGAGCTTGAACTGGCTCACATTCAAAACGATCAACTATTCAGGTTGTTCTTACAACGGGAGGATCTACAGGGGGCTTTGTTGTGAAGCTTGGGTAGGATCAATGGAAGAGGTCTTAGCACCACCTGGTTCTCCGACTGATGATTTGAATTTGTAACCAAATTCCATAGCCAGTTTATTTTTGAGGTCAAAGTAACAGGCGGTTAAAGCTCCAAGGTGGGTCTGAATATCAGATATCTGTGATATCTTCAGAGAATTGTATGATTTAAGCTCCGAGACTTGGGTTTTGAGGTTTTCAATCACAACATCTCTCTTAATAAGTCTCTGATTCAGTACACCCATTTCTTTCTTGAGCTCTTGGACTGATGGTTCCACTCCCCCTTGACTGCCTTCCTCAATTGATATGCCTTTTCCGCAAGGAGGAAGGCATGTAGCTTCTTGTTTGGCCAAGACTCTTGCAAGCCTCTCAGAAGCGATGTTGTGCACAGGCCTTAGGGGGAGGAACCTCTAGGAACTGAATAGCTCCCGGTTTCAAATATGGTGCTTGGACCTTCAACGGTAGGTTGAAGCGGTGCGGAGGCTGTGGTAGGTGGTTGCACCGGTGGTTCTTGATCCCTAACAAGCACTCCCGGCCTCAAGTCAGCTCGCGTTCTTTTGAACGGAGGTTGGGAGGCAAATGTCATCACAAGATCGCTCTCATCCGACAAAGAGGTTGGAATAGCAACATGAAGGGGAGGAATCCTTGACGTTGTATCCTGTACTTTTGTAGTTTTGGCCATTTGTTCGGAGGTAGGAGACAATGCTTTTTGAACGTCACGAACTCCCCCTGTCTCTGTTGCCGGTTGAGCACCTTAATTGACAAAGTCAAAGAAGGAATCAAGATCTTCATTTTTTGGGTTGTACTTGTCATGCTCAAAATTGAATGAAATGCCATCATTGTTAAATCCAGACAAATCACCACCTAAACCTGTGTCTTCTTCATAATCTTCCTCTAGAATGTTTTCCATCAATCCTTTTTCACAATCACCTTCCTCATCATCATCATCATCATCATCATCGTCCTCTTCATCTACTACCAGAACATGCTCCTCGGCAACTTTAGTGATAGGAGCAACGAGCTCTTCTTCTTTTTCAGAAGCAGTGATCACATCATCTTCCGTTTCCATATGATCGGAGGAGCTTTCAGGCGATGATGCATCACTAAATTCAGCAAACTTTCCGAACATTACCAATGGGAACATTCCCTGAAACATGAACTTCCCCTTTCTATTTTGCTTCATTAGCCCAAATGTGTTGTAGCCAAGAGATTTGACATCAAGGGTTTCTACTCTTCTTTCGATTTCTAGGTGCTTGATGTTTAAGATCAGTTGCAAAAATCTTGGGTACTTGAGAAACTTCTCCTTTTTTTCCCTTTAACATTCCCCACCATTTCATTCAGAATGAATTTGGAAAAGTTGAATTCTAGATCCATAGCAAGAGCTGCGATTGCACCCGTATTCAGCAGGGAAATTTCATCACCCCCGACTCTCCGACCAGAAATGCAACTCACGAACACATGAGCTAAGTATCTCCAGTAGGGTGGGAAAATCTTTTTGATGGTTGGAGGAAACACCCCTTCATAGCCCATCTGTTCAATGATAGTTTTAGTTTGATCCATTGAAATCTCAGTCGGAAAACCTGGCTGGTCATCAATTTGTAGAACCTCTCGAATAATCTGTTCCCTCACATAAATCTTCTTTCCTTTAACTGTTGCTTCTAGGGATACGGAATCATTTTCACTTCTTAGCACCATAATATTGCTCTAAAATTAAGCCTTGATAGATAACAGGTGTAACACCCAAAGTCAGGAAGGCCAAGAAGGAAAGAAAACCCTAAGTCAAAGGGGTCAACTCGCCGAGTCCAGTGCGAAACTCGGCGAGTCCGAGTGGGATCCGGGTTCAGGAGTTAGTGACGGGCTCGGCGAGTCGGATAAGGGGACTCGACAAGTCTGGTCTGAACGAGGAAAACCCTAATCCCGGGAATTGTATCCTATATAATGGGTGTTATGTCCCTCCCTCAGCCTCCTTATCATCCTAGAGAACCTGTAAACCCTAGATTTCGTGTGAGCTTCCATCATTTGAGAGAAATAGATTTGGAGGAAGGAAACTTTGGAAAGGAACTTGAAGATCAAGAAGGTTGCTTCAAAGGGGGAGGTAAAGATCCGGGATCTACTTTAGTTTGTGTTCATCTTGGAGGTAATAAGCTGCTATCTTCCCTCCTTTGCATCTAGATCTACTTTTGTTATGAGATTTGGGGCTTTTATGGTTGTTTGAGACCCAAGTTGAGTTTGGGGCCTAGATATGTCGTTGCCACTTCAGATCCAGTGTTGGGATGGTCCAATATGTCATAAAGCATCAGAAGATGAGTAGTTGGTGAAGCCCTTTTGTCCCTAAACCTAGCCCTAGAGTGTTTTGAGCCTTGATCTCTTTAGTTATACGTAAAGTTTGCAACTTTACGTGAGGATTGAGCTTTGGGAGTATGGATTTATGAGTTGGAGCCCCTACATGGCTCGAAAAGCCACTGTATGGATTAAGAACTGGAGCGACTCGGCGAGTCACATGGTTGGACTCGGCGAGTTGGATGAAGTTGGGCAGGAACTCGGCGAGTTGGAAGAACAACTCGGCGAATCTGTTGAAGATTGCCTTGGACTCAGCGAGTCTGTTCTTGGACTCGACGAGTCAAGTCGCGAAACCCCAAACCCTTTCGAGGTAAGACTCGGATCAGTGAGTTGAGTGGGGACTCAGTGAGTTGGACAGATCAGTGAGTTGACTCGACGAGTCTGTTCTACGTGCCTACTTTATCGGAATTCCCCAGTCACCCTGTCAATACCAGAATTAAGGACAATAGTCCGTACATCAAGGAAAAGTTAAGCCACGGTTCTAGATACAGATTATTTAGTGTAATATGTAGATTCCCATGTATATCTCCCTGCTCAATCTATCCAAGCATCGTATTGTCAAGCTAAATGGATATATCTAGGTCAATATTTGTCAAGTCTCTAGATTCCTTAAGTTTATCTGTTCCTAGTCAAGTCCATTAAATCTTCCGTGCCTACCAACGCATCGAACAGAAAGCCTAGACAATTCAAATTTGGTACTTTACACATATTCAAATTGCCTGTTATCACAAAGATTATATCACTTCCCAATACATCACCTACAAACCAACTATTTTTGGATTTTCTAATTTTTCTGATTTTTTTGTTTGTTTTTTTTATTTCTCCCCCTAAATTTGGGCATAGGAGAGAAAGGAAATTAAATGCGCAAATTTAAACTATCCTAAAACCAAAATCAATCTTCAAAACAGATCATTTTCAAAAATCCCACAAGCACATCGAATCGAGCTTTGTTAAATGGTTTTGTGAACAGATCTGCCACATTATTAGCAGTGGGAACCTATTCCAACAGAATGAGCGAATGCTCAAAACGATCTCTGATAAAATGCACTTTGATATCGATGTGCTTGGTTTTGAGTGCTGGACTAGATTTTTAGTAATTTGAATTGTAGCTTCGTTGTCATTGAAAATAGGGGTTTCTAGAAAGTTCAAACTATAATCCAACAGCTGATGTTGGATCCATATGACTTGAGAACAACAGGCAGAAGCAACGACATATTTCACCTCCGCCATTGAGGTTGAGACTGTATGTTGTTTCTTACACTGCCATGACACCAGCCAATCTCCCAGAAACTGACACCCCCCAGAAGTTGATTTCCTGTCAAGGTCACAACCTCCGTAATTACTGTCAGCAAAAAATATAAATAAAATTCAGAATTTTTCGGATACCAAAGACCCAATTTTGGGTTGCCTTTGAGATACCAAAAAATTCTTTTGACGGCAATTAAATAGGAAATTTTAGAATTAGCCTGGTAACGTGCTCACTGACAGAGTTCAAACATGATATTTGGCCTGCTCGCAATCAGATACATTTGCGATCCGATCATCGATCTGTATTCAGTCTGATCTACAGATGCGCCATCAGGATCTGGAGTCAACAGGGGTCGCTCGGCTATCGCCATCAAGGCAGGTTTTGCGTCTCTGAACCTAAACTTCTCTAGCATATTGTCAACATACTTGGCTTGATGGATCAGGATTCCTGTTGAATCTTGTTTACCTGAAGCCCTAAAAACATGGTCATTTCCCCAAGAGAACTCATCTCGAATCTCGTCTTCATAACGGATTCGAACTCCTTACACAACTGTGTACATGTTGACCCAAATATAATGTCATCGACGTATATTTGCACAAGAATCTGATCAGCACCAACATGTTTAATGAACAGGGTTTGATCGATTTGCATACCATACCCTTGGAGCTTAATGTAACCCATAATAAAGCCTTGTCCAACTTGTGGAAGTGATTCGGAAACTTTGAGTTGACAAACCCAGGAGGTTGATTAACATAGATTTCTTCCTTCACAGCGCCGTACAGGAAGGCAGTCTTGACATTCATCTGGTAAACCGTGAAGTTCATGTACGAAGCATATGCGAGAAAAATGCGAATAGCCTCCAAGCGAGTTTCCACTGCATAAACATTGGTGTAGTGTAGACCCTCTATTTGCCGGAATCCACGGATAACCAATCGCGCCTTATTCCGCACAATAACCCCTGAATCATCTTGCTTGTTTCGATAAACCCAACGCGTGTCAAGGGAATTCTTGCCTTTATGTAATTCAACCAGTTTCCAAACCCCCAAATTTTCGAACCGATTCAGCTCTTCATGCATTGCATCAAACCAGATGGGTTCATTCAGCGCCATATCAACATTCTTTGGCTCTATTTGAAAGATGAAATAAGAATAGAGATATTTGTTTACATCTCGACTCTAACTTTACATTCTAATATCATCGCCTAGCTGACCGATGACGTTTTTGATCGGGTGATCGCGTTGAATTCTGGTGGGAAGCTCCTGGCTGATGTCATTGAGTGTTACAGGAAGGTTGTTGATGTTGATGGTTCTGTCACCTGTTGTATCAGACACCTCAGATGATCTAAAATCATTAAAAGTGCTAGCCACATACTCGTAAGCAATCGACTCGTGAAAGAGTAATTCCATGAAAGTCTGAGTTGCAGCGGAAGTGTCTTTGGTCATGAAGTCTCTTTCTGCAGGTGTAAGAGGAGTGGCTTCAACATTGGGTTCGGTTCTTTGGCATGGTGAACCTGAGGAAGTACTTGTAACAGCTTCATCCACCGCAGGAGTCGTAGAAGGCACCAATGTTGGTCTATACTCAACATCTTCTTCTTTATCTTCAATAACTTCCTTCGAACCAGAGCAGGAACCAGACGAATCATTTGAAGACACATTAAATGATTTGAAAAGAGATTTGTAATCAAATAACCAATCCAGACTTACTCAGGCATCCGTCTTGTTCTCCTCCAACCAGCGCACGTCATAGGATTCCACAATTTGCTTTGTTTTCTTGTTGTATACCCTATACGTCGTGCGAGCAGCGTAACCCACAAAATAACAATCATCAGCCTTGGCGTTGAATTTGGGATTGGATTCCAGATGAAGGAGGGTGCAAGGACATCCAAAGATACGGAAATGACTAACAGATGACTTATGACCGTAGAGAATCTCGTACGGGGTCTTGATTTGAGCTTTGTTGATCAGGGCACAGTTTTGAGCATAGCACGCCGTGTTGATCGCCTCAGCCCAAAAGAAAACCAGAAGTTTAGAGTCACATAACATTGTCCTTGCAGCTTCTTGTAGTGTTCAGTTTCGTCACTCAGCAACACCATTTTGCTGCTGTGTGCGATGATGCATCATCCCTTTTTTCGCACAAAAATGATCGAGAAAGGCATTCTTGAATTCCATCCTGTTGTCAGTTCTAAGTGCCTTCACCCGATGATTGGTCTAGTTCTCTATCATCACAACAAACTTCTTAATCATGTCGGTAATCCCAGCCTTCTTAGACAAGATGAAGACCCACGTGAACCGCTAGAAATCATCTATCAATACCAAGCAGTATGAATTTCTATTGATGCTAAGGATGTTGACCGAACCAAATAAATCCATATGCAATAATTGGAGCACCTGGTTGATCGAATTAACATGTTTTGGCAAGTGTGGCTTATGTGATGTTTTCCTTGAGCGCAAGCCACACACTTTTTAATCTTGATGAAATCTTTGACAGGAAGCATGCGCACCCTTTCATTCTATTCTAGTCGATTCAGGTTCTTTGTGTTAGCATGTCCGAGCCGACGATGCCACAACATAGTATTGTGCTCGGAAACATTTGAGAAGACACATGTGACTTGTTCAGGAAGATTGTTGTTCATGTCAATGATATATGCATTACCCTCCTGTTTCGATTTGACAAGAATCCATTCATCTGGGATGACAATGCATGGCTTCAAAATTAGACATTCTTTATTGGTGAAATGCGTCGAGTAGCCCTTGTCACAAATTTGAGAGACGCTCAACAAACTATGCTTCAACTCGGGTGCGTAGTTGACGTTCTCGAAGCTTAGCACTCCATTGGAAACTGTTCCCCTTTGAGTGATCTTTCCGCCATCCCCTCTCGCAAAGGAAACATATCCCCCATTAAAATTTTGAATGTTGTGCAACTGGGAAACGTCTCGTGTCATGTGTCGGGAAGAATCGCTCTCGACATACCATGGTCTGGCGACATTCCTCCGCAACTGTTCCTGCACAAAGAGCGGGATCATTTAGATTTGGGGACCTAGGTCATTACAACCCTGGGTTTACCCTTGACATTCAGAAATTTGTCCTTTTGATTTTCAATTTTGAATTACAGTCAGATGCACCGTTAGAAGATGATGATGATTGGACAAGTGTAGATTTGGGCACCCACTGATAATTTGGTTTGAAGAATTCATAGGTGATTTAGAAATATTTTGAGCATTCTAACACTCATATGGTGTACATACAACCCTAAATACCTTGGATCTATGTTTTCTCTATTATACATGCAAATATCAATTTCCAAGGTATTGTTCTAACTAGCATAATATAAAGTACATATAATATAAAATCTAGTAGAATTACATACCTCCATGTTGGTGTTTGATTCCATGTAGCTCGAGAGCCTAGTGCCCCAAATGTGACACCTCAAATGGTTCACACAACATCAAGTGCACTTGGAATAACCATGAGAGAAAGTAGAACACTTCATGAATCGATTTGCCCTCCACACACACCTAGTAGCCAATTTCTCACATCAATAAGATGCTTATATAGCTGTTACAATTAGGGTAAACCCTAATTGTCATGGCTTTCCATTTCCTTGGATCCATGGGTTCAAATACACCATGGAGCATCCTATGGGTTTTAGCCCACTATATAAGTTATGGATGATTTACACAATCAACCCATATATTTAATTGGTCTTCTTTTGATCACTTAATTAATTCTAGATTAATTCTTGATCAATACTAATTAAATAATCTCTATTAATATATTAGAACTTATAATATATTAATAAACCTTAAGTGTTATTTCTCTCATTTTAGTCTATCCAAGTGCATGATGCCATGCAACCCAAATGAACAATGTCGGGTCGGGTCAAGTCTTACCAATTATCGTTATGGACTTAGACATTAATCCAACAGTCTCCCACTTGGATAAGTCTAAAACTATTATTGCAAGTATGACTTCATAACCCGACTAGCAATTGTAGCTCTCAAAAGTCGTTGTCGAACTCTGAACAAATCAATGACGCGTCCATTAGATAAGTGATCATATATTCCTCCATTCTAGATATCATATGGATTGAGACATGGATTATAATCATTCTCTCTATCCATTTGTTGTTTCCCGATTTCTGATTTATGACGACCGACTAATTGAACAAATCAAATCAGTTCAGGCCCGGCCGAGCACTTACGTTTTGTCATCACTAAATCATCAAAGGGCCCACAGATATCGCTTTTATCCTGAAGGTAAAAGGAATAGATAAACTTCGACTCATATGCTTGTACTAACTACTTGTTGAATCATAAACAAAGGCACGTTTTATAACATCGAGTTACCAATGCGTTTACGTGCAATCAATGTATAACCACCTTATAGTCAACAACTCATATCTCTAGGTTTGAAGAATATAAGATATTATCGTCTCATAATTCACTCGTGATAAAATCCATGAAGTGATTCAAATGAGCGTGGGTTGAATCCAATACTCAGAACTTATGAGCACTCATGAATGTTGTAGCGACTCTTGCTATGTCTAATGCACATTAGACAAATCATACAAGCCAAATTCATGAAAGTCTTGATTCATATCTACTTCCAACATATGACTGACTGTGGATGGTTTGAATAACTTAGTCATTCAGGAAGAACGACCTAGTTATTCTGGAAGTCAAAACATGCAAAGTGAAACACAAAATAATACTAATCCTATATGGCCTCAACACTTTGAGTGTAAATAAAACATCTTTTATCTAAGCACCATATTGATTACTCATTATTCATGTTTTGATTAATCAACTTAATACTTGAATTGAAACAATAGTCATGCCATGCTCCAAGCATGCACACTATGTTTACATATGGTCCTTTCTTTTGTGAAATAGATCAATTGAACATGACTCCAATGATTCTAATTTCACAATCCCAATCCCTTTTGTAAATGTAAGAACACCAAATTCTTGTCATTTACCGTAATCTTGTTAGATTCTAAACTTATATGAAATGATCCTCTTGTAATGAATATACACACAAGTCACAAAGACTTGGCAAACATTACAAGGTGTTCCAATGGAAAGAAATTCAATGGAAATGAAGTCTCAAATTCAAAGTACATTCCTTTGAACATCCTTCTTGCATTAAGTTCTTTAATCTTACACCTATTCAAAGAATAACTTCCACCTATGTAAACAATTCCATATTCACATTTTGACCATCACTTTTGAACAAGAGTTTCCTCTTTTCAAAATATGTCAATATGGTCCTTACTTTATACTTCCAATTGTCCATGAGTAACCAATCTTTGGTAAACCTCAAATTGTCCTCGACAATTGGTTAATCATTTTAGTCATATCCACTTCTAATCCCTTTTCCTCTCTTAATGCCCTAAGCATTAGGAAAATTTAAAAAGGATAACTATTATAGCTCATGTAATCGATCCTATACCCAAAGTATATGGGACACGATTCATGCTACAAAATTTTTATTTGCCATATTCTCACAATTCGAACTATGAAGAGGTATGCCGTAAAACGCAACATATATAGAATTTCCTTATGTTGAACCATTCCAACATAACATTCTTATATATCCTTGACTAAAGTAGATTAAAATCTCAATCTAAGCTTGTAGAATTGGAATGAAGTATAAAATCCTCTCCCTTAATTATAGGGAAACAACTTTTCAAAGCGAATTGAAACTTTTGTTTTCTATAATTAACATTGCTAACTTGCAACATAATCATCATGCTCCCACTAGCGTAATGATTATTATCTTACTAGCATAACACTTATGCTCCCATTAGATTTGACATGTACTCATAAATCAGTTGGACTTCTTGAAAAACAATACTTTATTGACTTTCTTACCAAAGTTCAGATTTCTGATACAAGATGCTTTGATAAGAATTTATCAAAATCATACACCTTTCCTTAGATAACTCACTTGTGTGTCTAAACAATTATGAAGAGGGATGTCGTAATCATAATGTTTAGACCTTTTGTCATTCTCACAATTGCTATCTACTTAAAATCTACTTAATGAAAGAGTTTCCTCACCATCATTTTCATGAATCGGAGAGAAACCTTATGACACTTAGATTTTGTGGTATAAGTGTTCCTATCCATGTGAATTTTTCATAACCATAATCACAAGACAAGGTTAGTGGCAAATCCAAACACATATGGACTGAACTTGTTCGATCTTAATTTCTTGCCACCCGGCAGCACAAGGGCCTACCATTGCTTCCAGGTTGTTATGTAAACAATTGAGAACTCATAGATATCACAAGCATAGTCAAATTTTAACTGGAATAGACACAGAAATAAGAATATGTCAACACGATAGGTTATAAACCTCAAGTCGTGGGCTAGTGATTAACAAACATCTTGATTAGTTCTTGAACCTATCTTAATATCTTTTAGACTCCCACTAAGCTCTTGACATATAAGACTCTCTTGCCAAATATTCAAGAGATAGTGCGGATTCTTTTACAAACACTTCACACAATTGGCCTTAGTTGGTCTTTGTTTTATCCAAAACATCACAACTTACCAATTTCAAATGTACAAGAGTAAGAAAACATTTTACTCTACATTTGACAAGTGTTTTAAACCTTTAATGAGATTATGTCACTCAAGGCTCAATCTTGGAGTATGACTCTAAGATTTGATTTTGGAACGAAGTATGATTTATCTTTTGATTTAACCATTTCAACAATTCATGATTCCTCTCCTTAGCCAACAAAAGCACTAAGGTGTCCTTAGAGGATCAATTGTGATATGGTTCCATAATCACTAAAATATTCATAAAACAAGATACATAAGCACTCTCCCATCTCTTCAGATTGGAGAAACTTTTATCTTTCTGCCTTATTTGATTCTTCTTATTCATTCTGCCAATCATTGAAACTTTTCCAATGTTTCAGAATTACACATAACCTTGTAAGCATAATCATATTTACTAAACTCTAGTAAATCATAAAGAATAATCTTATCAACCTTTTTGTGGTGGACCTGACTAGTGAACAACCTAATGTACCCGATCCTTTAGTCCTTCGCTTGACTCACATGCGATTGTGTAGTCTTAATTCACCAAAGATGAAAAACCTCATGCATCACACAATACATCTTGCATGATTCCAAGTTTCTATTCAACTGAAACTTGGGTGATGAGAATCTTTCCTTATTTGATAAATTATGACACTACCACAAACGAAAGAATCAAATTCCTTTCTCCAATATTGCTTATCAATGGAAACATATAAACAACAATTTTTCACAAATGCCTTTGTAAGGATGCTTAAAATAAATAAAATCAAAAAATTTTCTTTTATTTTAAAACTTTGCGGAAAAACTTATCCTTACAATGCAAATTCATATGAAAACTTTGTTGTTATCTATTCCTAAGCAATATCTCATAACTCTTATGTAGTGGCACAAAATTCTGGTCATCGAACCATGCGATCAGAATCAACACACTTCCTTTTAAGCTTCATTTGATTCTTCAAAAACATCAAAATGTAATTACATTACATCATTTATTAAGAATCTCCAAAAGAGACTTAATAGAGTTAGATAATGGACTTTACATGAAGTAAAGTCAAACTTTTGACTTTACCATCCTCATGAGGTTTCAGGTAAATTCGGCAGCTTCGCAACAATTGCCCATTATTTTGGCAAAAGAAACATATTGAATCTTTGGAAATGGTACATGAGACTATCACAGACTTATCCTTTCTCTTTACCATTGGGTCAAACGACTTGACCATGGACGATCCCTTCAATTGGGAAGATAAAGTTTTTCTAGACTTCTAATGTTACCATTTTCAGTGTCCAAATATGTTTGGGAAGTATACCTTCCAATCTAATTTGCTTTACCAATGATCTAAATCATTGTTGATTAAACATCAACAAACAAATAGGTAAGATCATTAAGGGTCGTGTCGTGATCCGTCATCAGGGAGTAACTGAAGAACCAAGTCAACAGCCAGCTACCTCGAGACTTTGATACCCGACTCTTCCGACTTGTCAATATGTTACTTAATCTCCAAGACCTAAGCACATATAGACTTTGTTTGCCAATAGGGATTGAGTGACTTAGAACTTATCAAGTCTTGAAACTTGTGGGATAGGGAGATTTATTGAAGGAGGTGGAGGAAATGAAGTATGATTTCCAGTCCTATTAGTGCTCAATAAAGGGATTAGTCTTTCACCTTGATTGCCTTTTGGGATATCATCTTCATTAGGAAGCTTGTTCCTAAAGATTTGGGAAGACCATAGTTGTCTAAACTAGACATCTATAAGGGAGAAATTCAAGTTAGTTGATTTAAAGTCCTTAATATAACACCCAATATGAAATATTAAGGCTAGGACCCAACAACCTATTTATAGCCGGAAGAGGGATGCCGTAATCCGAGTTATAAAAACAGTTGAAGGTAGGTAAATGACGATTTACCAATTTCCACCATGAAAAATGAAAAATAATTAAGTTTTAATTGGATTTGAAACTCCTAGATCTTTTGAGATACATTGAACTTTCAATGGCATGTTTGAATCTCGATTGTGCCCTCTCAAGTTTGTGATTGGGATGCCGAGGATCACAAACAAGGTGTGAATAACCATGCAAATTGACTTGGTACCCTTAACTATATCACCTAATCGATGCGTCGGTTAACCACACACGCTCCATCGATCTATAATAAAGTCAAGTTACCCTTTTCCACTCTTACTACTCCTTGTTAGCATGTCGGTTAACCACACATGCTCTACTAACAACTTGGTAAGGTACAAAGTGTAATTTCATGGGCTAGCACCTTAATTTTCACATTTTCCTAAGTAACTAAGATTGGGAATTTATAAGTGTTTAGTTACTTAGTATTTTTCATTATACTTTTAATGAAGGGAGAATTATAGTCCTTTCCTACCCGTTCGGCTAACGACCCTCTACCAGTCAAGGAAGCAGTGGGTGAGAGTGGACACCCATTAAACTGCCATTTTATAGGCAGTAACCTTATACCCCCCTTATAGACCGGCTTCGTGAATGAGGCCTACTAATGATAAGATTGACTTTATCTTATACATATCTATATAATTAAAATTATAATAATAGTATAAGGGTATATTTTAAACATTTAAAATACTTGGTGGTTTAATCCATTAATTAAAGTATTAAACTATACTATTAATTTAATTAAACTTAAACCATGTATTTATGGAATTATTAACTCTTTTAATTAAGCACTTTAATTAATTTAATGAAGTCCATAAAATTTGAATTTTAGCTTTTAAAATTCTAAGGTTCAATTTGGAATTAAAGTATTAGAGTGTAAGACTTTATAAATTCCAAAACTTGAGGGCAAGTTTTGAAACTATTCAAAATCTTTCATTTCATAACTTATGAGTTTAATGGTTCATTAAAAAGAAGACTCTTCATTTTAATGTAACCCCTTATTCTTTAATAACATTTTTAATGAATTGACTTTTCAACATCCATAACTTGAAGACAAGTCATGGAGTCATTAAGCAATTTAATGGAAAAACTCTTCATTTTTATGTAACTTACAACACTTTTATGATTTTTTAAGATTCATAAATATGACTTTTCACATAACTTGAAGACAAGTTACAAAAACATATTTTATGAACTTCTTTTAGATTAGTATGGATTGAAATCAACAAAACATAATTTTTTTCATCAATCTAAACTAAATCATAAATCAAGGAAACATAAAAAACTTTTGGTAATCCATAACTTGAGGACAAATTATGGAGTCCATCCATTGAGATCAAAGAATAACAACAAGCAATTTGCACATAATTCCTATGATCTACCAAAACTCATAAGCATGAACATTCATAATCAACATTTTTCAAGAATTACATAAACACATATAAACTTGAAACTTTGATTATAGCATTGAAATTGGTTTAACATAATCATTACCACATTGAAAACAAGTTTTATAAGACCAAAACAGTCAAAGGTAATGATTCTAGACCAATTCCAGCACCAAAACTCAAAGATATGATGTTTGGGGTTCCAACTCGTCGAGTGCATGTACCAAATCGGCGAGTTGGATGCATTTTGTCTTGGAATCGTCGACTCCATCAGTGCACTCGGCGAGTCAACTGTCCCAGCAGCAAAAAAATTTCGATTTTAAGCAATTTGCATCAAGTATAAGTGAAAACAAGCCTAGGCTCTGATACCACTGTTGGGTTTTTTAGCATTCTAACACTCCAATGGTGTACATGCAACCCTAAATACCTTGGATCTATGTTTTCTCTATTATACATGCAAATATCAATTTCCAAGGTATTGTTCTAACTAGCATAATATAAAGTACATATAATATAAAATCTAGAAGAATTACATACCTCCATGTTGGTGCTTGATTCCATGTAGCTCGAGAGTCTAGTGCCCCAAATATGACACCTCAAATGGTTCACACAACATCAAGTGCACTTGGAATAACCATGAGAGAAAGTAGAACACTTCATGAATCGGTTTGCCCTCCACACACACCTAGTAGCCGATTTCTCATATAAATAAGATGCTTATATAGTTGTTACAATTAGGGTAAACCCTAATTGTCATGGTTTTCCATTTCCTTGGATCCATGGGTTCAAATACACCATGGAGCATCCTTTGGGTTTTAGCCAACTTGATAATCCATGGAGCATTAGCCCACTATATAAGTTATTGATGATTTACACAATCAACCCATATATTTAATTAGTCTTCTTTTGATCACTTAATTAATTCTAGATTAATTCTTGATCAATACTAATTAAATAATCTCTATTAATATATTAGAACTTATAATATATTAATAAACCTTAAGCGTTATTTCTCTTATTTTAGTCTATCCAAGTGCATGATGCCATGCAACCCAAATGGACCATGCCGGGTCAGGTCAAGTCTTACCAATTATAGTTATGGACTTAGACATTAACCCTGATGGGATTTGAGCATTCTAACACTTCCTAAGTGTACATGCAACCCTAATAACCTTGGATCTATGTTTGTCTAATTATCATGCAAAGTTGAATTCCAAGGTTATATTCCTATCTAGCATACATGGGGAACAATTTTAACTTGAATAGTAGATAGAATAACTTACCTTGTTGTTGTTTGTGTTCCTTGAAACCTTGTGAGCCTAGCACCCCAAGTGTGATGCCTCAAATGCTTCACACAACACCAAATTCTCTTGGAAGAACTTATGAGAGAACACACACTTCACAAAAATCGGCCAAGCCCTCTTGTTTCTTAGTGTAGCCGATTTTGGTGGAGAATATGTTTCTTATATAGTGTTGACACATCTAGGGTTAAACCCTAATGTGTCATGACTCTTCATTTCCATGACCCATGGGTTTGTAACTCCCATGGAGCATCCTATGGGTGGAACCCAACTTGATAATCCATGGAGCCTCTTAGCCCACTATACAAGATATGGATGATTTACATAATCAACCCATATATTTAATTAGTTATCTTTTGATCACATAATTAATTCTAAATTAATTCTTGATCAAACTAATCAAATAATATTATTAATATATTAGAACTTATAATATATTAATAATCTCCAAGTGTTATTTCTCTCATTTAGTCTATCCAATTGCATGGTGCCATGCAACCCAAATGGACCATGCCGGGTCGGGTCAAGTACATACCAGAACTAGTTATGGACTTAGACACCTTATCCAACAGTCTCCCACTTGGATAAGTCTAATAACTATTACTGCAAGTATGACTTCAGGAACCGATCGACAATCGTAGCTCTTTACAAGGTTTCTCGGAACTGAGAAGATGATGGTACGCCATTTAAGATAAGTGATCATATAATCCTCTGTTCTAGATATCAGTCGGACAAATACACGGAACAACGTCTTACTTATTGTCCAACAGTTTGTTTCCCGATTTCCGATTTGTTTGACAAAGAACTTCATTGAACACATCAATTTAGTTCTGACCGGGCCCGGTACATAGGTCAAAACAAAATCATCGAGGGGCCCAGATATCAGCTTCTAATCCAAGAAGGAACAGATAAACTTCGACTCATATGTTTGTTCTACCACTCATTGAATTACACACAAGAGCACGTTTTATAACATCGAGTTACCAATGCGTTTTCGTACAATCAATGCATAACCAACTTGTAAGTAACAAATCATATCTCTAGGTTTGAAGACTTATATGAATTACCGTCTCACGATCACTCGAGATAGAATTCCATGAAGTGATTCCAGTGAGCGTGGGTTGAGTCCAATGCTCAGAACTTATGAGCACTCATGATTGCTGTAGCCTTGTCTAAGACCTCTACAACCAAACATGACAGTCTTGATTCATACCTACTTCCGACATATGACCGACTGTGGAGGTTTGAATAATATGTTATACCAAACAAAAATTATTCTGGAAGTCAAAACATGCAAAAGAAATATAGTAAACGATCGACAAGAGATAGCAACACTTTACTCATAAATAAAACACTTTTATTCATCATCAGATGTCAATTACACCTTACAAATTTTGAGGTTATCTAACTACTAAATCTAATATCATCCTTCAGCCCTATGCACCGAGCATGCTGGAGATGCTTAACCCGAGTCAGTCCCTTCGTGAGGGGATCTGCCGGATTCTCATCTGATGATACCCTCTTTGCCACGAGGAGTCCTTCTTCGATCCGATGTCTGATGAAATGGTATTTTCTGTCGATGTGTCTGGATCTCCCGTGATCCCTTGGTTCCTTGGCTAAGGCAACAACACTTTCACTATCACAGAAAATTTCCATTGGCTCTTTAATAGCTGGTACAACTCCAAGGTCTCCAATGAAGTTCCTCAGCCATAACACCTCCTTTGCCGCCTCGCTAGCTGCAATATACTCTGATTCACAAGTAGAATCTGCCACTGTCTCTTGCTTGGAACTCTTCCAAGAAATTGCTCCTCCATTTAGGGTAAAGACCCAGCCCGACTGAGAGCGGAAGTTATCCCTATCAGTCTGGAAGCTAGCATCACTATACCCTACAACTATCAAGTCATCACTCCCACCGAGGGTAAGGACCCAGTCCTTAGTCCTTCGTAGGTACTTGAGAATATTCTTTACCGCAGTCCAGTGTGCCTTGCCAGGGTTCCCCTGAAACCTGCTAACCATGCTCAGGGCAAAAGCTACATCAGGTCGAGTACACGTCATAGCATACATGATCGATCCTACAGCCGAAGCATAAGGTACTAGACTCATTTGTGCTATCTCAGCCTCAGTACTAGGGCTTTGTGTCTTACTCAGTTTGGCGTTACTCTGGATGGGCAATTCTCCTTTCTTGGAGTCCTGAATGCTGAATCTCTTCAGCACCTTATCCAAGTAGGTACTTTGACTAAGTCCAATTAGTCTTTTACTCCGATCTCTCAAGATCCTTATCCCTAAAATATAGGCAGCTTCACCAAGATCCTTCATAGCGAAACACTTTCCAAGCTAGGACTTTACTTCCTGCAGGGTTGGAATGTCGTTTCCTATGAGTAGTATGTCATCCACATACAATACCAAGAAGCTAACTATACTCCCACTAGCCTTGACATACACACAAGATTCATCTTCACTCCTAGAAAAACCAAATTCCTTGACCTTTTCATCAAAGCAAAGATTCCATCTGCCAGGTGCTTGCTTTAATCCATAAATGGATTTCTCAAGCTTACACACTCTATTAGGGTACTCGTTGCTGACAAAACCCTCTGGCTGACTCATGTAAACATCTTCAGCCAACTTTCCATTAAGGAAAGCGGTTTTGACATCCATTTGCCAAATTTCATAGTCATGAAATGCGGCTATGGCTAACAGAACCCGAATAGACTTAATCTTGGCTACCGGAGAAAAGGTCTCATCATAATCCACTCCAGGAATTTGAGAGAAGCCCTTTGCAACCAGTCTAGCCTTATAAGTGTGTACTTTACCATCCATGTCGGTCTTCTTCTTGAAGACCCATTTGCACCCTACAGTCTTTCGACCTGGTACATTCTCAACCAAGTTCCAAACTTGATTGTCATACATGGATTGTATCTTGCTATCCATAGCCTCTTTCCATTTAGCAGACTCGGGGCCTGCCATGGCTTCCTCGTAGCTATTAGGGTCATCTTGACTTACTAGTGTTCCATCACTAATAAGTGTCTCTCCTTCTGCAGTAATATGGAATTCATAGTAATGCTCAGGTGCACTCCTAACTCTCGTGGAACGCATCAGAGGTACAGATTCGTCAATTGGCTCAACAGGAGTTTCCTCCTCAAGTTGAGGGTTAGAGTTTGAAGTTCCTTCACCACTTGACTCTTGAATTTCTTCAAGATCAATTTGCCTCCCACTGTCTCCTTGGCTTATAAACTCTCTTTCTCGAAAGACTCCTCTTCTTGCTACAAAGACCACATTGTCACTAGGTCTGTAGAAGAGGTAACCAAAGGATTGCTGTGGGTAGCCGATGAAAATACACCTCTCGCTTCGGGGTTCGAGCTTATCATGAGTCTCGCGTCTCACGAAAGCCTCGCAACCCCAAATCTTGATGTGGTCTAGTTTAGGTACTTTACCAGTCCACATCTCGTGAGGAGTTTTGGCAACTTTCTTTGTAGGGACTAGATTAAGGATATGGCGGCAGTCTCTAAGGCATACCCCCAGAATGAGATTGGTAGCGAAGCTTGACTCATCATGGAACGAACCATGTCCAACAAGGTTCGATTACGCCTCTCAGCCACACCATTCAACTACGGTGTCCTGGGAGGTGTCAATTGTGAGACAATCCCACATTCCCTTAGATATTCGAGGAACTCTGAACTAAGATACTCACCACCTCGATCGGATCGAAGCATCTTAATGTTCCTGCCCAATTGATTCTCGACTTCCTGTTTAAATTCCTTAAACTTCTCGAAAGTCTCTGACTTATGCTTGATTAAGTAGACATATCCATATCTACTGTAATCATCAGTAAAAGTCAAATAATAACGATTAGCATCCCTTGTGGCATGTTTGAATGGTCCACACACATCCGTGTGTATAAGGTCCAACAAACCTTCACCTCTTTCACACGAGCCTGTGAAGGGTGACTTTGTCATTTTTCCAAGTAAGCATGATTCGCAACTATCATCTGACTTTAGGTCAAACGACTCCAAGACTCCATCCTTTTGGAGTTGGCCTATGCGTTTCTTGCTTATATATCCAAGACGACAATGCCATAATGATGCTTTATCCAAGTTATTAATATTAGTAGAATCAATACACAAAACATTATTTCCTGAGTTATCTACAACAGATACAGCTTCATACACACCATCACAAGGTAATGCTTTAAAATAAAGAACATTATTAAATAAAGCATCAATAGAACCAACTTCATTATTAAACGAAAAGGTAAACCCTTGTTTGTACAAAGCATGAAAGGAAATAATATTTATTGCCATTCCTGGCGAGTAACAACACTTATTCAAATCTAAACTAAACCCACTACTTAGCGATAAAGTATAAACTCCTATCTTGGTGACAGGTGAAGCTTTCCTGTTCCCCATGATCAAGTTTATTCTTCCTTGCTCCACATCCTCACTTCTTCTTAGTCCCTGCACAACAAATATGAATACCACAACCGATATCAAGGACCCAAGATTTCGAATGGGGTGAGTTATTAGAAATGATAGTGTAAATACTTGCATGGTTGGGTTTGACTTTCCCATCCTTCACATCCTGCTCGTACTTTGGGCAGTTCCGCTTCCAATGAGCTTTTTCATGGCAATAGAAGCATTCAGCCTCTTTTGGGTCAGAAGAAGGAGTAATGAAACCTTTCTTGGTTCCACTTGAAGAAGAGCCATCAAGGGTCCGAGCCTTGGTACCCTTCGAAGATCTCTTTCTCTTCCTCCCTCGACTTTTCCCGATTGCCAAAACCGGAGTTGAGTTTGGAGTAGGAGTGATAGCAACCGACTTCCCCTTAAGACCTGATTCTGCAGTCTTGAGAAGTCCCTGAAGTTTGCTGAGTGTGACCTCTTCCTTATTCATGTGATATGTCATGCGGAATTGATCATGGCACGATGGTAAGGAGCGCAAAGTTATATCTATTGCAAGCTCCTCAGGGAAGTTCACATTAAGCTTCAGCAATCGATCCACATATCTTTGCATTTTCTGCATGTGGCTCGTGACGGAATCCCCGTCCTTCATCATGGTTGTTATCATGGAGCAGATGATTTCGTACCTCTCTTGTCGTGCACTTTGATGGTATCTTTCCATCAAATCTTGGTGCATTTCATAAGGGTAGAAATCCTCATAGGACTTTTGGAGTTCTGCTGTCATTGTGGCCATCATGATGCATGCTACTTTCGTAGCATCCCTTTCATGTGCCTGAAAGTCAGCGATCTCCTGAGGAGTTGCAGTGGTCTCATCAATCTCCTTAAGCTCCTTGTCAAGGACATATTCTTTGTCCTCGTAGCGGGTAATCATCCTGATGTTTCTGATCCATTCATTGAAGTTGGATCCATCAAAGGTGACTTTCCCACACAAACTCATAAGAGTAAATGAGCCATTAGGATTCGAGCCAGAAGCATTATTTGAAGACATCTGAAAGAGGAGAACAAGTTTAGTATAGATTTAAGAGAGTCCTTAATAAAACACCCAAATGTAATATTAAGGCTAGGATCCAATCACAATATAATATAACTTAGAAGAGGTATGCCGTAATCTAAGCTATACCATATTTGAAAGGTAGGTGAATGACGATTCACCAATTTCCACCACGAAAACCGAAATATTAGATATTAGGTTTTATAATTGGTTCTTAGAAATTCCTAGATTCTTTGAGATTCAATGAACCTTTCAAAGGCATGTTTCAATCTTGAGAGTGCCCTCCAAGTTTTGTGACTGGGATACCGAGGATCACAAAACGAGGTGTGAAGTAACCATGCAAATCACTTGGTACCCTTAAAGTTTATCACTCAATCGATGTGCTGGTAAACCACACACGCTCCACCGATACTATAATAAACCTTAAGTCACCCTTTACCTACCTTGTTAAGTCCAAGTTAGTGTGCTGGTTAACCACACACGCTCCACCAACGACTTAGACAAAGTGTAAAATGTAATTTCATGGATTAGCACCTTATTCACATTTTCCTAAAGTAACTAAGATTGGGAATTTAATAAAACATTTAGTTACTTTATAATATTCATCATACTTTGAATGAGAGTTTATAAGTCCTTGTCTTACCCGTTCGGCTAACGACCCTCCACCAGTCAAGCAAGCGGTGGGTGAGAGTAGACACCCATTAAGTCACCATTTTATAGGCAACAACCTTATACCCACCTTATAGACCGGCTTCGTGAATGAGGCGTACTAGCGGTAAGACGACTTTATTCTTATACATATATATAATTATTAAATCATCATAATATAAGTATAAGGGTTGAATTTTAACTTTTAAAATTCTAGGGGTTGGAACTTAAAGTTTTAACTTAACTTTACTTGTTCAAAAACTTGAGGGCAAGTTTTGTAACTTTCAAAACATTTCATTTCTTGTAACTTATGAGTTTAATAGAGTAATAAAATGAAGACTCTTCATTTTTCTAACTCTTGTGTTTGTTTTAATGGTTTTAATTCAAGTGTGACTTTTGGTTTTCCATAACTTGAGGACAAGTTATGGACTCCATTAAAACACATTATGATCAAGAATTAATCTACCACATAGGTTACAAATAATTCCTATGATCATCTAAAACATCATAAGAACAAGAACATGAATATGAACACATTCATAAATTACACTTAAAACTTTGTAATTTTGATAACTAGTTGTTGTAAATGAATTAGCAAAGACATTACACCACCAAAAACAAGTTTTCAATTACCAAAACAGTTTAGGGTAAAGTTTCTAATTCATTTCCAGCAACTAAATCGAAATTCTGCAATCAGTCGACCCTACTCGCCGAGTGCATGAACTCACTCGCCGAGTTGGTTGAAGATACACATGAACTCGACGAGTCCACTCGCAGACAGCAAGATTTTCGACTTTTTTTCCAACTTTTAAGCACAAATAAAAAACAAACAAGCCTAGTCTCTGATACCACTGATGGGATTTGAGCATTCTAACACTTCCTAAGTGTACATGCAACCCTAATAACCTTGGATCTATGTTTGTCTAATTATCATGCAAAGTTGAATTCCAAGGTTATATTCCTATCTAGCATACATGGGGAACAATTTTAACTTGAATAGTAGGTAGAATAACTTACCTTGTTGTTGTTTGTGTTCCTTGAAACCTTGTGAGCCTAGCACCCCAAGTGTGATGCCTCAAATGCTTCACACAACACCAAATGCTCTTGGAAGAACTTATGAGAGAACACACACTTCTCAAAAATCGGCCAAGCCCTCTTGTTTCTTAGTGTAGCCGATTTTGGTGGAGAATATGTTTCTTATATAGTGTTGACACATCTAGGGTTAAACCCTAATGTGTCATCACTCTTCATTTCCATGACCCATGGGTTTGTAACTCCCATGGAGCATCCTATGGGTGGAACCCAACTTGATAATCCATGGAGCCTCTTAGCCCACTATACAAGATATGGATGATTTACATAATCAACCCATATATTTAATTAGTTATCTTTTGATCACATAATTAATTCTAAATTAATTCTTGATCAAACTAATCAAATAATATTATTAATATATTAGAACTTATAATATATTAATAATCTCCAAGTGTTATTTCTCTCATTTAGTCTATCCAATTGCATGGTGCCATGCAACCCAAATGGACCATGCCGGGTCGGGTCAAGTACATACCAGAAAGAGTTATGGACTTACACACCTTATCCAACAAACCCAACATATATAATTTTAATACAAGTGTGTTCTGTAGTATATAAGACACCAAAACATAAATCAAAATATAAGATGAGTCTTGTATGTGCTCCATCTTCTCAAAAGTTGGCATCGGTACCTGTCTACTGATGACCTGAGAATACAAGTTATTTTGAAAGAGTTTATCAGCATTAAAGCTGATGAGTTATAAGTATTTAGTGTTTGTGTTTGTATCAAAATGTTTCAAACGTTGTTTGAAGAACGAGTTTGTAAATGTTTGTAGTAAAGTATGTGAATCTTTGTAAGTATTTGTAAAAGTTTGAAACTCCTAGAAAATCCTATATTTTCTACTAAAAGTAGCCTTCTACCAAGGCACAACTATTTTGTATGTTTGTTTCTTGTAAACGTGTATAAATTTCCCAAGTGTAACTATCATTATCAAAATATAGTTCGTACATTAATGTTGAAGTGAAGTAATCACCAAATAAATGTAAAGGGTAAATTAATGTAGTATTGTAGTTTTGTATTATAGGAACTACTGTTGTACTAACTACCTTAAACCGGGTTTATATCAAGGTATTATATGATTAATTGTACCATATTATCAATGGAAAACACTACAATGTAAGTCATCAAAACGTATGACGTTTGGCACCCGCAGACCTGCAGGTCCGATTGTAGCTAGCAACAAGGTGTAGGATAGTCAATCCAGTATAGATCTATACACAAACTCACACTCTTCCTCCTGGAGATTCTGGTTACAACTCGGGCCATGACAATGAAGGCAGCTCCGATACAGTGGATCACATTTATGTTATCGTATACTTGTCTATGTTCTCATTATAGTATTGTTGTATATGTTCTCATTCTAGTATAGTTGTATATGTTCTCATCATAGTATAGTTGTATATGTTCTCATAGTAATAGGTAATGACTCATGAATGAACTGACTCTTGTATGCTTCATTGAACTAGAAGTAGTAAGTAGTATAACTCTAAACTATACTATTATAGTTTATTAGTAAACTTATTTGTATGATTGAATGTACTGAACTGAGATAAAAGCCTTTATATCTATACATATATACATAATATATAACTAAGGGTTCAACGACACCCGGACAAACAACCGGGTACTTTAAGACCACAACCAAACAAGGACAGCAAGTAAAATGGGTTATCTCTCCTAAGTCCTTCAAACCTTATTTATATAACTATATATGTAATAGACATGGTTTTAATAATATATAAGTTTGAAAACTGTACAAGAAAGGTTTAGTATACAAAAGTAAATTTGATACAATTTTTTTTGTGTAAAATAGTTTGATAAACAGTTTGAATTCATTTGTTTGGTAAAACAGTTTAAAGCATGAAAAATCCATTTGCATGTTAGTTATTAGTCACATGTGATTGATCTAATAACTAACATGATTCAAATTGTACTACCCCCATAAAGCATTTAAAAGCATTTCGAAGGTTAATTATAGGGTATGAACTCACCTGTAGTGAGTGGTTTGTTCGGAAGTGTCGGAAAAGGTGCTAGGTGTCAAGTGAGGACTTGAACACACACAATGGTCCTAGTTATAATATAATAAGCATATATGTATATAATTAGTCAATTAATAAATAATTAATTAAGTTAAGACACCCTAGGTCATGGAAACACTTCGATTCAAGTGTCATGGGTTCCAAAGGGTTGCATCTAAGGGTTGTATGGCATGGCATTGGAGTTTATGGCCCGTGAACCACCCCTTATGGATTTTACGGCCCATGACTATTTCTATCACACCCCGAAAACCAAATGCGGAAACGTCTCCGGGGTTGACTCCAAGTTGTGTATCAAATCCAATGTACATGGTTATCACAGTAAACAAACATTACATTACATATATATATATATATATATATATATATATATATATATATATATATATATATATATATGAAAGTTTACATTTGTTTCAAAAGTAAAGTTATACAAGATATACATGTACATCATATTAACAAAAGTTGAGGCGAGTCTTCCACGCACTCCGTCTTCATCAAAAGAGATCACCGGGTACCTGTCTAACTTGGACTTGAGAATACAAGCGGTTTGAAAATCAGCATAAAGCTGGTGAGTTCATAAGCGGTTTTGTTTTATCAAAATGTATCGATTTCCTTTAGTTTCCGAAAAGATTTGTTATCCAAGAAAAATCCCATATTTTCTTATGTGAAGTTGGTTTAGTTATCATTTGTTACCAATTCGATTATGTATTGTATTTTACCCCAGGAAAATCCCATATTTTCCTAATTATAAGATCGGTTGTATATCACAAAGTATAGTTTAACACACAAAACTATATAATGAAAATCTTGGGATCACTATCCCGAAAGGCATATAAGATAGTTTGACACATCTGAAAGTACAGGTTTAAGATCATGGGACTATCATCCCGGACTAAACACGAGATAAGTTGATGTATATATGTAAATATAGATTGAAACCATGGGATCACTATCCCGAATAAAATACAGATTTAGAAAATCATGGGATCACTATCCCGTATAAGATATAGATACAAAACCTTGGGATCATTATCCCGTATAAGATATAGATTTAGAAAACCATGGGATCACTATCCCGTATAAGTTATAGATACAAAACCATGGGATCACTATCCCGTATAAGATATAGTTAAAGACCATGGGAAAAGACATCCCGTACAAGTTATAGGCATAAAACCATGGGATCACTATCCCGAACTAGATACAAAATAGTTTGGTTAATACCATGGGATCACTATCCCGAAAGAGATATAGAAATAAACCATGGGATCACTATCCCGTATAGGACATAGATATAAAATAGTTTGATAATACCATGGGATCACTATCCCGAAAGAGATCTAGAAACAAAACCATGGGATCACAATCCCGAAAGAGATATAAAATATAGATGCAAAACCATGGGATCACTATCCCGAACGAAATATAGTTTCTAAACCCAAACTGTGAATAAGCTGGTATTAATACATGTTGTGAGTCGGGTAACCATACTAATACGACAACGTGACCTCCTTGATGTTTGTCAGACGTCGAAATGATATCCAGAAATTTGTCACCCCAGGCGTGCCCGCCTAACTGTAGCTAGCAGTTAAGGTGTGGGATTGTCAGTCCCGAATAGATCTATTCACAAATTCCGTGCTCTCCCTCCAGGAGACTCTGGTTACACTTCCGGGGAGGATTTACTGATCATCCATAAAGGGTAGTGACTATCTCACAAACCAGTACTAAACTATTCACAGGGTTCTCATAAGATATCGACATACAGAAGATTATGAAACATAGTACAGTAACTGTAGATACATACATGAAATTATCAGATAATACATTCAAATGATACGGAGATAAACTGAATTAGACATAGTTTATCTAATAACTTGATATAGATATCAGTATACGATAGAAAGAACAGTAAAGACCCCCACATTATTCCCATAATAATTTGATTAGTTTGACTGTTTCCTTAACTAAAATTCTTTTAGTTGTAATTGATAAGTCATTCCTTATGCTCAGCATAATACATAAGGAGTAAAAGAGTTTATAAGTTTGTCAGATATAATTTGAAACATATCAATGTTATGATTTGAAAACAGTTATAATTTGCTTGTATTCCCCCCCTGAAAACATTGAAAACAGTGAAAAAGCCGTAGGGGTATGAACTCACCGGACGAGATATGAGACGGTTTGGATGCTAAGAGTTGATCCGGGACTTGTAAACACACGAGGTTCCTAATTATGATGTAAAGATACACATTTGTATCTAATTAGGACTTAGATTGATTGTTGGATAGGGACAATTGCTTCAAGTCGCGATAACACTCCGATACAAGTGTTTAGAGGGACCCGGGTGGCGTTTAGGGACATGAATGATGCAAGGGACTTAGGAAATGAGTTGGGACTTCAAAGGGACACCCCTTTTAGGGAGTTTACGGCCAAAACACCCATTCCCCATGAGTTTACAGCCGTAAACTCATGATGGGTGGTTTATGGTGCAATTTGGACTTCCAACACTAAGTGAATAATTTCTAGACTTGGTTTAAGGACTTGAAATGATTTTAAAACATCAAATAGACCCATTTATGGGAGTTTACGGTCTAGCATGGCTCCATGGCCGTAAACTCCTATTTTTCCAAGAAAATGATGTTAAATGGTTCCAAAACAAATCACATGTGATTAATAGAATTATTCCAAGGCCTAACATGAGTTTGCATGGGACTTTTGAGGGGTTTATGGAGTTTACGGCCCATGAGACCCCCTCATGGCCGTAAACTCTTCTATATAGTGCTACAAGGTGTTTCAAGTCCTAAAACTTTCATGGAAGGACTTCTAAAATTCATCTAAGGGCCTTAGGGGTGTTTGGTTTGCATTCTAACACCATGAATCATGGAGTTTACGGCCCAAGCACCTGCCTTGGCCGTAAACTCACATAAGTCCCCCAAAAATCATGTTTCAAGTGTCCAAATGCAAAAGCCAATGTTCTATAATTCATATCTAAGCCATACTAGTGATTTGGAAGGGTTTAAGGGCATGAAAACCCTAATTATATGAGTTTACGGCCCAAGAATGATCCTTGGCCGTAAACTCCTTTAAACATCACAAAATTCATGTTTTAATTGTTTAAAGTCCATATCTTGAAGTCCCTTGGCCATATCTAAAGTCCAAATGAGCTTAGGAAGGAGTTTTAAGGGCTAAAAACCCTTCAAAATGGTGTTTACGGCCTAGGCAACCTCCTGGGCCGTAAACTCCAATATGTTGTCCCATTTCATGATTAAATGTTGAATTTGGAAGCCAAATATGCTATAGATTAAGGCTAGGAAGGTACCTTAAGGATTTGAGGCCTTAAAATTGAGTTTTGGACCCTTAATCTTTGGATTTTTTGGAGAGAGGTTAGAGAGAGAGTAGTGAGAGAAGGAAAAGCTTCAAATGAAAGCTAAAACACGTTTATATAGTTCCTAAAACTTGTACGCGGTGGAATTCTACCCGATACCGACGTTAAACGCGGATTTTGGTCGCACCCGATTAAGTTACCGTCACCCGGCGGGAACATTTCTAAAACTTATGAAATGATTATATTCGGGCTAATTACGAGAGTTCCTGAGTGATTTAGACAATCATTAGAATAAAATAAACATATAAGTTTATACAATTAACTCCAAAGAGAAAACGGAACGAATTTGATAACGGCGACCTTTCGGGTAAAGCGGGTTTTGGCGACGAACAAATTTTTGGTTGTTACAATTTCCTCATGAGTTTATGGCCGTAAACTCATGGTACTAAGTGCTAAATTGTGTTTGAAGGTCTTATAAGTCATGATTGCACATCCAATGATCAAGTCCAAGCCTTAGGAAAGCAATAGGGGCACATTAAGGCCACCTTGTGGAGTTTACGACCAAGTGACCATATTCTTATGTGTTCACGGCCGTAAACTCTCTTAGGGACATGTTTTGATTTTTTTTTAAAGTCTTAAACACTTCTTCGAAGGATCAAGGTTGGCATCCAAGGCTTTGGAAGGGACTAAGGTCCATTTTACCACCTTAAGAGGGGTTTACGGCCCAAGAACATCCTTGGCCGTAAACTCCTTTGTTCTTATGTTACTTGATGATTTTCAAGTGTTATCAAGTTCATATTAAGCACACAAGAAGCTAGGGCAAGTGTACTTACAATATAGAAGCTTGATTTGGTGTTTAAGGTCCAACAACACTAGTGTGTGTTGTTGGTGTTCTTGGCGTTTTGAAGAACACTTGAAGATCTAGCTATAAATCAATAATGAATGCATGAAATGATGTATAACTACTAGATGTTAGGTTATAAACAACAAATCAAGTCGATAAACACTTACGTTTTCGGAAGATCGGGTGAAGAACGGGATGATAGTTGAGAGAGAATAGAGGGTCTTCTTGAGAATGGAAGTTAGAAATGAAGAGTTTGGGGAGTAAACTCATGCCTAAGGCATGAGTTCTTGGCCATGGGAGAGTTTACGACCCAAACTCCAAAATTTTGTTCGTGAACTCTTTGTTAGGGTGCAATGGGTGGGTTTGCTACTTCAAGACCCGAGACGATACTTCCTTTCCTTCGTTCGTTTGAAGAATAAACACTAAAAACACTCAAACGGACTATTAAATTGGATAACAATTATTAGAAATGTAATTGACTTTTAATTGAAGTGATTGACTTTAGAGGTTGTCCGAATGAAAATTTCGGGTTGTCATAAGTTGATTCGATATTTGGATGACAGAGGAACCACACTTGTGACATGTATGGAAAGTTTCATGAGGGTGCTTTCCGATCATCATTTGGATACCATAAATGTGGCAAGGAGGGGAATTATTCAAAGGATTGTCATCAGCAGGACCGAGTACTGAGCACCAGGATTTGTTATCACTGTGATCAGGTGGGCCATGTGACAGCCCAATGTCTATTGCTTACAGCTAGGCCGACACAAGCTACAATGCCAACCACTCTGAGGATCACCGATGGACTTCAGGAAAGGGCGGACCGCCCAAGGGTTCGGGGTTGTGCTTTCTATCTCACAATAGAGGAGTTCAGGGCGGCGACAAACGTCGTTACTAGTATGTTTCCATTTATTATTTTGTTAGTTTTATATGGTATGTTTGTGTTTATGATTCAGTTAGGTACCTTCTTATTGAACCTATTGCCTACTTTTTTGGTTTTTGACTCGGGTGCGAGTCGGTCCATTGTATCACGATCCTTCAGTAGGAGTTTTGATATGACTCTTAGAGAGTTGGAGTGTCCATTGTGGGTTTCTATCGCCAACGCACACGGGATTTCTGCTTCGAGCATTTATCAGGGTAGTGTCTTGGAGATTTTTGGGGTGCCTTATACGATTGATCTGATTCCTATTCCCATGGGGATGTGTGTGTGTGTGATAGTAGGGATCTATTGGTTGAGTAGGATTTGGGGCTATGATTGACTGCGAGGGTCAGCAGGTGGTAGTTCGAACCCCAAGTGGGGGAAAACTGGTTATTTATGGAGAGGGTACCAAGATTGGGTCTGTCTTTTGTTCTACTGCTAGGGATCGACATTATATTCAACATGGTTGAATGGGTTAACTTGCTTATGTGGTTGATACTCGAGCTAAGAAGCAAGTTTCGATTTTGGATGTGCCTATTGTTACAGAGTTTGCTGATGTGTTCCCGGAGGAGTTACTCGATGTACCTCCTGAGAGGCAGGTTTAGTTCAAGATCGATTTAGTTCTAGGTGCGGCTCTGATTGCTAATGCGCTATACCGATTGGCACCACTAGAGATGCATGAGTTATCCTCACAACTTCAGGAGCTGCTAGGAAAATAGTTTATTAGGCGAGCAGTTCACCATGGAGGGCACCAATTTTGTTTGTCGAGAAGAAGTATGGTTCACATCAGATGTGCATTGACTACCGGGAGTTGAACAAGTTGAGGGCGAAGAACCATTACCCCTTCCGCATATTGATGATCTCTTCAATTAGTTGTGGGGTGCATCTTGGTTCTCCAAGATCGATTTGAGGTCAGTGTATCATCAAATGAGGGTTAGAGAGGAGGATGTAGATAAGAGCATGTTTTAAACTTGTTATTGTCATTATGAGTTTGTGGTGATTCCATTTGAGCTCACCAATGCGCCTGCAACATTTACGGATTTGATGAATCAGGTATCCAGGACAATGGATCAGTCAATCATTGTTTTCATTGATGATGTCTTTGTGTATTCCAAAACCAAGGAGCAGCATCAGGAGCACCTTTGAGAGCTTATGGGAGTTTTGAGGCGAGAACGGTTGTATGTCAAGTTCTCAAAGTGTGAGTTTTGATTAGGAGAGGTCCAATTCTTGGGGCATCTCGTTAACCAGAATGATATTTTGGTTGATCTGGCCAATATTAAGGTCATGATGTAGTCGGAGGTTCTGAAGTCTCCCTCAGATATTAGGAGTTACTTGGGATTAGTAGGGTATTATCGTAGATTTATTTAGGACTTCTCCAAGATTTTTGTACCCCTCACTCGTCTAACAATGAAGGGTGTTGATTTCCATTGGGGGCCCGAGTAGCAGGTTGCATTCGAGACTCTGAGATAGAAGTTATGTGAGGCCCCAATGATGACCCTCCTGGAGGGTGTGGAGGACTTTGTGGTATTTTGTGATGCATCCATCACCATCCTGGGGGCAGTTCTTATGCAGCGAGCGAGGGTTATTGTTTATGCATCTCGACAGCTGAAGTCGCATGAGGTTCGTTATCCGACTTATGATTTGGAGTTGGGAGTAGTGGTTTTTGCTCCCAATATTTGGTGACATTATTTGTATGGGGCATTGTTACATGTGCAGGTAAAGTAGCAGAGGATGAGAACAAGGAGAGTTCTTTTGAACAAACAAACGACCCCTTGAACTCTAAATCTGTTGCTTCTAATCAACCTGCCGTTGGTACATACAGGACACCATTTCAAGCTAAATAGAGTGCCTGTGCAATTGTGCGTGTGGGAAAAGTAAGAGACAAGGTAAGGTTACGCCACCAGGGGCAGGAAGAAATTACTTCACAGTGAAGAAAAAGACTTGTTCTCACTGTGGAACACCTGGACACATTGCCCGAAACTGTCCAAATCGCGCTTACGTTCCCTACAACACACAAGGATTGAAAAACGCACCAAGTAGGAGATACTTCAAAAGAAAACCTTCCAGGTCACGTTCAGACAATGGTGACTGGAATACGCAGAAGGCTAAGAATCAATCCCAGAAGGCTAAGAATCTGAATCCCAAAGGCAAGAAGGGAGTACCGGCCAATAAGCCCAATCCAAGAGATGCTCCTGTGAAGCCAAAATCAAAGTCATCTCAAAGGCCGACATCAAGATCAAAAGCAAGTACTGAGCCACCCATCGGATCGAACACGAAATGGGTTAAACCCGAATATAGATGGGTACCAAAGGTGAAAACTCCAAAATCTCCTAATGCTTCTAACGTTTCTACATCTTCTGTTTGTGATAAGCAGGATATGTCATGGGAGAGAATACCCTGCATTGATGACAAAGGTCGACCCAATTTCAAAATGGACTGGGCTCCAAAGACCAACTGATCTCGCTCTGTGTCGGAGCAGCTATGGAGGCATATCATTAAACTTCGTTTGTTGGTAGTAGTTGTTCCTGGCACATGATAGAAGGCATATCTCAATTGTACAACACTCATAACATTGTTTGGGAGAATGTGTCCTTTTGCGGGAAAGGAAGAAAGGAAGAGATCACAAATGGGGTTAGTGCTTAATGACATGAAGAATTTTTGGATCTGTTATGAGATTACGCGTGCTGTTCTCAGACCTTCTGGATGCAAGTTCAATCAGTGACTTACGGTTTCAGTTTTCTTCTCTATACTTCTGAGTTTATCTTAAGCTGATTCACTTTAAAGACTAATTTTTGTTTTAGGATAGTTTAAATTTGCGCATTTACTTTCGTTTCTCACCTATGCACAAATTTAGGGGGAGAAATAAAAACAAAACAAAAATTAGAAAATTTAAAATATATATATATATATATATGGTGTAAATCAAATGTGCTTGAGGGAGATGTTTTGGTAAGTGATATTATCAAGTGATAACAGGCAATCTGAGTCTGCGTAACGTACCTAAAGTTGAAGGGTCTATAATCTGGTTTGATGTGTCGGTAGGCACGAAAAATTTTAAAATGGACATAACTAGGCAGAGTTGAACTTAGGAAATTTATAGACTTGACAAATCTTGACCTAGTTAGATCAATTCAGCCTGACAATACAACGCTCGGATAGGTTGAGCAGGGAGATATATATATATATATATATATATATATATATATATATATATATATATATATATATATATATATATGGGAATCTACTCATCACATTAATTGAACCCGTACTTGGAACCGTGGCTTAACTTTTCCTCGATGTGCGGATTTTGCCCTTAATTCTGGTTGGATGGGGCGATAGGTAAATTCCGATAAATTAGGTCTGTAGAATATCATTTTCTTTCTTTCCGTCTGTTAGTCATATGTTGCACCCTTAGCGTGATTGGAAGAGATCCGACCTAGTACACAACATATGCAACTCTATTTCTCTGCATGTTATATCTATGAAATTCCTCTTATCTGTTAGCCATATGCTGTCTCCTTTGTGTAACTTCAAATCCAACCTGGTACACAACATATGCAACTTTCTACTTCTCAACCCCTCTAAAGTGATAAGTTATTAAATTCTAAATCTATCTTCTCTCTGAATGGTTGTCTGCTCACCCGGTGTAAGGAGTACTCTAGAAGTTCTTGATGGCTGGGGCCACTGTTGTAAAAATCCTGACTAAGTCCCGATTAATCTCTGATTAATCCTTAGGCGCTACTCGACCAATTAGAGGGCGCCTAGTGTTTAATCCTTGCATACATAATGAGTGAAACATTATAAAACGATGAAATTTTAACATTTTGAAGAAATTTTATCTCAATGGAAACTATTTGAGGCATGATTAGTGTTGTGTTAATCATATTAACTTATTTTGTTATCATATTAGTGATATTTACAAACTTTGATATGATATTAGTCATATTCTTTTTTCGTAAAATTCAACAAATTAGCAATTAATGGTACCCGATTAATCCTCCGATTAATCCCCGCCTAGCCGATTAATCCCTTGACCCCAGTCCACCGACTAGCTAACGTCGAGCGATTTTTACAACCTTGGCTGGGGCATATCAGGAAGCGGGAAACACGTTCCAATACACTTAAAAATTGAACTCATACAGATTGTCTGTAGATCTCGCTGCTCAATTTAGGTGGACAACAATATCCCTGGTCGTCATCAGCTGAATGGTCCTTAAGATATAGTATCGAGGAACTTAGGATCAGATATAATATCTAGGAACTTAAGTTCGCCTGTCTTGTAACAAATAGTATGTCCTAAATGTGTCACAATTTTTCGTGTTTAAGTGGACAACAATACCGACGATCGACCAGACAAAGATGTGAATACGAAAGGTACCGACAAGTGGATAAAGGTTGTCTAAAAACTTTGATCCCAAATCACTCTTAAAGTTAGATATCATTTTTATTTTTGTTAAATTTGTCATAGTTTCTTCAAATTTAAATATTAGGGGAGAATTAAAAATTAAAAATAATGAAAATAAAAAAAAATAAAAAATTAAAAAAAAATCAGAAAAATTAAAAATCCAAAACTAGTGTTATTTCTATTTAATTTCTTGTTCACAAAAATCAAAAATCCAACAATTTTTTGTTTCTGTTTTAATTTGTGTGCTAAGTTTTCTTTTAGTTTTGTTTTGTCTTGAAAAGTGATTTCAGGTATAGATAAGACTCATGGAGTTTGTGTTGAAGATTTATGAGCCAAAGCCTCGTCCGTGAGCATCGAAGAATTCTCATTCGAAGGAGCAAGAAATGAAGATTATTCTTTCAAATTCAACCTTTCAACCCCAGAAGCAAGGTGAAACAGAAATTGAAGATTATGTAACGGATTGCATTGAAGCCTCCTCAATCAGTTTGCTGCTATCGTTGTACCTGCTGAAGTAATCCAGAAGATTTGTTCTCTCTGAAGATTCTCAAGCTGAAAGCGTCATCTTTCAAGAATCAGTACGTCAAGCCTCCTCACCCAATGTGCGTTAAATGCCAAATTCTGAAGAAAACCTCAAGTGCTCAAGATGAAGTCATTCATTGAAGATTCATATGTTTATCCTGAAGCTGTGAAGAATTTGAAGATTAATTCTGAAGACAAGTTCCCAATGAAGATTAACAAGAAGAGCCAACTACTTTTTAGGGGGAGGTTGTTGAGTCAATTAAGAAAAGAAAGCTATAAACCAAGGGTGAGATTTTTGGGTCAAAATATGGTTTATACTTTACTTTTCTGGGCAATTGTATTTTTCTGTAATATTTATGAATTTATGGTCTAGTTTCTGGCTGAGTTTACGGCCGTAAACACCTTACGGCCGTAAACTCATTTATGGCCTATGTGTTATCCGACCCATATTCCAAGTATAAATAGAGGTGTTAGGGTGAGGAGTAGAGATTGATAAACCCTAAGGAGTTTACGGCCAGAGAGCATCGTGTGTGGGTGAATCTTTTGTGTAAGGAACTTAATTCATATTATCAATACATTCAAGATTCATATTATTCTTCTTCTCCTTCTCTTCTATTTGATGTGACATCATCCGTTTGATTGGGATTCCGCACCATCAAACGGATCTGACTGATACACGGGTAAATTAGGGACTTACATATTAGGAGTTGTGTCCTATTCAACAATCTTTTCAGACTGAGAGGTGAATTTTCCTCATTGTACTCATAGGTCGAAGACACCAATACCGGTACACTAGATTGTGTATCCTAGTATATAGGATGTTGTTATGTTGTATTGATTTGTTAGATCAATATCTTGGTATATAGGATGTTGCTATGCAGTAGTTATATGTAAATATGCTTGTTTGTCTTGTGACTGGTTGTATGATTATCTATTATTAGATATATGCTATTTGTTATTTATATGTCGACATGGTATGGTGGGGTTGAGAATGTACTGCTTTGTGTTGACAGTCAATAGACCAGGGCATTCCAACCAAAAGGTTGTAGGATAAGGCATTCCAACCGAAAGGTTGTGGGCCAGGGGTAATCCAACTGCGATGTTGTGGACCCAGTATGTATTGGCAAGCCGAACGAAAGGTTTTGGGCCAGGGAATTCCAACTGAAAGGTTGTGGGCCGGGGGTAATCCAAGCAGGAGGTTATTGACCCACTATATGGTTTGTTATATGTTTGTTTGGTGGTAGTTTACAAGAACTCACTAAGCTTTGGCATACAATTTTAGTTTATTGTTTCAGGTACTTCAGATGATCGTGACAAGGCGAAGACGTGTCGTGTACATCCTTCGGATTTTATGTTATTCCGATTTTACGATACTCTGATTATTGGCTATCAATTTTGAAACAATGTTTTGTAAACAATTATGGTTATTGGGTTGTGTTTGAAAAATTAAAATTTTACTCTGATTTTTGGGATGTTACGGTCATTGTCAATATAATACATAAGCATAAACGGCAATAATACAGGCCTTACAAACATCTACTATTCTATCGGCCTATAATCCATAAATCCCTCATCATTCATCACACTCGTGCTCTCGTGCCACTACCTGTAATGCAAGAAATTGAGTAGGTCATACTTTTGAGCTTGTTGAGCACATACAGTTTTCATCCCAGAATAATTAAATTCTTTTAATTATATATTTTTATCAAATCATTCTACCCGATTACCCATTCTCGTTATCGTCACTCTCTGACCCTAAAGCCTCTAATTTGAGGGACCTATACTAAGGATTATCTTTGGGATAGATGATAATGCTCAAGGGATTCCTTGGCACTATATGGCAATAAGGAAACCGGGGGGGGGGGGGGTGGGATAGGGTACACTTGGTGAACACTTAGTGCAAAAACACCTACAGGTTGCGAACCAGCTAGCGTTCCACGGGATTGTCTAGAATTGTATGTAGTTGTCATCTATACTCCGCTAGACGATTGTATCATCTTTAAGTTAAGACCTCTTATCATCTATTTCATCTTTCATTTCTCATCATCTATATCATCTTTTATCTACCCATCTCTACCCAATATATTTGTGTGTATAAAAATACATTTATAGTTTGAATCAAGTAAATCATGTATAAATTGTTCATCTATCATAGATATCCAAAAAATAGATAATAGGCATATATAACATGTAATTATCTTAAATATTTTATATTTATGTGTAGGATGAAAATAACTATGCACTCATTTGTTAAAGTGATGTCTTGAAACTCGGACAACGCTTCACTTCTAGCAACTGACTTTTCCTTTGATGTAACCTAGTATCATTACCACTACATCTTAGTCTAATATTTTATGTGACTAAAAATAGTCTAGACCTATCAATCATTCCAATGAATACCAATAGTTCTATCAAATAAGGATCAACCAGGCAGGATAGTTGGTAGGTGGGACAATTTCGGCATAATAGCTTTTCTGAAATCCAACAACCAAACCAACTTGATCATTCTAGTCACATCTCCTGTAAGTAGACCAATCAGTATAATGACATGGAATTACTGATAGTTCTTATTTATAAATTCACCACAACGACTATGAATTTAAATATACATTACACTAAGATAAGATAGAGTGTAATTTAACTTACAGGGGTTTCCTAGAAAAAATTTAGGAAATTTAACTGGTAGAACTTCATACTGTTAGCTACTAGAGTTCAGGGTCCTAGGGACATCAGAACTTGCCAAAATACCCTAAACTCTATGAAGAATTCTAACCAAAGAAGTAGAATTTGAGAGAGAGGGTTGTAGAGGAGATATGGGGAATGGAAGGAGCACAAATGAGTTATTTATAGGCAAATTTAGGGTGCACGGCATGCAAAAGGGGTGTACGTCGCACATTTTAAGGTTATGTCTCCCTAGCCACTTTGTGCCACGTGTTAGCCTCATCGTGGTCTGCGTTTTCACCTTTTAGAAGCGTGTTTCGAGCACCTAACGCGTACCGCATGGGGCGCAAAACACAGATTTTGTAAATTCCGTAACTTCTTCATATAGACTCCATTTTTCACGTTATATTTTCCACGCACAGCTCTCAAAAAGTAATACAACTTTCGTTTAGGCCCCATCGTCTAATTATAACTATATTTTTAGCCCTTATTTTTATATGATTTAATGATTTTGCAAACATCATAACTCTCTCGTACGGGCTCCGATTTTGGTGTTCCTTATACCAAAATTCCTATCTTAAAGAGTACTACGAATTTCATTTTGGTGACTTTACCAAAAAGTTAACCGTTCTCTTCGTAGCTTTATACATCACAGATTCCTTGTACACGACTGACTTTTACATCTTATAAAAATCATATCTAATTCATACGAAGTTGGATTTCTACGAAATTTATATTTTCGGGATCGGGACGTCATGTACTTTATATATATATATATATATATATATATATATATATATATGTGTGTGTGTGTGTGTGTGTGTGTGTGTGTGTGTGTTTTGGTGCACTTATTTTACGATTTATGGGCAATTCGGCTGAGTTTTCCTATTTTGTTATATTCTAATAATCCTAAAACACATAATATTCACATAATTCCTCTTTATTACATAAAATAGGTTACAATTGTTGACCCTAACTATTACATCACCTTATCAATACCTGACGGGAAACATGGGCGTTACAATTCTCTCCTCCTTAGGATGATTCTGTCCTCATAATCATGCATCAACAAATAGATGTGGATAGCGATTCTTCATCTCACTTTTTATTTCCCAGGTAAGGTTCAACCCATTCGAATATTTCCGTCGCACAAGCAATAAATCGACCGTCTTACATAGTACGATATTTTTGTTTCCGGCCTCATGCCAACAAGACGGCGTACGGTATTTTTGTCCATATAAAGCTTTATAATGTTCCATCTTAATGCTCAAATAGTAAATATTGTTATAGGAAAACTCTACTAGGGATAGATGATCATGCCAGTTACATTGGAATTCTAGTGTGCATGCTCTCAAAATATCTTCCAGTGTTTGAATTTTCCTTTCACTCTGACCATCAGTCTGTGGATGGTAGGGTATACTCAAACACAAATTTGTACCTATTTCTTCTTGTAGGCTCTTCTAAAACCTAAAGCGAAACGGCTGTCATGATCCAACATAATCGTTAGGGGACTACCATGAAGTCTTACTATCTCCTTCACACAGAAATCTACAGGCTTATCCACAGACCATCCTCAATGGTCACTATGACGTGTGTACTCTTTGTTAATCGATCCACGATTACCCAAATCATGTCGTGACCATTCTTCGTCCTAGGTAGTTTAGTCACAAATCCATCGTGATGTCTTCCCACTTACCCATGGGTACTGTTAAAGGCTACAAACTCCCATATGCTTTCTGATGTTGCACTTTAACACTTGCCATTTCACACACTCAGCCACATACTTAGCAACATCGAGCTTCATCTTCGGCCACCAGTAATAAGGATTTAAATCCATATACATCTTGGTGCTGCCTAGATGAATCGAGTACATGGTCTTGTGATATTCTTCCATCAGAATATCCCTCGTTCCTCCCATATTAGGCACCCAAATCCTATTTTGGAATACCTTTAATCCTTGACTATTTGTACTGAATTCCAACGTTTTGCCTAAACATTCTTCCTTTCGGTTATCTCCTTCCAAAGCTTCCTCCTGAGCTTTCTTAATGCTTTATATAATTGTTGAGACAATTTCAATCCTTAATGATCTTGGCACTTTCCTATCTAGGTTTATATTTATACTCAAAGCATCTGCTACGAAATTCGCTTTACTAGGGTGATAAAGTATCTCTCAGTCATAATCATTGAGTACTTCTAGCCAGCATTATTGTCTCATATTCAATTCCTTTTGACCAAAGAGATACTGGAAAATCTTATGATCAGTGAAAACCTTACACTTCGTGCCAAAAAGATAATGTCTCCATATCTTTAGTGCAAAGACTACTGCTGCGAACTCCAGATCATGAATGGGGTAATTCTTCTTGTGTTATTTAGTTGTATAGATGCATATGCTATCACTTTATTCCTCTGGGTCAGAACACAACCTAACCTAACTCCAGATACATCACTATAAACTGTGAAGTCTTCAGCTCCGTCGGATAAAGAAAGAATCAGTGCTTCACATTATTTCTCCATTAATTCCTCAAAAGCTTCTTCATGCTTCCTACTCCATGTTTATGTAGCTCCTTTATGAGTTAAAGTTATCAATGGAGCAGCTATCGAAGAAAATCCTTTGATATACCTCCTTTAATATCCAGCTAATCATAGAGAGCTTCAAATCTCGTTGGGCTTTTTTGTCGTTCCCACTTCATCACAGCTTCAATATTTGTTAGGTCAACCATTATTCCTTCTTGGTTAACCACATGACCCAAGAATTGGACTTCCCAAATCAAAAAATCACACTTAGACAACTTTGCATATAGCTTCTCCTACTTTAGAACTTCTAACACTTCATGCAAGTGTTTCCTATGCTTATGTTGACTCTTCGAGTATACGAGAATATCATCTATGAACATTATTACGAATTTTTGAGGAAAGGTTTACAGACCCTATTCATCTAATCTATAAATGTTTTTGGAGCATTGGTTAGTCCGAACAACATAAACAAAAACTCATAGTGTCCATATTTCATTCTGAAAGCAGTCTTATCTATATTCTGCTCTCTCACCTTTAGTTGGCGATGTCCCGGCCTAAGATCGATCTTCGATAACAGATTCTCAATCCTTGGAAATAAGTACTTGTTCTTCACCGTTGCCTTGTGCGGCTCTCTATAATCTATGCACATTCTCATGCTCCCATCTTTCTTCTTTACGAATAACACTGGAGCTCCCTAGGGTGATGAACTATGTTTAATGAAACACTTTTCTAACAACTCCTGAAGTTGTATCGTAAGCTCCTTCATCTTCTGCGGTGCTAATCGGTAAGGTGATTTTGCCATAGGTGTGGTTCCTGGTAACTAGTACATCCTAATCTCTACTTGTCTATCAGTATGTAATCCAGGAAGATATTCGGGAAAGACTTCTGGAAGTCACACACCACGGGTATCCTTCACATCTCCTTCTTCTCATTCTTCGCATCGATAACGAATGCAATGTATGATGTACATCCTTTGGAAAAAACACTTTTTGGATTTCATCGAGGAGATGATTCTAGAATTTACTCTACGTCTATCACTGTACATCATAAATGGTTCTCTTCCAGCGGTTTGATTACTACAATCTTCTTTCTACACTTGATGTCGACATCATTTTCACTAACCCCATCCATGCTAAATACTATGTAGAAACCGTTTAACTCTATGGACAATAATCCCTCGTGAAATTTATTCTCATTCAATTTGATGACTATATTCTTAATGCAATCACTAACAGGTACGAATTTTCCACTAGAAACTTCTACTACTAGAGCACCATCTAGTTTATCTACAAGCAATGCTAGACTTATACCAAATTTATGTGCTATAAAAAGAGTAATTAGCTCTAAAATCGAACAATATATTGGTTGGCAAATCATTTACAAGAAAGGTACCTGAAGCGACATTTGCTTCCTCCCTTGTTGCTTCCAGTGTCATCTGGAATGCTCCCGCCTTTGGCCTAGGCATCACATTGGTCTTTGCAGCCTCCTTCTTCTTCGGGCAGTTCCTTGCTATATGTCCTTCTTCATTACATATGTAACACACCTTCTTGTTAGATGTACACTCATTGTCATAATGACTAATCCTCCTACACTTGTAACATGTTAACTCCTCGCCACACTTCCCATAGTGCTTCTTCTTGCACTTCTCGCACCATTTTTCTTCTCCTCCACCTCTAAACTTTTTGGAACCAGATTTTGAAAATCTTCCCTTCTTGTTGGACCTTGAAGATCCATCAAACTTCCTTTTCTCTCTAACCTCCATACTCTCAAGACCCTTTTACCAAAATTAAGTCTCCATATTCTTGGTTTCTCTGACGGTTGCCTTCAAAGTGGTTGCCATGTTTACCATTAGACCAAAGTCCGTTGGTAGTCCATTAGCGAACTTCTCTATCTTGGAAAGTTCAATAGGCAACAAATAGGGTAATATCTTCATCTTCTCGGTGAATGTGGCGGCATACTTATCAACAGTCATCTTCCCCTTCTTTAGGTTTTGAAACTTGTTGTTCAGGTCTATCAGATCTACCTCCGAGTAGTACTACATCTTCAACTACTCAGGAATGCTTCCCAAGGCATTCTCAGGGCTTCTCCCCGTGACATTGTTTCTGCCAAAAACTTCCACCAACTTGAAACCCTGATCTTCAGTTGTATGAATGCAAGAACGTTTTCTGCTTGTTGATGCACTTGCAGCTCTCAGATACCATCTCCATCTTTGAGATCCAATCTATAATCTCTACTTGCTTTGGACTTCCATAAAGACTTGGTGGCTTGGCACCCATGAAGTCTTTATACTTACACTCATGTCTATCATTTCCTTCATTTCCTCCCTCATGGTTATTCCTTCTAACCACTTGGGGTTCTGCTCGGCTAACAGTCCTTTTATAATTTCCTTGTTTATACTATTCTATATTCAACTCGGGTTGCTCAACAGGCATTCTAGGTTCTCTATCATTCTCACGGATTAGCTGCCTTATTTCTTCTCTTTGTTCGACTAATAGATGCTTAAGAATTTCCATAGTGACAGGTTCAGCTACTGGCACTTCTTCAGGTTCACGCTCAACCACCTGTGGCTCTGCCTGCTAGTTTCCATTAACGTTTCCTAAATCGTTGCATGTTCTCATCATGACGTTCTATAAACCAAATCAGGAGTTCAGTGTAAATTCACAAGAATTTGAGATAGGGGAAACTTTATTTATTTATGATATATATATATATATATATATATATATATATATATATATATATATATATATATCCCCTTATTACTCCGAAAAATTACATGTCAGTTCTAATACCGTACTTAAATGTTTAAAATCATGAACACATAAATTTCTAAATCTAGGTCAGCAACAAACCATCGATTTATTCAATTAACATCCTGGGTAGGCAACCTAAAGCATATTAAGGTATCTTATAGCAATAAATTATCCAACACATAAAATCAATTTAGACATCATTCCTAAAATAGGCTAGTGCATATGTCATTTCAGGCATATTACTTAAAATATAGTAGACATATAAGTCATGATCATCTCTTAGCATTCTAAGTTTGAAGTCTAGAGATCCTACAAATTCCTAGTTCACTTAAACTAATGCTCTGATACCAATTATGACATCCTCGATTTCACAGCCAAAAAATACTGATTTATTTACGCTTATTTAAAATCAGAGTATCCTTTTTAAGGAATAATATTGTGGAATTTATTCAAAAAAACATGATAATGATATTATCAAAACATTTATGAAGAAATATATTTTATTTATATTAAAAACGTTAGGATGTCATCGTCAATACAGTACATAAGCATAAACGGAAATAATACAGGCCTTACAACCATCTGTTATTCTACTAGCCTATAATCCATAAATCTCTCATCAATCATCACACATGCGCTCTCGTACCACTACCTGTGCTACAAGAAACTAAGTGGTTCAGGCTTGGGATCCTGGTGAGCACATAGGGTTTTTAGCCCCCAATAATTATATTCTTTTAATTATATAATTTCATCAAAATATTCAACCTGATTACCCACTCCCATTATCCTCACTTTATGTCCCTAAAGCATCTAATTCATGGAACCTATCGTAAGGATTATCTTCGGGATAGAAAAAAATGCTCAAGGAATTCCTTGGCACTATATGTCAATAAGGTAACTGTGGGGGGATGGAATATACCTGGTGAACACTTGATTCAAAACACCTACAAGTTGTGAGCCTACCAGCATTCCACTAGACGGTTTAGAATAGACTGTGGTCGTCAACTATACTTCTGCTAAACGACTGGATCATCTTTAAAGTCAAGGCCTCTCATCATATATATCATCTTTCATCTACCCATATTTACCCAACATATTTATAGGTATATAAAAAATACATATACATTTTAAATCAAGTAAAACATGTATGAATTGTTCATCTAATATAGATATCAGGAACACAAATAATAGGCACATATATCATGTAATTATCTTAAATACTTCATATCTATATGTAAGATGAAAGTAACTAGGCACTAAATTGTTAAAGTTTTGAATCGAAGTTGGACAATGCTATACTTTAGCACTTCACTTTTCCTTTGATATGAATTAGGTTCAATTATCTCTAAGTCTTAGTTTATTACTTCTTATGACTAATTAATAGTCTAGATTTCTCAACGATCCCAATGTATACTGATCTATAGCTGATAAGAGACAACCATGTAGAATCGTATCAGATGTAGGGTCTATTTGGCATACAAAGTATACTATTTGGAAATCATACTTTAAGCATCTTACTAAATCCAGTCTAGACATCATCCCCATAATTAGATCAATCAGTAATATGATGTTGGAACCATTGACAAATCTTATTTATCAATTCATAACAATGACTATGAATTTAAATATAAATTACACCAAAATAGAATAGGGTGTAATTTAACTTACAGAGATACCCTAGACAAAAGTTTGGAAATTGTACTGGTAGAGCTCTGTCATAATAACTACTAGATGTCAGACTCATAGGGGTTACAGGACGACTCTGGAATACTAAAAACTAGGGGGAAATGGTCTAAAAGCTGAAGATTATCGAAAGAGAATTGTGTGGAGGGGTGAGGAATGATCAAGAGGTGAACTTGTATTTATAAGGTGAATTTCTCCAATTCATGCCATACATAGCGGTGTGCGTCGCACACTTCGATCCACCCATTGGCTGACATGTGTCTAAATCTGGCTGAAGCCACGTCGTCCCCTTCTAGAAGGTATGTGTGTCGTGCACATGCGCATGACGAATTTTTAGCTTTTCAAAGTTGCACAACTTCTTCATAAAAACTCTGTTTTTGATGTACTTTATATCCATGCATATAGATCAACGTGATCTGTAACTTTCATTTAGACATCGTCGTCTAGTTTTAACTTTATTTATTTCACACATACTTAGACTGTTAAAGTCCGTGTAAAATGCATAACTTTGTCATCTGGCATCCGTTTTCAACTGTCTTTATATTTTTGAACTTCTATCAACGAGATCTTCAACTCTTGTTTAGATTATTTTAGCTAAAAATCGACCGATCTAAAATTCAATTTCTGAGATGTATACTGCTACACTGAATCTTAGAAAAATCATAACTTCCTCTAATGAAGTCAGATTTAGATATTCTCTATATGCACACTCTCGGTTTAACGACTACTATGACTTTCATTTAGGTTGTTAAGGATAAAACATAATCTATTTACGATATCCATGACTGTATCGGGTCGAACGCAACATTTCAACGAATCGTAATTCCTTCGTTATAAGATGTATTTAAGCGTTCCTTACGTCTCTGGAATCCTTGTCACGACTACTTCAACTTTGGTCAATGATATTCGTCCTAATTATTATTCTATTTAGACGTGTATTTTATTCCTATTTTATTATTTCGTTATAAGCACGTATACAACAAATATTTATGCATAGAACACATAATATTCACAAAATTTTACCTTATCATACCAAATAGGTTACAATTGTTGACCCTAATTATCACATCATCTTAGTAATGCCTATCAAGAAATGTGGGCGTTACAGTGAGTAACATTACTCTAACATCCATTGATGTGTTATCTGTGATATACATTAAATGGGTTATACGATTAATTATTATCGAGTAATTAAATGATATTTGAAAGATTGATTATTCTTAGAGGTTAATATTTGATTGAAATACTGATCTTAATTGAGAGATGGATTATTGATTAAAAGATAACTTATAAATGAGATAGATCCTTGATGAGATGGATCTTGATTGAGATAGGTTATAACTGAGAGATAGATCACACTGAAAGATAGATCATTTATGAGAAATTTTTTGTATTATATTTATGATATATGTGATATATGTGATATTTATGATATTTGTGATATACCATATGTGAATTATATATAGAGATCTAAATAATTGATCATTATTGAGACATTTATTAGTATTGAGAAACAGATCTTGTTGAGAGATAGATTTTATTGAGATCATGTGTGAGGAATTGATCATATTGATAGATAGATAGATTATAACTGATAAATTGAGTACGACTGACAAATAGATCATGATTGAGGGATTGATCACGACTGATAGATAGATTATGACTGAGATAGACCATGATTCATAGATCGGTTATGATTAAGAGAGAGATAGATCATTAATGAGATATTGATTATGGTTTAGAGATATAATTTTTTTTATAGAGAAGTTGATTAACATTGAGAGAAATAGGTCATGAAAGAGAGAGAGAGAGAGAGAGAGAGAGAGAGAGAGAGAGAGAGAGAGATAAATATCTTAAATACGAGACTGATCATGATTGAGACAGATTATGAATGAGAGATTAATCACGAGTGAGAGATTGATTATGAGAGAGAGAGAAAGAGAGAGAGAGATATCATATATGGCTAATAGATCATTATTGAGAAATTGATTATTATTAGAGATGTCAAGAGGATATGAGAATATCATTAATTTGTTGTAAATTATTTGTCACATATTATAGGTGATTACTTGATTTTTATATATGTGATTTACATGATTATGTTATCGTAGTTGTTATTCACTAAGTCGTGAGGTTTACATTTATGTGATAATTATTTTGCAGGTAGATTATGGTGACACATGAATCGATCATGTACTTGAGGCCTACAATCTTGTGATAACTTCTTATATACCAGAGTGCCAGTGTACACCAAAGTTATTTATCAATTTTAAATGAGAAATGAAAATTTTGGGGTGTACTTGGTATGAAAACATGGGAGTTACAAGTTCGTGATAGGTTGAGAAAGGATCTTGCACAAATGACAGATGGCGCACCCTCAACCGATGATGCACCTGCATCAGACGGTGCAATATATTTGATCACTATAGGTTGTTTAGGTGCATCCAGACGAGAATCAAGAAACTGATTCATCTCTTGGTGGTTTTCTTCATTCCATTACTCAAGAAGCCTTTTAATACCTTCCATGGTAACTGGCTGGGGATTCCCTCTAGACACAGAAGTCCTTCAACCTCTTGCAGATATACTCTGCTTCTAGTACGAAGCATTCTGTAACCATAAACCACTTACATGAATATACTGATTCATAGACCATTGGTGTAAGAAATGCAAACTTTAATGTCCAGCCATATCAAAAAGTCCGGCCTTATGACCAAAAGTGTGAGTTTTGACAAACCACAAGGAGAAAATGTGTAATTTACTCTTTAAATTAAATTAATGTGCATTTAAGCATGGCTATTTAATTAATTAATTTCAATTCAATTATGTGGCCCTTTTAAAGTCCACGTAACTTGTCCAACTTTTGAAACAAAATCCTTCAAGTACACGTCCTTTTGACCACAATTCTAGATTTTGGATTGTATATGGTACGATGAAAGGTACAAATTACGGGAATTTTGTTTCCTTTTGAAATAGAACTGATAAAAGGATTCAAGTACTTGTCCTTTTGACCACAATTATAGATTTTGGATTAATATAAGTATAGCCTAATATATTAATGAGTTTTGATAAAATATCAATAATTAGGAATTTTTACAAAATAGACATACAAATCTAAAATGAGGGAGGCTCATTTGCGGTTTCATCAAGTCTCCTTTGGTTTCGTCATAACAAGCCATAACACGCCTTCAGTTTCGTCCGTGGGGTATGGTTTCATGGCTTCGTCTTCGATGTTGTTAGCGACTATAAATTTTTTCATTTATAAGATAATGAAATTGCAGATGACATTTGGTCATGTGTGGTTTTCTTCATCCCACATGAGGTTTCATCGTTAGAGATTTTTTCCAATTTTTTCATCCAATATAAGTTTGACTACACTGTTATACAGTGTTAGCCTAAACCATACAAGCTACTAGTACATGTTCAGGGGATAGCGTATAACAAGAAAAATATTGAAAAAACGAACCCGAAGATGGCATTGTCATATGCGATGGTACAAGTTTGTAATGCATAGATTGTGCATTATATACTTGTACCACCGTAGATGACAACATTACCTTCATTTTCGTTTTTCATATTGTTTGATTTCCAATTTTCGAGAAAAAAACAACCAATACATAACTAGTAAATAAGAACATACATGATAAAAATGTAAAATAAAACACACTTAAAACATTGGTTCACTCCTCAGCTATCATAGAGAGAATCCGAAAGTTTGAGTGTAAAAAATGAGTTATAATTTTTTTAAGATTTAAATATAATTGGCTAATCGGTCGCAAAACCGAAGACGATGAATGAAATTATTGCCCGTATGATGAAACCGAAGGCACGTTCTCCCCTAAAAGCGTGAAATCGAAGTTGTCTAAACGAAACCATTGATGAAGTAGCATTATCTGCCGTTTGATGCCTAGTTTTTTTTTTTTTTTGAAAAAATCTAACTTTTTGTTATTTTTGCAAAGGAATTAAGAAAAATTGTTATATTTTTATTTCTATCTTCAAAGCATTTTTTTTTTTTTTTTGAAAAAATAATGTAATATATATATATACCCTTAAGGGTATATAAGCTTAGTTACCCAAAAACACCATAATACGTCGTTTTGTTTGATACATCCCTTAAGGGTATATAAGTTTAGGTACCCAAAAACACCATAATACGTCGTTTTGTTTGATACATCCATCATAATGTTCTTAAACTTCAACTACTAACTTGATTTACTTTCAAGATTTTCGAAATTTCAATATTACATTTCTCTTACATCACATCTTTTTTCCGAACACCTACTAGGCTATATATATTGTAGTTGAAAATGAAAATTACGTAAGAGGAAGATAATCGTGTAGTTTATAAAAATCTTGGAAGTAAATCAGGTTAGAAGTTAAATTATAAGAGAATTGGACAATTAGAATGTATTATATGATACAAAACGACACAGTATGATGAGTTTGGGTACCTAAGCTTATATACCCTTAAGGGTATATTCACTTTTCATATATATATATATATATATATATATATATATATATATATATATATATATATATATATATATATATATATATATATATACTATCGTTTTTTTGTGTGTACTGTCTGTTTTTTTTTCTTCAATAACTCTTATATTATCATTTCGTTGTTGCTCGACTCGCTTAGATTCATCTTTTAGCTCTTCTTATTTTGTTTGTTTTGCATCTACCATTTTCCTTGTAGGTTCATATCTCCTGAGCTCATTGGTAGAGGTTAAAGGACGACTAGATTTAGTGATGAATTTCGATTAGTAAGAATATTTTTTTAAAGAATTGATTTTGCTAAAGAGTATGTTATAAAATGTTTAAATAGATAACGAGCTTGGTGGTAGGTGAAGAATCTAATAAACTAATAAATATTTAGGTGAGTATTGATGTTATAATAAAATGATAAATAAAGGTAAGAGGGTTGTAGTTGTAGGTAGGAGTGCAAACGAGTTGAGCCGAACCCGAGCTTGACTTGGCTTGAGCTCAGTTTGTTTAAAATTTATGGAGCTTGAGCTTAAGTTTGGTTCGTTTCGAGCTTATGGCATAAAGCTCGATATCGTCTTGTGAAGATTTATACATGCTCGGGTAGACTCTAATTCCTTAAAAGTGTATTTATTAAATTATAACTTATTTTAATATATAACTTTTTTACATTATATATATATATATATATATATATATATATATATATATAGGCTTGCAGACCTAATCAAGCTTAGTAACATAGGCTCGAATTCGAGATTGTTCAATAAACAAATGTAATATTAAGCTCGAGTTTGGATCAAACTCATTTAAAATTGATCTCGAATCGAGTTTTTTTTCAAGTCATGCCCAAGTGGCTTACGAGTAGCTTGATTCATTTACCCTCTAGTTGTAGTGTATTATTGTAATAATAAAGTGTTAAGTGGATACGGATATGGTAATAAAATGGTAAAAAGGGGCAAGATGGTTGGTTGAAGTTCGAGTATTTCAATTAATAATAGTTTTACGCTTAGATTTGTGTATTTATAAACCCAAATGTAAGTTATATTTTTCAAAACATATAATGTTCGAACTTTGTGATTGGATTACCGTAATAAATTCATCATGAATAAAAACAGGAAAAAAAAAGATTTTTTATTTTAGAATCTTAACGATTAATCTTGAATTTGAAATGATGTGTTCTAGGAAAAAAAACATTAGAAAGAAAGAAAGTTGATCATTTTTATCAATGAATAATTACTTGAAAAGGTAATGGATTTTCGATTTTGTTCATATTTATTCAGTAAACTTTTTTTCATTATCTATTTGCAACTGAACTATTGAAACTTTTTACATATTACCCTTATGACCGGTTGTTACTATTCACATTTTACCCTTATGACCGGTAACAATCGGTCATAAGGGTAAAATGTCAACAATTTCAATAGTTCAGTGATAAATAGATAATGAAAAAAGTGTAGTGACTAAATGTAATAAAGTCGAAAGTTCGTTTCCCTCTAAAAAAAAGTTCAATGATTTAATGTGAAGAGACTTTCCTCTTGTATATAGGGTTTAGCAAATTATGTATTTTTGTTAAATTTTAACAACATTTGTTGATGAAGAAATCTATGAAATAAAAAATAAAAAATAAAAAATAAAAAATAAAAAATAAAAAATAAAACCCGAAAAACATATAAATAACGAAAAACGAAATCAATATTATATGTATAGGTTTTATGTTATAAAACTATGCAATATTATATGTATAAAAATTATCCTAATATTACATGTATTAATTTTGTGTTATAAAATTATGCAACATATAAATTGATATACATTAAACCATATATGTTGTTCATAAAAAAATACGTACATACATTGATACATGATATATATTGTTATACTCAATGTATTGACATACATCATATTAGTTGGATATTGAAAATGAAAGTCAAGTTGTTTAGAATTTAAACATTTTTAATTTAAGCGGATAATTGAGTTATATTTGAGATTGTGTTTTCTTAAAAAGTTTGAATAATTATTGAAATTTATGATTATTTAACTAGATATATAGAGTGTTGCGCCCAAACCTTCCCATTCATATCACCTTTACAAAAATATTTTTTTAGAAAAAAATAGCTATATATTCAACAAAATCACTCATAATTTTAAAAGGTTTTCGAAAAAACAATTCATATTTAAATAACTAATTTTAAAAAATAAGGTTTTTAATTTTTTTTTTCAGAATACAACGTAATTTCTTACCATGAATACAATTTCTTAATAATTATGGGTGAGAATGGTTATTTCGGTTTTTTGTTAAGAAATAGCTATAAATTACGTTGTATTCTGAAAAAATTGTATTCATGGTAAGAAATGGTTAATTTTTTTGTTAAACCAAAATCAGATTGGAAATTTTGATTTTTTATTTGGAAAATACAAACAATTGGATTTTTATTTCGGTTTCGGTTTTTTGTTTTTTTTTAATATATTTTTTGGGGTTTTATTTTTTTATTTCATAGATTTCTTTATCAACAAATATTATTAGAATTTAACAAAAATAAATAATTTGTTAAAACATAATACAAGAGGAAGTTTGTTCATATTTAGTCATTGAACTATTTTTCATTGTCTATTTGTCACTGAATTATTGAAACTGTTCACATTTTACCCTTATGACCGGTAACAACAGGTTATAAGAGTAAAATGTGAACAGTATCAATAGTATAGTGACAAATAGATAATGAAAAAAGTTTAGTGACTAAATATAAATAAAATCGAAAGTCCGTTACCTTTTTCAAATCATTATCCATTTTATTAACAACGTATTTCATAATTTCATATGGGCTAGTTGAATCAATATTATTAAATTAAAAATAAATAAAAAGATGTACATTAGTTTTTTTAAACACCATGTTTATTTATGTGGCCATTTTGAGGTCCATGTATGTTGTCCAGCTATTGAAACAAAATCCTAGGACCTGTCCTTTTGACCAAAATTTTGAATTTGTGATCGTCTCGAGTTCAATGAAGATACAAATTATAGACTTTTGTTTACTTTTAAAATAGAACCGTTAGGGATTTTGTTAGTTGTTTTGTTGAGAAAAGTGGTTAATATAATAAAATGCCACAATATAAGTTTTCTTAGGATTAATTATCAACATTTTTCTTTAAAAAAAGCCTTGCAATTTTTTCAAAAATTTTCGGTTTGGTCCTATTATTATCAGGTTTATCAACAATCATTCGATTTTTAAAAAAAATTATTTTATTTTCCCGGAGAAAACCCTTAATTTTATTTACAAAAACCCATCAACTTATTTTGTTGAAAATGGTCAACAATAGGCATGAGTAAATTATAGAAATGGTCATGTGCTTTTGTCACATTCATAATTTTGGTTTTTAAGTTTAAAAATTAATAGGTTTCATTCATGTTGTTAATGAATATTGTATTTTAGGTTTTTGTTTTATATAAAAAGATTATTTTATCGTTCATTTTTCTTTTTTATTTTTTTTTAACAATTTATTATTATTATTATTATTATATAACAATTTTATTTGTTCTTTTTATATATATATATATATATATATATATATATATATATATATATATATATATATATATATATATATATAACAATTTTATTTGTTCTTTGTATAACAATTTTCTTATATAGCAATTTTCTTTTAACAATTTATTATTATCATTATTATTATTATTATTATTATATAACAATTTTATTTGTTCTTTATATATATATATATATATATATATATATATATATATATATATATATATATATATATATATATATCATAATTTATTCTTAGCTTTATTTATTTATCTTTATGTTTTGTGGTTTGAAAATCTTTTGAAGTCTTATTCAAATATACAATTTAATATTTGTTTTTTTTTTTTTTGACGTTTTGTTCGTTCATATTATATAACATTTTTATGTTTTTGCTCGAATAAACAAATTAAAATAGAACATCGGATAACTATCAAACATCAAATACAGTTAGGTGTTATTTGTTTTTTCTGAAGCAAAATATCTGTAGTCTGCGCACCACGTCTGTAGACCTCTGCAACAAAAGAAGTTGACCAAACATCTGCAGTTTGAAAAAAGAAGATTGTTTGTTTTTTTAACATCTGCAGACTATTAAAATAAACTAAAATCTAAATAAACTATTTTTTTTTAAACTACAAAGTGATTTTTTTAATATATTTATGACTTTGTTATAAATAATTAGCAAATCAAAATCAACTTTTATGTATTATTGTATAAAAAGTGAAAATAAAAATGGTACAAATTAACGTAGATATTTGATAAAAAAACAACAATTTTAGTCGCAAAATTATGCCTAAACATTGTAATTAGGAATCAAAAAATTTGATATATAAATGAATGGAAATAAACTTCGATTTTTTCAATTAAAAACATGTCATAAATATTTTTTTAAGAAATTGATGATGTTGTATTAAATAATATTCTATAAAATTTGGCACAAATATATATATATATATATATATATATATATATATATATATATATATATATATATATATATATATATATATATATAATTTCAACGACCATTATTATAATAAATTTTTATTTAAATATTTGTCAAAAATATGATGTTTGTATTGTCGAGCTTTTTTTTAAGTATTGTAACTTTTTTTTTTCAAATTGTTTATCACTTATAAAGTTGGAATAAATATAATTTCAAAAAAAACTAAAAAAAAAAGTATATGTGTTTTTTTAGGCTAGAAGATGTTAGAAGATTCTGATCTACATCTACGCCAAGAAGAGGACGCACAAACATTTTTAGGTCTGCAGTCTTCATAAAAAACAAACAGTCTGCGAAGGCTAATATCTGCATGTGGTCTGCGCCGCGCAGACAGAAGAGACTAAGAAGATCTGCGGACAATAAACAAACACCAACTTATTTAATGTTGGTTTTTTATGTGTTTTTTGTTTATATCATTCGTTTATGTGTTTTATCTTTTTTTTATTCAGCTTTAAGAGGTTTTATTGTTACTTTTTAATGCATAATCTTAAATATTTGGATAAACAACTATTATATTGTTATAACAATTATCGAAATATAACAACTATATTTCAACAACTATTTGTTAAAAGAATAATTTTATATAAAATATACCATTTGTTAATACCTATTAAATATATATTGTCTGGAATAATAAAAAATTCTCTTTGTGTTTTAATTGGAATCCTATTTCTGTAGTTAAAATAAATACAAGGGAAAATTATTTATTATTTCAGACAATATATATTTAATGGGTATTGACTAGCGGTAAATTTTATTAAGATTATTCTTTTAACAAATAGTTTTTAAAATATAGTTGTTATGACGGTATGATAATTCTTTATTCTAATATTTAAGATTATGCGTTTAAAAAGTAACAATAAAACCTCTTAAAACTAAATAAAAAAAAGTAAATCATATAAACGAATGATGTAAACGAAAAACATATAAAAAAACAACATTAAATAATTATATTTGATGTTTGATAGTTATCTGGGGTTCTATTTTGTTATTCGAGCAAAATATAAAAAAAAACGTTATATAACTTGAATGAATAAAACGTAAAAAAAAAAAAAAAAAAAAAAAAAAAAAAAAAAAAAAAAAAACAATATTAAATCATATACTCGAATAAGACGTCAAAGATATTAAAAGATTTTTAAACCACAAAAACTAAAATAAATAAATAAAGCTTAGAATAAATAATAATATATACCATTTAGATAAATAATTTAAAAAATAAAAATAATTTTATAAAAAATCTACATAAATTCAATTAAAATAAATAACAAATAAAACTGTTATATAATAATAATAATAATAATAATAATAATAATAATAATAATAATTTGTTAAAATAAAATTAAAAAAAAAAAAAGAAGAAGGGTAAGTTAGTCTTTTTATATGAAGCAAGGACCTAAACTTCAATATTCATAAACCACAAAGATACAACATATCAATTTTTAAACTTAGGTGCCAAAACTAAGCATTTTACCAAAGCATAGACACTATTTATGTAATTTACTATTATGGCATTATATTCATATTAGTGTAAATTTTTGTTTAGGTTTGAACAAACTCTTCTTATTTTGACTCATAATTTTCATTAGAATTTGAAAGAAACTTTGGATTTGTTGATAATAAAGAGAAAGAGTATTGTATATGTAACACCTCTTTTTCATAGCATGTATTAATATGAGGGTTTAGCTTCTTTATATGACAAGCAAGAGGAATAAAATATGTGTTGACATGTAATTTTGAGGCGAATCAGGTGTAACCCTTTGTTTATGATATTATATATAAAAATATAGTATTTTTTAGTTGAGGAAATATAAAATAAACTTGTAGTCGACTCAAATACGAACGTGTGAATGTAAAGATCATTAAATTCCGAGTTTGTATGAAGACGTTATGGTTGACTGAAGTTGAGACAAATTTTCCTCAAGAGCACATCACGTCCAAGACTCGAGCGCGATGCGTCGACGAGACAAATGTTGATATATTTTAAGCTTGTAAGTTGGTCATTTGAAACCCTAACTCATTATGTTCGACACCAAAGCTTCCTTCGGGGAAATCTGGAGGCTTATATAGATGATTGAGTTCAGGAGCAAGTAACTATCAAGAGAATTGAGGAATGCATCGATTTCACTTGGTTTAAGGTAATTTCTTATTGTGTTGAAGCTTACTTGAGTATCTATGGTGGGAGTTGTCAATTACAAAATTATGATATAATATGCTTAGTATGAAGTAACAAAACCTATTAGTAGCATTATGGTAATGATTTAAACATTTATTTCCAAAATTTCATGTTGAAAGAATGATGAATTATTGAATTAGGTTGGTGGTGAGCATAAACTCTAGAAATTGGAAGTTATGATCTTGATGAATTGAGTTTTTATCTTAATCAATTAAGTCACAAGGATGACTAATATGTGGAGTATAATAAAATTGGATGAACGGATTGATATTTGGTTATAGGTTATACATAAAGGTTGTACATTTAACAAGTCCATAAATTAGTGGAATAGTGAAAACTTGGTATGAATTGCCTTGTTTATTCATTGATTTTCAAATGTATTTATACAATTACAAATCTTTATCAGAGACTAAGCAACTAGGGAAAAGATAAACATAATGAAGTTTAAATAGAGATAAACCTAAATTCCAGCTAATCTTATCGTTTCCTAACATCCCCCCTCAAGTTGGAGCATGGGGATCAAAAATCCCCAACTTGCTAACAAGACAATCAAATGCAGATTTTCCCATAGCTTTCGTCAAGATATCCGCTAGTTGTTTAGATGTATGAACATAAGAAGGTTTAATGAGACCATCAACTATAGCATCACGAACAAAATGACAATCAACTTCAATGTGCATTATTTCATTCATGAAAAACCGGATTTTGTGAAATGTAGAGAGTCGGTTCACTGTCACAAAATAGATCAATACTTTTATTGTGATGAATGCCCAAGCTAGCAAGAAGACCTTTTAACCATTTCAATTCACACGTAACACCTTCCATAGAACGATACTCCGCTTCAGTGGATGATCGAGACACGATATGTTGCTTCTTCGTTTTCCAAGAAATAGGAGAATGACCTAGATACACAATCCATCTAGATAAAGATCTTTGGGTAATAAGGCAAGCAGCCCAGTCAGAATCACACCAACCACTCAAGATGAGAGGACTATCGATACGTAGGAGAATACTTTTCCAAGAGTCCCCTTTAAATATTTAACCACACGTTGAGCTGCTTCCCAATGCTCGATCCGTGGAGACTGCATGAACTATGATAGGATGTGAACTGAGTACGCTAGATCTGGACACGTGACAACTAGATATATCAAGCAACCCACCAGTTGACGATCAACTTATGGGTCAGTCAACTCTTTAACCTTAGCTAGTCCAAGCTTATGGTTTTGTTCAATGGGAAAACCGGCTGGTTTGGCGCCCAAAAGACCGGTTTCAGCAATAATATCCAGCGTGTATTTGCGTTGACACAAGAAAACACCAGTAGGACTGCGAGCAACCTCAAGACCGAGAACATACTTCAAAGGACCAAGATCTTTCATTTTAAAGCAATTACTTAAATATGTCTTGAAGTGTTTGATAGCTTCGTGATTATTACCCGAGATGATAAGATCGTCCACATAAACAAGTACATTAACTTGCACCATTCCACGTGTGCATGTAAAAGAGAGTAATCGAAATAAGAATGATGAAAACCGTATTTATTAAGTGATGTCACTAGTTTAGCAAACCAACACCTAGGAGCCTGTTTCAAACTGTAAAGAGACTTGCGAAGACGACACACCAAATTAGGATTCGAGCATTTGAACCCTGGAGGCAATTTCATATAAACTTCTTCTTGTAGATCCCCATGTAAGAATGCATTATGCACGTCCATTTGATGTGATTCCCAGTTTTTTGAAGCTGCAATTGCAAGAAACACACGTACCGTAGTCATCTTTGCAATGGGTGCAAATGTTTTAATTCTCTATAATCTAAGCCTTCTTGTTGATGATTTCTGAACACAACCAACCATGATTTGTATCTTTCTATGTCACCATTGGAGTGATATTTAATTTTATATACCCACTGGCTACCAAGAGCAAGTTTTCCAAAAGGAAGATGTAACAATGACCTTTTTACCATTTGGAAGACCCATAAGACGACCAGGTATGTTACATGTATTTTCCAACCAAGAAGCATCACCAGTGACATGGTGTGTTGCTCCTGAATTGATAATCCACAACCGTTTTTTAAACTTACCATTCAATCTTTCATCTGTAATCTTGGAAGTACTCATAAGACTGATTAGAGCCTTCCATTGTTCAGCTATAAATAATAGCGGTGAGTTGCTATTATTTCCAGCCACTATACCTCCATTGTGAGAACCTTCATTGACTGTGTTTGCTCTTACACTTCCTCTCCTTCGTCCACCTGATTTGCATCCTCGAGTGCCACCATCAGGCCTGTCGTTGTGTTCCCACCATTCAGGATACCCTACTAACTCGAAACAAGTATTGGCTTCATGACCTTTTTTCTTGCAGTGAGTACAACTTAGATTTGACTTATCGGGTTTGTCACCTTTTCCTCGTCTCCTGTTGGCTCCTATTTTAACAGCAAAACCCAGAACTTCTGTTGGTTTTTCCTCCTGAACAGCCTTTGATGTTCGTACTCGTTCATCTTGCACTACTAGTTGAAAAGCCTTGTCAAGTGAAGGGAGCAGATCCTGAGATAGAATGCTAGTTCGTAGAGTGGAGAAGTATTCTGAACATAGACCCATAAGAAACTTATGTAACATATCTGTATCTCTCTTGGTCTCGTGTCTAGCTCCAGCTGTGGACTTTGTACAACACTCACAGTTAATTATAGGCTCATGCTTATAAAGTTCTTCCCACAGTGCAGTCAATTTGCCAAAATATTCTGCAACAAGCATGGTTTTGCTTTGTTCATACTTTGCAATTGAAGCCTTTAATTGCTGAATTCTAGGTCCATTAACAATCTCATATCGTGATTTCAAGGTATCACATAGTTTCTTCGCATCCCTGTATTTAGAGAGAGCATTTAACCTCTGGTTCAATGGTATTCATGATCCATGAAACCAACATCACGTTGATAGTGACTGAATCTGAAGTCGTACACGGAGGAATAGGGCCTTTGATCGTCCCACCAAGAAACCCAAACTTCCTTCGCGCTTCTAATGTCGTCTGTATGTCTCCTTCCCAATCATCATAGTTATCCCCACGCAGTCTTGTTGGAGTAATGAAATCACCTGGACGGTCTTGTGGTCCAAGAAAGAAAGGAGAATTGGATTCAATTTTAGGTGGTGACGATTTTGAGCCCTCTGAAGATTCTTCTCCAGATTTTGTCATGTTTTACGGTTTTAGGTAGGGGTGAGCAAAAACCGAACCGCAAACCAAAAAAACCGCATAAACCAAAACCGAAATGAAAACCAATGGTGCGGTTTTTAGTTATGCAAAAACCAAAAGTTCTCGGTGCGGTGTGGTTTCTAGTCTCGCAAAAACCATAAAAAACCGAACCGAACCGCACCACACACACACACACACACACACACACATATATATATATATATATATATATATATATATATATATATGTGTATATATATATATATATATATATATATATATATATATATGTTAAGTGTTGATATTTGTAAGAACCAAGAACTTATTACAATTATAATTTCTATAAATATAAATATCTATCTTATCTATCAGATGATGATTGTGTATTTTTAAGCATATAGCTAATAGTATTTACATTAACAAATAATGTTTATGATATTTTTTAACATTTAAATGTGAAGAGTACTAATGATGCTAGTATCATTTTTATGAATATATTAATTGGTATTATTGCATGTACATGTGAAACAAATATTATATTAAATTTGTATTATGTTCAAACATTAGAAACATGTTGGATGAGTGGTTAGGTGATTTGATTTCATACCAAGAGGGGGTGGTATCGGTCCATCTCCAAAAAATGATTAGCACTAGTCATCTGAGTCAAAGTAACTCGCCAAGTTACTTAAGTTTTAGTTAAAAGGCAAAATGAAAACCAACAAAAAAAAACTCTAACAAAAAACAACAACGACAACAAAAAAAAAAAAAAACAAAAAAAAAAACGAACAGCAAAAAACCGCATAAAAACCGAACGATGCGGTTTCTAAATTTCAAAAAACCGAAGTTGCAATTTTCGGTTCGGTTTTGACCAAAAACCGCACTGAACCACACCATTCTCATCCCTAGTTTTAGGTTTCTTAAACCCGCTCTAATACCATGAAAAGTTGGTATGAATTGCCTTGTTTATTCATTGATTTTCCAATGTATTTATACAATTACAAATCTTTATCAGAGACTAACCAACTAGGGAAAAGATAAACATAATGAAGTTTAAATAGAGATAAACTTAAATGCCAGCTAATCTTATTGTTTCCTAACAGATAGTGATTGAATTGAGATTTGGTTTGTGTCTTAATGGATTAAGACACATGAATAGACAAATTATGGAGTTTAGGAAGTTGTAGAAATAAATTATGTATTGTTTTCTCAGTTCAGATATAACCATTATGTATGAGAGAAGTGTATCTTGGATAATAATACTCAAGATAGTATGTATGTTGTTTTGATATCCCGTAGAGAAACAAAATCAAGAATGGGGACAAGATCTCGAGAGTTAGGAACCAGTACATCTAACTTGTTTCAAGGTGAGTAACCCTAATGCTTTCCTAAATAACTTATATCTAGTAATATGGATATTATAATATTATGTTTACAATGGATGTACGATTCATTATTACTTCATGTTATGTGAGTCAATGAATTGAAGTAATCACTAATCAAATAACTTTACTGTTATACGAGTGGATAAGTGAGGTAGTTGAGGTTTATAGCAAAACATTTCTATAAGAGATATTTATTTGGTATAGTTGAGTAATTACCGATAGTCACAATAGTTGGGATTATATTAATTGTAATAGTAAAATATTTGAAGCTTTATAGCTAGATGTTATGCACTATTAAGTGTCATTTATGGGTCTAAAGGACAAAAATCAATTATATGCATCATGGTGAGTCTAAATGACAATAGCCATAATGGTGAGTCTAAAGGGCAAGAACTACATGAGATTGTTTATGGTGAGTCTAAATGACAAGAGCCATCATTGTGAATCTAAAGAGTAAGAACCACATAAATTTTTTGATGGTGAATCTAAATTACAAAAGTCATCGTGGTGACTCTAAATGAAAAAAACCATATGAGATTATTAATGTACACCTAAAACTCCATTAGGAGCGTGTGAGAGTGTTACACGGTCATGACATCAAAAACACGACTGTGTTTTATGATCGGATTTCTGGTTTCAAACTTTCCTTAAGCTGGAAAATCAATTTTAGTCACTTCGAACCCAAAACATGATCACCATAGCCATTACATGATCATGTTTTTCGTGGAAAATTTCTAAATGACATCTTACTTCATTATAAGTTATCTATACACGTTTTTCCGTATCTTTTGTATTTTTTGCAAAAATATTTTTTTGGAAACAGTCCCCTATAAGCCTTATAATCTTTATCTGACATTGTCACCTGCCTCTAAATACCCCATGTTACTTCGAGATCTAGTCAAACTATTGCAAAGCTTTTCCAGGTGAATTTCAAACGATTTATAGACAGTTATGACATTTTCCATAGATTTATAAAGATCTGAAGATTACAACTCAACCATATAGTTTAGTTTATCTGTCAAACTATTGTTGTTTCTAGGCGAATTTTAGACGATTTATGGCCGATTATGATGATTTCCATTGATTTATGAAGATCTGAAGATTACGACTCGACCAGATAGTTTAGTTTATTAATATATACTTTCCAGTCTTTTTTTAATCATGTCTAGCTAAAAACATAATTTTCAATTCTATACAAACTCATACTTTTTATTTAATTAATCATTAGATTTGATTTTTAATTTGTGTTTTGTACTTTGTAAATGTTTGATTTTTAACTCTTTTTAGAGTGATCACCTAAATTATGATTAAGTGAATTTAGTTAAGTACTCGTTAAATTTCATTTCCTCAACCATTAGTCTTCCATCACAAAGGCAAAAATAAAAATAATATAACGTACCAAAAAGAATCATAACCATTCTACTTGACTAGCCGACTAGGTATCATTTCTTAGCAAAAACCCGATTTTAAGTCTGGTCTAAATTAAATTATTTATTAGTTGTTTTCATTTTTATAAAATGATATCGGTCAAAGAAGAAATTATGTTAGAACAATCCAAATTGCTATTTAGTTTATTATCTGATTTTGGAACCAAAATGATACCATGTAATATGGTTCTCACTTTCCATATTTTAAAATTCTCGATACCATTTACTTATTTAGATAGGATATTAAAATAATTAAAATTTTCGAATTAAGCACGTAGGATTAGATTAAGAAATGCTCGAATATTGTCGTACTACGTAAGTTTGAAAATTTGATGGATGGGATGGATTTATAATTTTTATATTTTATAATTTATATGGTCTTCATTCCATTGGATGTATATCCACCAACGGATCACATCATATTTCTGGATTGGTATTGAACATTTGGACCACCTGGCTCTTTGAAGACAGAAGTGTTGGTGCAATTGGAGAAATGCCATTTGACTTGGATTTATTTACGAAAATGTACAAGGGGTTGTCGGCACGAACCGTTATCATTTTATAAAGTCAACTGGATGTGGGCCGTTTGGAAGAAACGTGGAGTGGCCCCATCTATATATCATGTCCTTTGACCCTCTTGTGCAAGGATGATCTCACTTCAATATATATTAAATTAGGTATAGGACCATTTATCACATGGTTTTATTTAAAAAAAATTAATATGAAATTCAAAATATTTAAAAAGTTTGAATTTATAAGAAAAGTGAGAATTAAATTATAAAAATTAAAGTGTTTTTTTTGTCTTTTAAATTTAAAAAAATAATTTAGATAAATAAATAAATGAAATTAATGAAACTTTAAATTAGTAATTTTGAAATTAGAAGGAAAGTCCATTAATGAAATTGATATGCATTTATTATTAGATTTAAATAATATTTGACATTTAATAAAATAGAAAAACCATAAAATGACAAGTGGAATAAAAATTAATTTAAAATTACCATAAAATTACATGTGGCAAATTGAATCAGAATATGACAAGTGACAAAAAAACCTTCATTTATTAGAGTAGATCTAACTGGCTTTGAACAAAAATAAAATGAGGAAACTCAGACTCATTTATACCGTCATTCCGAAGATTTGGAAAACGAAGAACTCTCTTGTCCTCAAGAACTCTTATTGTTTAAATGGCTAAAGCATAGGACTAGATTTAATTCACTAAATTAGAATATGAGGTGTTATTCTGTTAGTTTGGCTTCTAATATAAACGTTTTTCCTAGTTTTTAATAATTTCACTATTCTAATAAATATATTGAAACAGTGAAATTATTAAAAACTAGCAAGACGATAAAGAAAATTACATATTACAAACCAAATCATTTGAGAAGTTATAGTTTTTCAAAAACTCAAAAATTACATGTGGAACGTTAGATCAACAAAAGAAGGGTTAGGATGCATGATGATATTTTTTGTAAATAAATAAAAGACTAAAGAGATGAGTGTATCTTAATTAAATTAAAGGGATGTACTATAGGAAACAAAAATATATAATTAAATTATATCCTAATCGATTATCTGATAAAGTAATTTTGCAAAATATCTCTTTCACACAACCTCAGATCTGTTGTTCTCTAAAAAAAACTTTTCTTTCGATTATCTTTAAGATCGGAGACAACATCCTTCTCCGACGGAAAGATCACATGAAGATTCTCCGTTGTCAACTACATGTTCTGTGTCATCTCTCATCCATGGATTCTCTCCCAAAAGTGTTGAAGTACAACCTCAAGTAGAACCTAAAGCATAATCAAAAGCAGCAGTTAAAGAAGAAACATTACATGGCTCACAACGTTAGATCCGTTATCGGATATGTCAGGAGCGAGGGTAACGTCGTCGGCACCTGTGTCGATGGTAATCAGGTATGTTTGAGAAGAGTTGTGCAAATTAAAAAAGCAGACCACGACGCTCAAGACGGATACATTGGAAAGCCACCATAAGAAGCACAAACAAGCAGTGGAAGCCAATGGAGGAGGTCGAGTCTGCCTATAGGGAGCGTTAGTAGGATAGACAAAGAATGATCGATGAAGTTGATAGTGTTAGGGTTTAGGATTTTCGAATTTCTCTTTTGCTAGGTATCGTTGTCGGTGATGGCCACAAACAAGCGTCATAGATAAGCTCTCGATTCATTTACGATGAATCTCTCCTCTCCGTCTCCGGTCACCCTCTAATTATATCCGATCACATTTCAGTTGTTTAATCATGGTAGATTTTTAGGTACTCCGTGGCGGTGAACATTGTCGGATTTGCATACACCGTGCTACAAGGTTTGAATCTTGTGTATTAGTTGGCCACTGGAAATCATTACAAAAGACGCCATTATCTCTAGTATTACTTTGATTTCGCCATGGACCAGGTAATCTTTTCAATCTAATCTCTTTTTTCCTATGAATTTAAACACTAATTCGATTCAAACTTTTTCTTTAAATATGACCATGTAATATTTCTCAATTCTAACTGAAATTTGGTGAAATTCAGATGTTGACATACCTTCTGATATCATCGGGATCATCAATAGCCACAAGAGAAAACAACTGGAAATCGAATAGAGGTGCAAACAAGTTCCCACGGCTGGATACCACCTTTGTTGGTCTTGGTTTTGTGGCTTTTCTTGCCTTTGCCTTAAGGTCTTTGATCTCTGGTTATTTTCTTCATGCTTCCACATCTTCATGATTTTCTATTATTATTACTTCAATTTTCTGATATGTTCATAATAGAAGGCGTGAAAAACTAAGTATAAGGAAGGGGGTTATGAGTTCGGATTTTAGTCTTGTGGATGTTAATTCAACTTTTATCGAAGTGATATGTTCTTGTTTTATGTATATAGGATCTTATTGGATCGTATATGAATTTGAATTATGAAAGAAGATAAAAACTTCATTTTTAAATACATGTGATTCATATGTAATTCATATACGATTCACATGTAAATCACAAGTGAATCCATGTAAATCACAAGTGAATCACATATGAATTACATGTGATTCACAATTTATACGCGATTACATATAAATCACATGTTATTCACATATAAATCACTTGTAATTCACCTGTAAATCACATATGAATTACATGCGATTCATATGTAAATCACATGTGAATCACATATGAATTACATCTATATGCATAAATGTTTGTTATTTTTTTTTAATATTCCAATTTTTTTAATTTACTGATTTTTAAAAGTTTATTGTTTATAAAAATTTGTAGTTTCTTTAAAATATATTTTTTCCATTTTTTTAAATATCATGTCTTATAAAAATATATATCAAAAAATCTACATTTTCTTAAAAAATCAAAAATTATTATTTTTACAAGAAAAAATCTAAAAATTCGATTTATTATGTTAGTTTTTAGATCCTTCTATTAATATTTCCAATAACACAAAAAATATTAAACGAGATTGGTAAGATGACAATCATGCCCTTAATGAGTTAACTTTGATCCAACGTTCCACCTTTAGTTCTTAGGAAACTATGAGTTCTCAACGGATATCACCCCTATATATATATATATATATATATATATATATATATATATATATATATATATATATATATATATATATATATATATATATATATATATATATATATATATATGTTCTTTTGAGAACCAAAAGATTTGTGAGAGCTTGCGAACTCATAATCAACCCATCATTTTTCAACACCAAAAACACAAATCTTCTCCAAATGGTGCGTGTAAGCCATATCTCAGCCCAAAAAAAGATTCAACATTTTTTTATGACTGCTGATGAGCATAATCAACAATCATATGTATTGCTGATGAGCACAATCAGCAGTTATATGGATTGTTGATGTAACGCTTGGAAATGGATATGTTCCTAGTTACCCTTCATTATTAAAGAATTGCAATTTGACCCTTGAAGGTAGTACGCAAGAGGTACCATAGGGTACGCTTAGCATACTAACTGAGAAGCTAATACGCGGGGTGTACCTCATGAGTACGCTTAATGTACTGGTGTAAGATGGTCACGGGTCCGAGGCCTCGTACGTTAGGCGTACAAGGAGTATGCATGGCATACGAGGAGGTTGAGAAAACCCTATTTTTTGGGTTTTGACCCTATTTAAACCATAAGTTAGCCTCTTCTTGCCTTGTTTAACCAGCCTCCTCACCCTTGAAACCCCTAATTCGTTCCTTAGCCATTGTTTGGTGCTTTTGAGCTCTTGTGAAGCTTTTATGGAGGATTTGGTGCATCTTGAAGGGAAAAAAGAAAGTTAAAGACTTATTCTTTGGAGGAGGGCTTTGAGATCCAGCTTTAGCACCTTCTTTTGATGGCTTGTGAGGTATAAAGTTCAAACCTTGCCATCTTATTCTTAGACCTACTCCTTGGCATGTTTTTGGTCATTTTGGTCCTTTTGGTTGGTGATTGCGTGTTAATGTTGTTTTTGGAGCTTAGCCTTATAGATCTGGACATATTAAGGGTTCCTTATGCATAAAGGTGCAAACTTTATGGTGTTTTTAGTCTCATGCAAGTATTAAGTCGTTTATTAAGATCCTTTAAGCTCTAAAGCCCCAATAAGCCATACATGTACATAAAGTTGGCAACTTTATGTGATTAACCATCCTAGGGAAGTCAAATCTGAGTTTTGATCGAAGTCTTATTAGATTAAGAGCTGAATTCAAAAAATTGGCCAAGTTGGTGAGTATGCAGGGCGTACAAGCCATTTAAGTTGTACGTTGGGTGTATAAGCTGAGTATGTCCCGCGTACTCAGTAGGTTGGATTCCTTTTTGTTTTTGGGCTTTGATTTTTGGGCTTTAGTGGGCTTGGTTATCTTAGGCCATTCAGGCCATCGGAATTCTTTGGTTGGGCTGTTGAGATTTTGTTGTATTTTCTTGGGAGAAGGCCCATGAAAGGGATTGGGCATAATTTGGAAAATTAGGCCATAATTAGGCTTTGGATGATTATTTTAGATTTTGGGCTTTTGGACGATTAGTTTGGGCCTCGGCCTTGGGCTAAGTTACAGGAATGGGTAAAAATGTCTTTTACCCTAATTTGAACTCTGAGTATGAGTATGGACTCAATTATTAATTGGTTTTCATTTTGGTATTTGATAACAAGAGGATTTTAGCAGATCTGCAATCAAAGATTTATTTGTGGGTTCCAACTGTCTGAGGTGAGTCTCCTCACTGCACTATGGTTTGAAGGCACCAATGTCGACCCATTGACTTATGTATTATGGAAAGACCAGGGGTGGCCCTTGGCATTTATATGAAAGACCCAGAGGTGGCTCCTGGAAAATTAGTATGCAAGACCAGGGTCCGGACCCTTGCAGTTAATTAGATAGTTAATTGTACATTGTATGCTAGTTGTCTTTGAGATGCTTGCATGGAAGACCAGGATGTGGATCCGGGCACTTGTTTGTAAGACCCATGGTTTTGGTCCCCGACCTGGCAAGGAAAGACCATGATATGGCTCGTGGCATTATAACAAGACTATGGTTGGCACATAGCATCTCCTATTGCATGTTTGATATGATGGGTTTTGGCCATAAGAACATCCTATGTGCTCATACAAACCCTAATGCTTGGATCTAGGTTTCTCTATTGTACATGCAATTCATCCAAGACTATAAACCCTAATTCTAGCATATGATAATTGATATTAACATAATAATGGTTTTAAGATATTACCTTGATTGTTATGTAGCAATAACAATCACAAATCCTTCTTGTATTGACTTTAGAAAGCTTAGAGTCACAAATGTCACTCCTCTAATGGTTCACAAACACCAAGAGCAAAAGGATGAAGAAGAGAAGAGAAGGAGACACTCAAAAACGTGTAGAAACCCTAAGGATTCAGTTGCCCACGTTTTTGGTGCCCAAGGGGTCCTTAAATAGTGAGGCTATTAGGGTTATCTAATAAGGAAACCCTAATTTGGATGCTTAGGCCCTAAGCAACCCATGAACCCCTTACTTAAAGGCCTTTGGATGATTTCTAATGGGTTTCCCCATAGAATTCGTCCACCCTCTTTAATATGGAGTCCATTACCTCAATATTCAACTATTATACAATTAACAGTTCAAGTCCCTTAAGTTTAATTAATGTCTTTTAGCCACAAACTTAATTCTTATTAATTCTTGACTAATATTAATTAAACAATATGATTTCTCCTTTAATATATTATTCTCATAATATATTAATAAATCATATTTAATCCTTTTCTCTCCATAATTCATCCTATCAAGTTGCTTTGGTGAAGGCAACCCAAAAGGACCATGCACCATCGGTTCAAGTACATACCAAAATAGTAATGGACTTAGACACTAATCCAACAGTCTCCCACTTCGATAAGTCTAATAACTATTTTGCGTATGACTTCAGATCCTGATCCGCAATCGTAGCTTTCCAAAGGCGCTGTCAACTTTGATCTTATCAGATACGCGTGTCCTTAAGATAAGGGATCATATATTCCTCCAATTAGATATTATATAGACTGAGACATGGATTTAAATCATTCTCTTTGTCTATGTGCTGTTTCCCGAATTCTGATTTATGACGACTTGGCCAAGTGCTTAGGTGCCATCACTAAATCATCGAGGGGCCCACAGATATCGCTTTTGTCCTACTTTGGATAAAAGGAACGGATAAACTTTGACTCAATGCTCGCTTGCACTTACTCACCAAACCACACACAACAATATGTTTTATAACACCAAGTTAGTAGTGCGTTTACATATTATCAATGTGGAACTGACTCGCAAGATACAACTCACACATCTCGGTTTCAAGAATATAAGATATTATCGTCTCACCCATCACTCGTGATAAAATCCATGAAGTGATCCAAGAGCGTGGGTTTAATCCAATGCTCAAATCATATTCATAAGCACTCATGAACGTTGCAGCAAACATTCGCTTATGTCTAATACTCTTTAGACAATCCACACATCAATTCACGATAGTCTTCTTTCATATCTACTTCCAAGACATGAACGACTGTGGCCCATTTGAATAATTTGACTGTTCTTAACCAATTAAATTATTCAGGAAGTCAAAACATGCAAAGTGAAACACAAGAATAATACTAATCCCATATGGCCTCAAACCTTTGAGTATAAATAAAACACCTTTTATTTATCACCATATCGATTACTCATTATTTGTCGTTTCGGGTAATCAACTTCTTACTTGAATTATTACACTTGTCTCATGCTCTTAGTATGCACATAATGTTTACCTATGGTTCTTACTTTGTGAAATAGATCAAATAAACACATTTCCAATCCTACTCATTTCACAACTCCTAATCTTTTTTTCACAAGTGAAAGAATATTAAATTCTTTCCACTTATAGTATATGTTAGATTCTAACATTTAACATTTTATGCAATGATCCTTTTGTAATGTCAATGCACTAAGGTCACAATGACTTTTGCCAATGAATTACAAAGCTCTCTATCGCAAAATTGTTACAAGGCAATTCCATAGATGTGATGTCTCTCACTCAAAGTACATTCCTTTGAACATCATTTTGCATAAAAATTTTCTAATCTAGACATAGATTTTCAATATCTAACTCCCAATATGGAAACCTTTCCATACTTACCATATCACAACTCATTCTTAATAACTTTTGGATATGAAGTTTTTTGTTTAACCAAAAAGATAAAAGCTTCTCCTCTTGAACAAAGGTTTTTTCTTAAAAATTAGAACCTAGAAGCTCCCAAAACCTTTTTGTGTGCACTAACTTTTTTTTAACATTTAAAAAAAAAAAAAATCTAATTATTTGATTATGGGCTTTAACCAATCAGGTCTAACGAGCCTATCCAAATGAGCGTTTTAGGTTTTGGGACGAAGAAATAAAATGACAATAATTGTTTTCTTTAACATAAATATATAAAAATATATAGAATTAAAGATTTTAAACGTTGACCCTTCTAAAATAAAATTTAATAATTAATTTAGCAGATTATGAGTATGTTAAAAGACAAAAAAAAAAAAAAAAAAATTCTTTAAAGTATTGTGCATGTATGTAGTTTTATATTTTTAGTCTTTATCCAAAACAGAAAAAAGACTATCGACTTGGTATTAAAATAATTTCTTGTTTGATTTTTATTTTTATGTTAAAAGAAAAAATAAACTTTAAATTTTTAACGAAGGAAACACCAGACCATTCAAAACTGCTCAATTTTTTGTTTTCAGCAAATAATTTTTGCATATAACAAATGTAAAAAAAATAATAATAAAAAAAAAAAGATGCATCATCAAAGATATTCCATGTCATTTTTTTTATGACATAAGACTAAAAAGATGAAAAGTAGTAGAAAGGAAGAAAGATAAGAGTTTTATACTTTTTGACTTAATGGACCAGATTAAGATGACTATGGGCCAAGGGACTTCTGATTTGGATTATGGAATGGAATGAAAAAAATATTATTTTAGGAAAATTCAATAGCATTTAAGTTGTTAAACCATCTATCTTCGTATGATGAAAGGCTTTGCCTTAGGTGGACCCCATATTAATATATATGTAAGCATAGATATTTGTTAAAAGTTTTAAAAAATAATAATAATAATAATAATAATAATAATAATAATAATAAATGACACTTTAAGCACAACTAAGTTTCGGATTTGTCACGAATTGAAAAGGGAATATGACTTATCAAGGTAATTAACTTTTCGGTATGTTTACATCTGGGTAACTATCTTTTTTTTTGTACATATGTAGGTAACAAACTTTTTGGGAGTGTTCACATATGACCATTATGATCTTTTATAGCAGGTTAAATCCTAAATGTGAACACTTTCAACAAGTTTGTTACCTAAATGTGTAAAAAAAAATAGTTACCCAAATATGAACAAAACGAAAAGTAGAAATTAAATTACATGAATGGTCCCTGTAGTTTGGGGGAATTTGTGGTTTTGGTCTCTAAGTTATTTTTTAAACTTAAATGGTTCCAATTAATATACCACACATATTTGTATCTCCTCGAATGATCCCCACTATTTATTTTTTAATTAATTTAATTTTTTAACTCGGATGGTCCCTACTATTTAATTTTGTTACGAACTTGGTCTTTGTCTTACCTAAAAAGACTATTGTGCCCTTATTAATTTTTTTTAATTAATTTTCTTGTTTATGTACTTATGCTTTATATGTTTAAGAAAAATTAGTAGACCTCACATGTCTGTATCTCCTCACCATCCCATCTTTCATCATTCTCAACTTCTATTTATTTTTCATCTTTAGTGATATCGACGTCTTCATCATCACTTCTTTTTTTGGTCCTTCAACTCCGTCAAAACAACACCACAACCCACTAAATATGAAGAGACAGTAGGTTATGGTGTTGGTTCTCCAGAGTTGAAGTACCAAAAAAAAAGACGGTGAAGACGTTGATGTTACTAAAGATGGAAAAGAAATAGAAGATGGGGAGGATCAAAGATAAGATGGTGAATGGTAAGACTCAAATTAAATTTCTCAAATGTGGTTTCAGGTTTACGGTGATAAGATACATATATGTGGGGTATATTAATTTTTTTCATTAAAAAATAAATACATAAATAAGAAAATTAATTTAAAAAAATTAATAAGGGAAAAATAGTATTTTTACATAAGACAGAGACCAAACGCGTAACAAAAATAAACAGTAAGGATCATCCAAGTTAAAAAAAAATTAATTAAAAATAAACAGTAGAGATCATCCGAGAAGATACAAATATGTGTGGTCTATTAATTTTTTTAAATATGTATAAAATAAATACATAAATAAGAAAATTAATTAAAAAATAAATTAATAAGGGCACAATAGTATTTTTAGGTAAGACGGTGACCAAACGCGCAACAAAAATAAATAGTAGGGACCATTTAAGTTAAAAAAAAATAAATTAAGGACCAAAACCACAAATTCCCCAAACCATAGGGACCATTCATGTAATTTAATTTTTAATTTTCATTTTGTTCATATTTGGGTAACTATTTTTTTTTGTACACATCTAGGTAACAAACTTGTTGAAAGAGTTCACATCTAGGATTTAACCTGCTATAGCAGGTCATAATGGTCATATGTGAAGACTTCCAAAAAGTTTGTTACCTAGATATATACAAAAAGAGATAGTTACCCAGATGTGAATATATCAAAAAGTTAATTAAATCATATTCCCAATTGAAAATGACACTTTTAAGAACATCGTTTTTTTTAAGTATCATTTTACCTATCAAATAAACTATTTTTTGAAAGGCAAAGGAAGCAACCTATAACACCTATGACATGGCTCGTCAGGTGACACTTTTGTCAACAAAATTTGCCAAGTCTCCCTCTCTCTCTCATACGTAATTTCCAATAATTCTATTACAAATGCCCCATGTTTCAATCTCAATTATCGATCCGGTTTTTTGGTTTGTGGTTGTCCTGTCTTGAATCACTGTTAACCCGTCTGGATTTTGTAAAATAAAATCGTTTTCGTTTTTGTTAATTTTTATCTAAAACCCACTAAATGAAGACGAGAGGGAGCAGATCGAAGGAGAGAAGAATTTCCAACAACGGATGATGATAATGAAGTTGCTTCTTCGTTAGCTTTAGAAGAAGCTTCCATTGCATTGGAAAAGGACGTTGTCGGCCAGACCACAAAAGTCGTGAGGGTTTGTAACGGAGCTACGTCGGATGAACAGAACGTCGGGGGTGATATTAACGCCATTAATGAGAGCTATAGACTATGTACGATCTTTGATGCACGATGTACAAATATTATTGTATGATTGTTCTTATCTGTGAGCATCCAAGCATATAGAGATGTGGACTTGTGAACAAGTTTTTTCAAAGATGAAGATGGAATGATGTTGGTTTTCGATTTGAAGGTCTTAAACGGTTTCAAATTTATGTAAGCAGATATGAGAAAGGACGAGATGGAGAGAATAATTGGAAAACACAATTCACCATTTCACTCATGGAGCAGATGAGCAGAAAACCAGAAGATGGCTCGCCAAGAAGAAGAACAATTTGAACCAAAAACTAATATCTTGAACCTAGAAAACCAAACACAATTCTTCGTGGCTTTGAGAAAACAAAAACGAAAAAAAAGTGCGAAATAAAATGTAAACTCAGTTAACACCAAATAAAGACTAACATCAAATTGTGAACACATAAACAACGAAAATCCCAAAATCTAGAAGAACAAATGCAATAGAAGAACCAATTTAACAACCCAAAAGCAAGAATATAGTCGCACATGAACTATCAGCAAACGCAATTACATGAAGCGTCTTTTAAAAACCCAGTCGGATCTTAATCGTGGTCGGTTATCTACCAATCGCGAGAGGTTGACTGAGGTTGAGGTGGGAGATTGATCGACCGGTGATTGCTTTTTCATGATCTTCATAACTTTATCTTAAAATATTTCATATAAATAAATATTCAATTTTAATTTAAAGTCAAAAAAAAAAAAAAAAAGCCACGTAATCCACGGGTGAAACCGGAATAATTTTGGGTTTTTTCCCTATTTGATAGGTAAAATGATACTTTAAGAATCCACGACAAACCCAAAATTTAGTTGTGTCACAATGTCATTTTCCCTTAAAAATCCAAGACTAATGTATGTTTACATTTTTTTAATATTTGGTATTAATTTAATTTTAACCATCGATCGAAATATGATACATGTGAAAGAAAGTTAACATGTTTAAAACTTTTAACATAAATTTATAACTTTGACAACTCTAAAATCAAAATCACAATCAATTCCTAGATACGGAAATGAAATTCCAAAAGGAAGACAATAATTTAACCATAAGAGAGACCATACCAAAAAGACAATCTTGATGAAAAGAAGGCGAGTATTTATTCTTCCTTTGACTTCATAACCCTATTGTATTTGTTAAATGTATTTGTTTCGTTTAAGGAAAGATGGGCAGCCATTCGAGCGATTCCCCAGCTGACATAGGAACAATGCTTCCGGATGCATACGAGTACGATTCCGGAACCTTCCATGGCGTCTTTTTCAAAGTGATTTTTCTCGTGTTTCTAGGAAGCCCATAAAAGTCTGGTCCATTAAAGCTTGTGAACGCCTCTAGTTTGTCGAGTGCACCCGCCTAAAACCAAATTACAAGTCGCTTAAAGGTGTTGTTGAATTGTTTCTCTTTTACTTAATGGATTAAGCACTTAATCTGGACAGACATATATATGTCTGTTTGTTTCTTACTTTGGGGTTGTTTGATAGTTGCTAACTGAATCAGATGTAACTAAGTCAAGGTCAAGGTCTGAGGAAGTCAGACACAGTGTGAATCTGAATCTGACCGAGTAAGAGGCATATCAAAGGAGCCAGGACTGAGTCAGAGGCTTCTAAGTGTGATATCAAAACACGAAAGTTACCTCTTCGAAGACCTTAGCATAAATAGAAAGTGCCACAGGAGCATTAAATACACCCGCACATCCACAAGAAGATTCTTTGGTTCGCCTTTCATGAGGTGCACTATCTGTTCCTAGAAAAAATCTTTTATTTCCACTTGTCACAGCAGAAACAATCGCCTGTCCTATATGAGTAGTTGAATACAAAATGAATGTTTTAGCAAATCAAAACTTGAAACCAGAAATAGCAACCTACTTTCAATCTTTTTCTTATAAAATATAAACAAATCAATGAAATTGAAAGTAGGTTGCTGTTTCTTGCATTTAAGATGAAGAGGAAGATACATACTGTGAGTTTCCCTCTTGAGCACTGGAAGGCAATAATTATGTGGCTGCAATCCTCCTTGAAAAAGTGAATTTCTATTCAGAAGAAGATGCTGTGGGGTAACTGTAGCCGCAACTGAACCTGATAAAAAAATGTTTGATTTTAAAATAATAACGTTACAAAATAGAGATATGATTTTTTTACTGAGGAAATAACAGATTACATAAGAAGATGTTTTTATAAATAATAGTATTAGCATACCTTCTTCACAAGATTCAACAAATTTAATGGCGTCCATAGTAGTAACATGCTCCATAACAACCTTCAATTTTGGGAACTTTTGTATTAAGGGTTTTAAAACAGTTTCAATAAATACCCTTTCACGATCAAATATGTCAACTTTGGGATCCGTTACTTCTCCATGGACCTGCATAAATGTTTTCCTATCACAACAATGTACTTTGAATAATCTACACAATTATATTTATACCAGTGAGAATTGTTTTGTATTCTATATAAGTGTGTTGCTATTTCTTACATTTAATTTAACCCTATAACTACTAATTGAAGATATAGAAAGATGAGATTACCAAAAGGGGGATATTCTGATTAATCATTTCCTCAAGTGCAGGCACACATTTCCCAAATAAATCTGTAACTCCATCTTGAGAATTTGTAGTAGCTCCAGCAGGGTATAACTTCACAGCATACACAACACCACTTTCCCCTGAAAAAGCTCATATATGTTGTTAATTGTTATCTGTTTCTAATTATGTATAAATAGACAACATTTAGGTCATGTTTCCTTTTTTTTTTTCCATTAAGCTTTGAATGGGTGAATGATGTTCATAGGTGAAAATGGTTGAATAAGAGTCACTCACTTGCTAATTTGATTTCTTGAGGAGTTGTTTTATCAGTCAAGTAGAGAGTCATTAGAGGTGTGAAGTTGGTGTTGTTTGGTAGTGCCTTGAGGATAGAATCGTAATATGACACAGCAGCAGCGGTGGTTGTAACTGGTGGTTTCAGATTTGGCATGATTATAGCCCTCCCAAATTGTTTTGCACTATATGAATAATTGTCATCAGATTAAAAGTATAAGAACTTAATCACACAAAAAATTTATGTTTTATTTAAAAAAAAAAAAAAAAATGCAATAGAGTGGCTTTGCGAATTCTGATGGAATTCAAGATTCCATTTTCATGGTCTGTTTGGTTGCCATATGGATGGAATTGAATTCCCTTGAAAATGGATTTCATCATTCCTATAAGAAATCCTATTCTTCCGATTTTCATTAAAAGACCAAAATACCCTCACATGACAGATTATGATTCCTTTAGATTTCAATTCATTTGAAGATCATCGAGAGGAAATTGAAGAGAATGAAAGTCAAAATAACCTGTGAGAGACAACTGTTTGAAGGAGTTCATTATCACGAAGATGAAGATGCCAATCATCTGGTTGAGCAATAGAAAGTTCCATCTTCACTCTGTACCCTTTACCTCTTTTCAGACCTTCAATATTTGGGCCAAATAATCTTGAGGGCTAACCAAAGGAAAAATATTAACATTATTAAGAAACAAGTTACTTTCCTTTGCTTTTATAAAGAAAAGCCTCTACACAATTACAATTGTGGAGTCTTTTGATTTCATTATATAGAATTTAACAAAGAAAATCTTGATGGCTATAATATTAAAAGCAATAACAAATTGCAATGGCTGCTTACTTTGCTAGGAAGAGCCAAAGTTTTTATCATTCTAAATGCTACACAGCTGCAGGAGCAAATTGTTCATCTGTTCATAGACATGAAACAACCAATTAAAAGTAAAATGTTAAAATTGGTTTTTTGAAGTACAATGCGTTGATAAGAAAATAAACGGACAGTATGATGCTAATATGCTATAGCAGAATGAAATAAAAGTAGGATGCGATGATAGACAAATAAATGGAAGTATTTGTTTATCATCCATAAACACCCATAAACATATTAGCTTTAGTTGTTTTGAAACATTGCATACAGCCTCATCGACACCCCAAGTAAGAGAAGGGAAAAAAAAAAGCCCTAAAGAAACGATGGGTGCACGTCAAGGACAAGAAACCGCAAATCTCTCACAAATCCAAACCTCAGAAGATAAAGATGAGTCATAAATACGCCCACGAGAAACGATAACTAAGATATAATAGGAAAACAATGAAATGCATGGCTAAGATTATGAGCGAATGAAGGAAATTCCCACGTTTGTTCCTCAAAACCTACCTTCAGACATGAATCTAAGAAGCTTGAAGGATATTGAATCCAGGAAAAGTAAGTGTTGTAATTACGAATGGTAGTCTTCCATTGAAGTTAAAATGGAGAACTAGAAACAAAAGAGGTGAAAAACACATTCATTTGTGCAGGAAAGCCATAGTTGAGTCAAAAAAGAAAGAAACCAAAACCCTAACTAGTAACAAAAGAAAGAAGTTGAGATGTTACCTATTAATGAGAAAGGCAATGCGATGAGTGAAAGATGTAAGCAGTAGCGTTGAAGCAAATAAAAATCAAAAGTCGGCGCTCAAGTTCAGGCAAAATCGGGAGTCATATGTCCGGCGAATCTGATTTGTTTTACGGGTTAACAAAAATGGTCCCTCAACTATTATGCAACTGATAATTGCAACAAAAAAATATATATTATATGCTTTGATTATTTTATATATTCATGTTATATAATGATTTTTTTTTGCTTTTAATATATTAAACTTATAATCTTTTCCATTTTATATAAAATATTAAAAATGATAAATTTGGTAGATTTAACGGATAAACAAGACGTCGTTCCTAAACACATGTGAGGTGTACAACCGTACAAAAGACGTATCGTAATGAAACCTAGAATTTTTTTAATTTTATGTGGTTCCGTCATTAATTCGTCGTTGCTACTCCAAAATTTTAGGAATCCTTTTTTAATTTTCGCGCAAAGTCTTCAAAATCAACAGACATGCCCCGTAAATTGCATTTATCCAATAATATCTCATATTTTTTTAATTTATACAAACACTATTTTTGTAGATAAAATATGGAAACCACATTTTAAGTTTTTTTTACCAAAATATACAACCTCTTAATTATCTTAATTATGTCATGAGTTAATTATTTATTTATATAAAAATATGTTACTTTTTTTATCAATAATCTACCCTAGCAACATTGTTTTATATTAATTCATGCAGTATTTACTTATAAATATAAATGATTTTTATTTTATCACCAATTTGTACATAATTTTTTTTACGAGTTTATAACACTATTAATATGCAAACACTCCTGATACACAATAGATTTGTGTCTCAAAATGAAACGCCATTGCAAATCTATATATCTATGTGTTATAGAACAATTATAGTAGGACAAAATTAACAGGGAAGGATCCAAAAAATAATAACTATTTGTATTAATCTTGGAAATTGGCAATACAATAAGAACAATGATAAAAGCAATGATAAGGGTAGTAGCTGTTCGAGATGCTACAAATCTCCCAGGTATAGAAACTTCTATGAGAATAATCTGGTGCCCTCCTCCCAGGTGTCCCTTCCATCAAATAGACTAAATTGACAGCTGGCCTTGAATTTCCCAAATTACCCCTGTCGTCCCACTACCTCTGCATTCCTGATGTCAGGTTAGTGGTCCCTCCTGCGTGTGTCATTTTTTTTATTCTTCATTCTCTTGTACGTGAACTTGAGTGGAGGTTTCACAACATTACTCCTCCCCCAAAGTTCAACCTTGTCCTCAAGGTTGAATTCTGGAAAGGATTCTGACATAGTGACAAAGTCTTCCCACGTGGATTCAACTTCTGGGACTTCCTTCCACTTAATCAGTACTTCAGTCCTCTGACCCTGCTCCTCGGTTTGGACACGTACCCCTAGCACTGATTTCGGATGCCAATCCAGCCTGAACTCCTCTGTCATCTGAGCTGGAAGAGTAGGATCTGCAACCTGGTTCCCAATTGCTTTTTTTAGCTGAGACACATGAAATACAGGGTGAATTTTCGCTGTGTCCGGCAATTGGATTTGGTAGGCCACCCTTCCCACCTTTTGTATAATCTGGAAAGGCCCATAGAACCTAGCTGCAAGCTTCTGGAAGGGTCTACTAGCTAGGGACTGCTGCCTATAGGGCTGCAACTTGAGGAACACCCATTCTCCTTCTTTAAAATCAACATTCCTTCTGTTCTTGTCCGCCATAGCCTTCATCTTCTGTTGGGCTTGAAGTAAATGTCCCTTGAGATCTTCCAAGATCGCATCACGCTCTAGGAGTTGATCCTCAAGAGCAGAAACTGTTGTATCTCCTTTCTGAACCCTTATGACTCGGGGAGGGTCACGTCCGTACAAGGCCTTGAATGGGGTGGTCTTTCCCGCCGTGTGATAAGCGGTGTTGTGGCAGAATTCAGCCCATGGCAACCATTTGATCCACGTTTTTGGTTTTCCCTGGATGAAACAGCGAAGGTAGAGCTCCACTGATTTGTTAACAATTTCTGTTTGACCGTCCGTTTGCGGATGGTAGGCAGTGCTTCTGAGCAGCTGAGTGCCTTGCAGTTTGAAGAGCTCCTTCCAAAACAAACTCATGAAGATCTTGTCCCTATCCGACACAATGGAAGTTGGGAACCCGTGCAACCTCACAATCTCTTTGATGAAGATGGCAGCTATGGTGGACGCTGTAAATGGGTGTTTGATCGCTATGAAATGAGAGTATTTACTAAGTCGGTCTACCACCACCAAGATTGAATTGTACCCTTCCGATTTTGGCAACCCTTCAATGAAATCCATTGAGACTTCATCCCACACCTGATCAGGAATTGGCAGAGGCTGGAGCAGTCCAGCCGGATGGGTATTCAAGGATTTTTGTGTCTGACATGTGATGCACCCTTGCACATACTTTTGAACCGCCTTCCTCATGCCGACCCAAAACCACTCCGCTGCCAGTCTTTGGTAGGTTCTGAATTTTCCTTCATGCCCTCCCAATACGGAGTTGTGAAACTCCTTGAGTAAAACCTGCACAAACTTTGATTTTTGGGGTATGACCATTCTGCCCTTATACCATAATTTCCCATTCTCCCAGTTGTATCCCGCATGAGCTCTTTCCCCTGCTATGATGTCGGATATGATCTGTTGAATGAAGGAATTATTAGCCAATTCCGCCTCGAGTTCATTCATTGGCACTATCCGCGAAGATTGTAACGATTGTAATTCTGCCTCCACTGGGGTTACACGCGATAGGGCATCGGCGGCGTTGTTTGCGGATCCGGGTTTGTATTGGATTTCGAAATCAAACCCTAGAATCTTGTACATCCACTTTTGGTATTCTGGTCCCACCTCCCTTTGTTCCATCAGGAACCTTAAGCTCCTTTGATCGGTTCTAATGATGAAGTGTCTGCCAAGTAAGTAGTGCCTCCACCGTCTCACAGCCAAAACTATAGCCATTAATTCCTTTTCATAGATCGATTTGAGTCTATTTCTTACTCCTAACACTTGGCTGTAATAAGCTATGGGGTGCCCTTCTTGAATCAACACAGCCCCCAACCCGGTCCCGGAAGCATCCGTTTCCACAATAAATTGCTTGTTGAAGTTTGGCATGGCAAGAACAGGCGTATGCACCAACGCTGATTTTAAAGCCTGGAAGGCATCCTTTGCAGTTGCGTTCCATCCAAAATTTTCTTTTTTTAGTTGATCTGTCAATGGAGAGGCAATACTGGCGTATCCTTTGATAAATTTCCTGTAATACCCAGCTAGACCCAAGAATCCTCTCAGCTCCTTCAAGGTTGTCGGGGTTGGCCAAGCTTCGATCGCCTTGATCTTTTCTTTATCAACCACAACCCCTTGTTCTGATATCACATGCCCCAAATAAGCGATTTGCAGTTTACCCAATTCACATTTGTTTGGGTTTGCGAAAAATTGGTGTTGGTCTAGTGTTTGCAATACCAGTTCCATGTGTGTCAGATGTTGACTCTCATTTTGACTGTACACTAGGATATCGTCGAAGAATACCAAAACAAACTTGCGTAGATACGGTTTGAATACCTCGTTCATCACTGATTGGAAAGTTGCTGGAGCGTTAGTAAGGCCAAAAGGCATTACCTTGAATTCGTAATGACCTTCGTGGGATCGAAAAGCTGTTTTTGGTATGTCTTCTTCCTTCATTCTGATTTGATGATACCCCGACTTAAGGTCCAACTTGGAGAACACACGAGAGCCATGCAATTCGTCCAACAACTCTTCTATGATTGGTATCGGAAACTTGTTCCTAACAGTCAACTTGTTAAGATTGCGATAATCAACACAGAACCTCCATGACCCATCCTTCTTTTTAACTAAGAGGATTGGACTTGAAAATGGACTTTGGGACGTCTGAATAATACCTGATTTAAGCATATCCTGTAACAGTCTTTCAATTTCCTCCTTTTGAGTGTGGGTGTATCGGTAGGGTCTAACGGACACAGGTTCAGTTCCTTCTTTTAACTGAATGGTATGTTGCTGATTCCTCTGTGGTGGCATTCCCCCTTTCCATGAAAACACCGAGGCGTATTGATGAACTATTTGTTTAAGGTAATTAGGGCAGGCTGGCAAGGTCTGAATGATCGGATGTTGTTCAATGAGGCTGAGCTGCACCCAAATTCCCCCACCCACTGATCCAAGAGTTTTCACCATATTTTTCAAAGTTATCTTGGCCCGTTCAAGGGAGGGGTCGCCCTTCAATGTTACCCATTGGCCACCTAGCTGGAACTTCATGTGCTGAGTTTTCCAGTTTGTAGTTACCGGTCCTAAGGTTTCCAACCATTGGACTCCCAGAATAACATCGGAAGATCCCAAAGTCAAAGGAAGGAAATTCTCTCGGATGCAAAGGCCTTGTAATTGCAGTAGGACCCCTTCACACTTCCCACTTCCAGTGACTGCTTCCCCTGTGCCCAAAGATACGCCAAACCCCATGGTAGGAGTTATTGGCAAGTTGAGTTGTTGTATTGCTTCTAGAGACAAGAAATTATGTGTTGCCCCGGGGTCAATAAGGACCACGACTTCGGAACCCGCCACTTTACCTGTTAACTTGAGTGTTTTTGGATTGTTCGTTCCGACGACTGAGTTTAAACAAATACCCGATAAAACAGTCTCTTCCGGGATCTCTGTCGCGAGCTCCGATTCCAAACCCACGATTGGCTCTGTCTCTGGTTCCTCATCCTCGTGGGTGATCAAAACACTCAACTCTTTCTTTTTGCAACGATGCCCTGGATTCCATTTTTCATCACATTTGTAACAAATTCCCTTTTCTCTTTTCTGTTGCAATTCTTGATCTGTGAGTCTTCGCACTTCAGTGGTTCGGTTAGTTGAAGGCTGACTGGGGCTATTTTTGGATCTAGGATTAGCCAAATAGATGGTGGTCTTAATGGGGGTGATGAGTGGCGTCGTTTTCAGGGTAAGAGAGGTGGGAGGATTCGGTTTTCGTGAGGCTTGGGATCGCAGCTTTCCTTCAACCTTGATTGCGATTGACATCGCATGGTCAATAGATTTGGGCTCCAAGAGTTGGACCTCAGTCCTGATTTCCTCCTTGAGCCCATTGACGAACTGACCCATGATAACATCGTCCGAAATGTTTCTAAGTGGGGCAAGTAATTCAATAAACGCACGTTGGTACTCATGGACCGACCCGATTTGACTTAGGGCTAACCACTGTTGATAGAGCGTACCTGCGTATATCGGTCGGAATTGCCTAAGGAGGAGCGATTTCAGTTCGTTCCATCGCGTAATCGACCGTCTTCCGTGCTCCCATTGAAACCAAAGTAAGGCGTCTCCTTCAAGAGCCACAACTACCGCCTCCAACTTTTCACTCTCCGATAGTCTGTAAAAATTGAAATATCGCTCCGTTCTCAAGATCCACCCATCCGGGTTTTCACCGTCGAACAAAGGCATATCCAACTTCCGATATCGCCAGTTGGTTCCCCCGGTGTGGCCTTCTCCGCCCCCGTTTCCGCCTCTGATTCCTCCGGTGTCGCTGTGTGACGCTCCGCTGTAGACTTTGGGCGTTTCTTCGCTGGGAAGAATTGGTGAGATGCTAGGTTGTTCCTCCACGGTGGTCTTCCCATGGTGGGCTGTAGTTCGATTTTTGGATACGGCACCCAAGATTTCCTCCATCTTTTGGTCCATCTTCAGCTGGTGTTGGTCCATCTTCAACTGGATTGAAGCTATGGAATCAGCTTGGTGTTGAATCTGATTCCCTTGGTTCTCCAATCGATCATACAATGTTCCTAGCTCCAATTCCAACGATTCCACCCTTTTGAGATGGGCTCCTCCAGTCTCTTTTCCTCCTCCTTTTTCTCCAGCCATAGTCCCAAGAACTGCTCTGATACCAATTTGTTATAGAACAATTACAGTAGGACAAAATTAACAGGGAAGGATCCAAAAAATAATAACTATTTGTATTAATCTTGGAAATTGGCAATACAATAAGAACAATGATAAAAGCAATGATAAGGGTAGTAGCTGTTCGAGATGCTACAAATCTCCCAGGTATAGAAACTTCTATGAGAATAATCTGGTGCCCTCCTCCCAGGTGTCCCTTCCATCAAATAGACTAAATTGACAGCTGGCCTTGAATTTCCCAAATTACCCCTGTCGTCCCACTACCTCTGCATTCCTGATGTCAGGTTAGTGGTCCCTCCTGCGTGTGTCATTTTTTTTATTCTTCATTCTCTTGTACGTGAACTTGAGTGGAGGTTTCACAACATTACTCCTCCCCCAAAGTTCAACCTTGTCCTCAAGGTTGAATTCTGGAAAGGATTCTGACATAGTGACAAAGTCTTCCCACGTGGATTCAACTTCTGGGACTTCCTTCCACTTAATCAGTACTTCAGTCCTCTGACCCTGCTCCTCGGTTTGGACACGTACCCCTAGCACTGATTTCGGATGCCAATCCAGCCTGAACTCCTCTGTCATCTGAGCTGGAAGAGTAGGATCTGCAACCTGGTTCCCAATTGCTTTTTTTAGCTGAGACACATGAAATACAGGGTGAATTTTCGCTGTGTCCGGCAATTGGATTTGGTAGGCCACCCTTCCCACCTTTTGTATAATCTGGAAAGGCCCATAGAACCTAGCTGCAAGCTTCTGGAAGGGTCTACTAGCTAGGGACTGCTGCCTATAGGGCTGCAACTTGAGGAACACCCATTCTCCTTCTTTAAAATCAACATTCCTTCTGTTCTTGTCCGCCATAGCCTTCATCTTCTGTTGGGCTTGAAGTAAATGTCCCTTGAGATCTTCCAAGATCGCATCACGCTCTAGGAGTTGATCCTCAAGAGCAGAAACTGTTGTATCTCCTTTCTGAACCCTTATGACTCGGGGAGGGTCACGTCCGTACAAGGCCTTGAATGGGGTGGTCTTTCCCGCCGTGTGATAAGCGGTGTTGTGGCAGAATTCAGCCCATGGCAACCATTTGATCCACGTTTTTGGTTTTCCCTGGATGAAACAGCGAAGGTAGAGCTCCACTGATTTGTTAACAATTTCTGTTTGACCGTCCGTTTGCGGATGGTAGGCAGTGCTTCTGAGCAGCTGAGTGCCTTGCAGTTTGAAGAGCTCCTTCCAAAACAAACTCATGAAGATCTTGTCCCTATCCGACACAATGGAAGTTGGGAACCCGTACAACCTCACAATCTCTTTGATGAAGATGGCAGCTATGGTGGACGCTGTAAATGGGTGTTTGATCGCTATGAAATGAGAGTATTTACTAAGTCGGTCTACCACCACCAAGATTGAATTGTACCCTTCCGATTTTGGCAACCCTTCAATGAAATCCATTGAGACTTCATCCCACACCTGATCAGGAATTGGCAGAGGCTGGAGCAGTCCAGCCGGATGGGTATTCAAGGATTTTTGTGTCTGACATGTGATGCACCCTTGCACATACTTTTGAACCGCCTTCCTCATGCCGACCCAAAACCACTCCGCTGCCAGTCTTTGGTAGGTTCTGAATTTTCCTTCATGCCCTCCCAATACGGAGTTGTGAAACTCCTTGAGTAAAACCTGCACAAACTTTGATTTTTGGGGTATGACCATTCTGCCCTTATACCATAATTTCCCATTCTCCCAGCTGTATCCCGCATGAGCTCTTTCCCCTGCTATGATGTCGGATATGATCTGTTGAATGAAGGAATTATTAGCCAATTCCGCCTCGAGTTCATTCATTGGCACTATCCGCGAAGATTGTAACGATTGTAATTCTGCCTCCACTGGGGTTACACGCGATAGGGCATCGGCGGCGTTGTTTGCGGATCCGGGTTTGTATTGGATTTCGAAATCAAACCCTAGAATCTTGTACATCCACTTTTGGTATTCTGGTCCCACCTCCCTTTGTTCCATCAGGAACCTTAAGCTCCTTTGATCGGTTCTAATGATGAAGTGTCTGCCAAGTAAGTAGTGCCTCCACCGTCTCACAGCCAAAACTATAGCCATTAATTCCTTTTCATAGATCGATTTGAGTCTATTTCTTACTCCTAACACTTGGCTGTAATAAGCTATGGGGTGCCCTTCTTGAATCAACACAGCCCCCAACCCGGTCCCGGAAGCATCCGTTTCCACAATAAATTGCTTGTTGAAGTTTGGCATGGCAAGAACAGGCGTATGCACCAACGCTGATTTTAAAGCCTGGAAGGCATCCTTTGCAGTTGCGTTCCATCCAAAATTTTCTTTTTTTAGTTGATCTGTCAATGGAGAGGCAATACTGGCGTATCCTTTGATAAATTTCCTGTAATACCCAGCTAGACCCAAGAATCCTCTCAGCTCCTTCAAGGTTGTCGGGGTTGGCCAAGCTTCGATCGCCTTGATCTTTTCTTTATCAACCACAACCCCTTGTTCTGATATCACATGCCCCAAATAAGCGATTTGCAGTTTACCCAATTCACATTTGTTTGGGTTTGCGAAAAATTGGTGTTGGTCTAGTGTTTGCAATACCAGTTCCATGTGTGTCAGATGTTGACTCTCATTTTGACTGTACACTAGGATATCGTCGAAGAATACCAAAACAAACTTGCGTAGATACGGTTTGAATACCTCGTTCATCACTGATTGGAAAGTTGCTGGAGCGTTAGTAAGGCCAAAAGGCATTACCTTGAATTCGTAATGACCTTCGTGGGATCGAAAAGCTGTTTTTGGTATGTCTTCTTCCTTCATTCTGATTTGATGATACCCCGACTTAAGGTCCAACTTGGAGAACACACGAGAGCCATGCAATTCGTCCAACAACTCTTCTATGATTGGTATCGGAAACTTGTTCCTAACAGTCAACTTGTTAAGATTGCGATAATCAACACAGAACCTCCATGACCCATCCTTCTTTTTAACTAAGAGGATTGGACTTGAAAATGGACTTTGGGACGTCTGAATAATACCTGATTTAAGCATATCCTGTAACAGTCTTTCAATTTCCTCCTTTTGAGTGTGGGTGTATCGGTAGGGTCTAACGGACACAGGTTCAGTTCCTTCTTTTAACTGAATGGTATGTTGCTGATTCCTCTGTGGTGGCATTCCCCCTTTCCATGAAAACACCGAGGCGTATTGATGAACTATTTGTTTAAGGTAATTAGGGCAGGCTGGCAAGGTCTGAATGATCGGATGTTGTTCAATGAGGCTGAGCTGCACCCAAATTCCCCCACCCACTGATCCAAGAGTTTTCACCATATTTTTCAAAGTTATCTTGGCCCGTTCAAGGGAGGGGTCGCCCTTCAATGTTACCCATTGGCCACCTAGCTGGAACTTCATGTGCTGAGTTTTCCAGTTTGTAGTTACCGGTCCTAAGGTTTCCAACCATTGGACTCCCAGAATAACATCGGAAGATCCCAAAGTCAAAGGAAGGAAATTCTCTCGGATGCAAAGGCCTTGTAATTGCAGTAGGACCCCTTCACACTTCCCACTTCCAGTGACTGCTTCCCCTGTGCCCAAAGATACGCCAAACCCCATGGTAGGAGTTATTGGCAAGTTGAGTTGTTGTATTGCTTCTAGAGACAAGAAATTATGTGTTGCCCCGGGGTCAATAAGGACCACGACTTCGGAACCCGCCACTTTACCTGTTAACTTGAGTGTTTTTGGATTGTTCGTTCCGACGACTGAGTTTAAACAAATACCCGATAAAACAGTCTCTTCCGGGATCTCTGTCGCGAGCTCCGATTCCAAACCCACGATTGGCTCTGTCTCTGGTTCCTCATCCTCGTGGGTGATCAAAACACTCAACTCTTTCTTTTTGCAACGATGCCCTGGATTCCATTTTTCATCACATTTGTAACAAATTCCCTTTTCTCTTTTCTGTTGCAATTCTTGATCTGTGAGTCTTCGCACTTCAGTGGTTCGGTTAGTTGAAGGCTGACTGGGGCTATTTTTGGATCTAGGATTAGCCAAATAGATGGTGGTCTTAATGGGGGTGATGAGTGGCGTCGTTTTCAGGGTAAGAGAGGTGGGAGGATTCGGTTTTCGTGAGGCTTGGGATCGCAGCTTTCCTTCAACCTTGATTGCGATTGACATCGCATGGTCAATAGATTTGGGCTCCAAGAGTTGGACCTCAGTCCTGATTTCCTCCTTGAGCCCATTGACGAACTGACCCATGATAACATCGTCCGAAATGTTTCTAAGTGGGGCAAGTAATTCAATAAACGCACGTTGGTACTCATGGACCGACCCGATTTGACTTAGGGCTAACCACTGTTGATAGAGCGTACCTGCGTATATCGGTCGGAATTGCCTAAGGAGGAGCGATTTCAGTTCGTTCCATCGCGTAATCGACCGTCTTCCGTGCTCCCATTGAAACCAAAGTAAGGCGTCTCCTTCAAGAGCCACAACTGCCGCCTCCAACTTTTCACTCTCCGATAGTCTGTAAAAATTGAAATATCGCTCCGTTCTCAAGATCCACCCATCCGGGTTTTCACCGTCGAACAAAGGCATATCCAACTTCCGATATCGCCAGTTGGTTCCCCCGGTGTGGCCTTCTCCGCCCCTGTTTCCGCCTCTGATTCCTCCGGTGTCGCTGTGTGACGCTCCGCTGTAGACTTTGGGCGTTTCTTCGCTGGGAAGAATTGGTGAGATGCTAGGTTGTTCCTCCACGGTGGTCTTCCCATGGTGGGCTGTAGTTCGATTTTTGGATACGGCACCCAAGATTTCCTCCATCTTTTGGTCCATCTTCAGCTGGTGTTGGTCCATCTTCAACTGGATTGAAGCTATGGAATCAGCTTGGTGTTGAATCTGATTCCCTTGGTTCTCCAATCGATCATACAATGTTCCTAGCTCCAATTCCAACGATTCCACCCTTTTGAGATGGGCTCCTCCAGTCTCTTTTCCTCCTCCTTTTTCTCCAGCCATAGTCCCAAGAACTGCTCTGATACCAATTTGTTATAGAACAATTACAGTAGGACAAAATTAACAGGGAAGGATCCAAAAAATAATAACTATTTGTATTAATCTTGGAAATTGGCAATACAATAAGAACAATGATAAAAGCAATGATAAGGGTAGTAGCTGTTCGAGATGCTACAAATCTCCCAGGTATAGAAACTTCTATGAGAATAATCTGGTGCCCTCCTCCCAGGTGTCCCTTCCATCAAATAGACTAAATTGACAGCTGGCCTTGAATTTCCCAAATTACCCCTGTCGTCCCACTACCTCTGCATTCCTGATGTCAGGTTAGTGGTCCCTCCTGCGTGTGTCATTTTTTTTATTCTTCATTCTCTTGTACGTGAACTTGAGTGGAGGTTTCACAACACTATGCATTACATAAATTGAGCTTGTGGTATTGGTATGCGTTTATCATAGAAGAAAATTGTGTTGTATGAATCGGAAAAATCTATAAATTGGTATTATTAATTAGCTCTTATGCAAAATGCAAAAACGAATGACATATCAATTAGAGTTCTATTCCCTTTAATAAACAGGTCAAGGTCAATATCATTGGGTTTTTTTGTAAGTGATACTTAAATTGGGAGGTGACAGGAAATTTGCTTTGTAGACAAACGATGATCTGTAATTTTTTATCGGATGCTTCTGTAATTTTTTATCCGACGCCTGATCATCTTATAATTACTACCCCACATTAACAAGTTTCGGATAAAAAGTTAAAAGAGAAATTAAATTGTCTTTTACCTTTTATATCTACAAATATTTTTACCCGTGTTATAATTTCATAATTACGTAACTATCCTATTAAGAGTATATCATGAATATATCAAATAAAATTAAATTGAACAATGACACGTGTACTTGTAAAAATATTTGTCAGCATAAAATGAAACAATTTAATTTCTCAAAGTTAAACTCATTCAAAATCAAAATATGAAGCATTATATACAACTTACAAAATCATCGAAACTATTAAAACAATGATATTAAACTTAAAAATCAGTGATTCCTTTCATACTCATAACCCGCTTCATTGTCTCGGAGAAGATAAGGTATCAAAATCGTTGGTGGTTCATCCAAAACACTATATTCCTCACACTGATTTCCCCCCAAATTTGCTAACAAATCTGCAGAATAGTTTCCATCTTCTTGTATGAATCAAAGTGCATTTTTGCTCAATCATAATCCTTCCTATATCAACAACAGATTTCATTGGATTATCTTTATCCGATTCTCTCAGGCACCCTAAGCATCAAAGCAACTTGACAATCAGTCTCAATCAAGAGGTTTGACAAGTTCTTTTTCACCAAACACAATCCCTTATAAATACTCCAAATTCAGCCTCTAAACTCGTATACAATCTTCCTTTCATTTTACCCATGTATCCACACACCCACCTTCCTCTACAATCTCTGATTAAGCCCCAAAGCTTGAAGGACCCGGATTCCCTTTCGAACTCCCATCAGTGTTTAACTTCAAAACATTAACAGGAATGTCCAGGTGGATTTTGTCGGCGTTTTTTCTCTGTATAACATGTTTTCTCGTTGATGTGCTTGAAGTAGAAGATGATGATATGCGTAAGCAGGAGGTAGATAGAAATTAGTGAGCGTCAGCATGAAAACAACCCCAAGAATTTTTTCCATATCTTCCTGTGGAATGTGACATGCTATCGTTAGGTTTTCTTCGTGGTGTAGATGGAAGGCGTAAGGATATGGAGCAGGATGTAGATGGAAAGTAGACAACCTCGGTATGAAAACGACCCCCATGAAGTTTTCCATATTTTCCAGTGAATGCGACGGCGAGATTGAAGGCTTAGGCGAACTGTGGCGGCCGCTTAATTGTTAGATCGATAACTTCAGAAAGTGACGATGAGAGTGAGTTTGTAGCTTTAAATAGGAAATCCAGATGAATACGTTTGTAAAGTTTCCAAAACTTAAATTAAAGATCATTTCGGATTTTTTTATTCTTTCGTCAGCAAGTTATATCTCTTTAAGAGTATCAAGTTATATCTCTTTAAGAGTATACGGTTTGGGTCATAACGAGAAATGAATTGGGTGAGTTGGCATACGAAAACGGTGTCAAGACGCGGGGAACCAACCCCCCGCCCCCCCTCCCAACTGTTTGAAGCTCTTTATGACGAATCTCCAAATAACTCCATCCAAACATGATTTTACACCAAATATGATGACCTTATAATATCCATTAGCACCAAATTTGATGTTAAAGTTTCATTGATGCCCTTTTGCAAAGTATAATATTTCTATAAACGAATGTGTAATATTTATTTAAATATGTTGATAAGCATTTTTTTGTACTTAATAACATGTTTGTTTTATCAATATTACAATTATTTCAAATGATAATATACAAATAATTTATTTGGGTATATTTGTATAATAGTATAATTTACAAAATTATTATAACAAAAAGATGCACAACAAATTGCGTAAAAAGCTAATATACACAAGGGGTATTCTTGAAAATCTAAATAGCTTCTATGAATTACAACATCTACATTGTACAATATGTAAGTTATATTCATTCACCTAAGTGTAAGGGGAATTTTCTCCTTTCGCCTTTTGAAGTCTCGTAATACGCGTTCTCTCTCACTAACACTTGCTGATAGGACCCACTTGCTAAACTCCACTACTTCCATTCCCATAAACCGGGCAACCAGCCTATACTGCTTCATTTTACGTGAAGCTTTTCCATTTTCATGGTCACTATGTGTAACTGTAACTGTAATTGGTTTCTTCTTATTCTTAGGGACCGGGGGCAAAATGGGAATTTGTGTGGATGTATCAACTTCTTGTGTCACGTTGCATCCACGCCCATGGCTGATGATATCCTCGTTCCGATGTGCGTAAACAATACCTGAAAAAAAAAAAAAAAAAAAAAAAAAAAAAACATTATCAGTAAAATAGGAAAACCAACAGGAGTAATATAACATCGTACTTCCAATTTTTTTTATTTTGTTATGATGAACTCAAACAGGAACCAAAAAAAACTCACCCAACATATCAGGGCTTTGGGATTCTAAAGAAAATGTTTCGCGTGATTGTGGAGGAAGAAAACACATCCCGAAATCAGACAAAGTTTGTTTTTTTTCAGTATCATCTGTTGGTTGCTTATCATGTGAGTGAATGATGTCACTCGTGAACAGTTTGTCTGACAAATCACGAAACAAATTGCTGATCCCGAAAAGCTCGCCTTGGAACTCCTTGCAATCCTGGATCAAAAAAAAAAAAAAAAAAAGTGTGTTTGATAGATATGATAATTCTCAAGAGAATGAAATTGAAATGTTTGATATATAATTAAACCTATACCTGGACACCTTCAAAATAACGTTTTTCGAGTTTCCCAGAAACAGCAATATTAGAGAGCTGTTGTTTGTAGACTTGACGGGTGTAAACAAGTTCTTCAAGGGAACCAGCCGCCAGCATCCGGAACACCACCACATGCCGCTTCTGTCCAAACCGAAAAGACCGGTCCTGGGCCTGCAGATCATGGGCCGGGTTCCAATTCGGGTCGAATATAACCACACGGTTCGCACTCACAAGATTCAGCCCAAGCCCACCCGCACGTGTGGATATAAGGAAAACCTGATGGAAATTGTAGTTTGTAAGATAAAAAAGTATATGTAAAGTTGGTATTTGGAAGAATTGACCTGTTTGCTTGGACTTGAATTGAAGTGATCAACTAGAGATTGGCGCATGGCAGTTGGGGTGGACCCATCAAGCCTTGAAAAGCTGTATCCTTTGCGTATAAGAAACTTTTCAAGTATATCCAGCATCCTACATTACAACAACACAATCCTTTCCTTTATCAGTTATCACTGTACTATGTATATCTATGATCTATATCTATCTTCACATTGCTTTTTGTCCTTTTTTGTGTGTTACAAATGTAATACAAGAGTGTTGTATAAATCAAATTACCTGACAGAGTAACTAAAGAGAAGAATCTTATCCCCCTTTATAATCCAAGATGTCATCAAAGTATCTAAAGCTCTCATCTTCCCACAATGTTGAACATCACTTAGACCCATAAAACTCTCGTTTTGATAATACCCTCCCACCAGATCAATATCTGTACCAAAAACAGCTGAAGCAAATTCCTTGTCTTTCTTCACTTTATCCGAGTCATCCCTTGGATTAGGTTTAATAAGCTCCAAATGATTGCTTATCTGTAATTATCACACTTTCCACCATTTTATTGACTGTTTGCTCAATTATTATTATTAGAAAATCTCAATATAAAAAGATTTTACCTGTTGGAGCTTGGTGAGGCAAGGAAGAACAAGACAAAAAGGGCATGAGTCACAACCATCAGGATTATCCTTATGAAGATAAGGCCAAATAACACCATTTGGAACAATTCTTTTACAACATTCCACTTGCTTAAGTGGGCTCCCACAGCTACAAGGGAGATCCTTATTAATAAGACATTGAACATCAGGTAATTGCAGCATCCTTTGATAAACCCTTTTTTGCACCTCACTCATAGCACAAAACACAACATTATCTTCTTTACCCATCATAAGATGTCCAATCGTCTCCTCTTTCGTTCTTCTCAGCAGAAATTTCCCCAAAACTGACACCAAATGTTGTTTCCTCTCTTCTGCAATTTTAACAAATCTTGCAGGAGCACTGGATCTTTGCCCATGTTTCAAAGGCTCATCATAGTAATCCCTGAAATGTTCACGGGTCCCCAACCCCCCGGGGACCACCCAATCGAACAGATTAAATAATTCCATGATTTTGTTTTGCATTATGGTTCCTGTTAATCCATATCTTTTTAGGGTTTTGATGGATAAACAGGCTTCATAAAGTTTTGATTTTTCGTTTTTGAGCCGATGAGCTTCATCGATTATCACAACTTCCCAATTTAATTCGGATAAAATGTTTCCATGGATTCTGTATGTATCGAAACTTGTTATAACTATTTCAATCCCATGAGATTCGATTTTGTTGAAGATTATGTCACGATTGGCACCATGGTATATAGCAACTTTGAATGTTGACCATTTGGAGAATTCGATTTCCCAGTTTTGGATTACGGAAGATGGACAGATTATTAGGACAGGGCCTTTTGTTTCTTGTTTGTTCTTGTTTGGATTTGTTGTGGTGTCATGTTCTTCGTCTTTTTTGTATATGGCAGAAAGAAATGCAATTGCTTGGATAGTTTTCCCTAATCCCCTGATAAGTTATGAAAAGAAACTTAACTCTGACCAATCATAAAGCAAAACCATGAAAAATGTTGGGAAAAATAGATAAGATAAATAGTTAAATACCCAACTTCCAACAATTTTTAAAGTTACTCACATGTCATCCCCAAGAATGCCTCCATGATTCTTCTTGTATAAGTTGTATAAAAACTTTACACCACTTCTTTGATGTTCTAGCAGCCTGCAATTTATGGAAGCAGGAACCTGGAGAACAGTTTGTCAGATGATAAGTCTCCTAAACTTTCATCCATCGATTAAGTGTTGTCCAGTTAAGCCTAATAAGGAAACAGCACCCAAAAATAGCCAACTTTAAGTAAAAACTTAAAATTTCCCTACTGTCAAATATCGATTCTATTTTTGACTCATCTTAGTGGCAAGAAAACAGATTCTCAAGATTAATATGATATTACCCGAGTATCCATTGATTCAAGAAACAATATAAAGTTATCCGATATATCCCTTATTTTAAATTAAACTACTGATTATTTGATTCTATTCTTGAACTAACAATAATCACTTTGAAATTGCACATCCAAACACCCTTAAGTATTTCACTACCTACTTTTCCCTCTAGCTTAACATAGAATACAACAATCAAAAACATAAATAGAACAGTAAACACAGCAAGAAAATCACAAGATAGGTACTTGTGGAATTCATTAATTTAGACGGGGTTTTCATAATTTACCTGCACAACAGGATTTTGGCCGGATTCGGAAAGCACCAAAGGTTCATAAGGTCCGGTAGGATCAAAAAATTGAGGGGCTTCCAACTTAGGTCTTGCAATCCGAAACCCGTTTTGTTTTTCTAAATCTTTATTTTTTTCCTCCTCGTCTTCAAAATTTCCTTCGATAACGTCATCGACCAGTGGATCGTGTTGCTTAAATTGACTAGATGCCTTCGATTGTTTTGTAGGAAGCAAGGTGGGTAAGGAACTATAATCATCTTCGAGTCGTAACAGTTGTTGAGAGAGGGAAGATTTGGGTGGTTTTCTAGGGTTTAGAGTCGACGCAGTTAGTGAGTATGAAGAGGAAGATGGTGATTCTGACTGGTACGCACAGGGTTTGAGAAGATCCTTGAAGCTGTTTAACGACATTACCGAGAGAACTATAAAAGATGGTGTTCAAATTTAGAGGGAATGTTTTTAAGAGTTTGAGAGTTTGATCTTTGGCTTTTTGTTTTGAGATTTTATTTTATTGTTCGTGAAATTCAATGACACCGCCTTTTACTTTACATATCAGACGAAATGTTTTATAAGTTTTATACTACATGAGAAAAAAAATTATTATTATTGTTAATAAATATTTTTAAATGTTGGATAAAAAAAAGTTAAAAGTAGGGTTGAACAGAAACCGAACCGAAACCCCAAAAAACCAAAATAACCGTAAAAACCAAAGCCGAATAACCGAAACCGAAACAAAAATCGATGGTGCGGTTTTTAATTTTGAAAACCGAAAAACTACGGTGCGGTTCGGTTTTATATTTAATAACCGCACCAAATTAACCGAAATAACCGCAAACCGCATAATTTCATATATTATTGAAATATTTATAATAATTATATTTAACTGATAAAAATAAATTAGTATTTCGAAGTTAGACAATGTTGAAATTTATCAATTTTATCATCTTATGATTTTTATTATTTAATTTTTGGTGCGTAAATGGTTGTTAGTAACTGTTAGACATATTGTTAATTGTTTGAATGAAATAAATTCAATATAACATAATAAAATGCTAACCTGAAAGAATAAAAATGGACTAAAATTGTGATTTATTTGGAATGAAAATCTAGAAATAAATGAAAGTCGACTAAATTTTTTGTTTTGAACATGAAAACCCGCACCCTTTTAACCGAAAAACCACACCACCTTATTTTGTGGTTAAAATCCAAAACTGCACCGAAATAACCGAAAAACCGCAAAAATAACCACAAAACCGAACCGAATCAAAACCGCAATTTTCGGTTTTTGGTTTTAAAAAACCGCAATTTGCGGTTGCGGTTGTGGTTTTATACAAAAACCGCACCAAACCGCACCATGCTCACCCTTAGTTAAAAGTGCTAATATCTTGTTTTTGCTTCGAGTTGTCATGACCTTTACAGAAAAAATGACTTTTATAAGAGTAGAGACTTGTACATCAGGAAAATAAAAGCATATGCATTGCAATTTTAGTAGTGATGTTTTGTTATTAATGACCTGTGATGATGAATTGGTAATGCTTATACTGTAAATGTTTCTTTTCCCTAAATATAATTAATGATCTGTGATGATGAATTGGCAATGCTTATATTGTAAATGTTTCTTTTCACTAAATATAAATGCTATCAATATTTTTATGTTTAAGAAAAGGTTTTAAAAGTTTGAATTTAGGTTGGGGTTGTTAACATTATTCAACGCCTAGGTTGGTTCCGAAAATGTTGATTAGGTTTTTCAAGCCTAATCTAAAAATTTCCACATATATTTAGATATATTCATATCGAAAGACTTAGTTGAAGACCAATGATGGATTTATCACTTGGATATTTAGATGATTCTTTATTTTGAATTTAAGATGAATCTATAAATGTTTACTTTAAACTATTGTCACTTGATTATCTCGTTACACCCTCGTATGCTTTAACAATTTAAACATCTTTAAATGGTAAGAACTTGACTATTTGAGGTTTTCAGTTGCAAAGTGATTCTTTTAAGTGATGCTCTTTTTATTAAAATATTTTTGAAATTGAATTGTTGATGACCAGATCAAGTAACTCACACAAAAGATGTTTCATTACATACAGAGATCTCATGTGATCTCATATGATTGACTTATTATATTCATTTTATACAATACAGTGTACGTCATTTTAGTTTGAAAGCACAATTAAAACCAAGTTATCACATTAATGGGCTTGGTTCATATAGTGAGACATGTATGCATGAGATATGACACTCAGTTCAAGTTTCATGTTTTCAAGTTGCGAGACCAAAGTTGTTTAAGCTACGTTGTTTACTTTTATGCAATAAAGATATGTGTATTGACTATTTTGTGAAGTTCATATACCATAAAGGGCACGATATATGTTAGGTCATACGGTATGCAAGACGGGAGGGGCATCCACCTCGGCACAAGACCACTCCACTAACACCATCACAACCCAAGATGGTGGTGTTTATGTATAGAGAGAGAGGGAAAGGGAAACCTCTCTCTCTCTCTCTCTCCATAAAGGGATTCACTCCACACCACAATTGCACGTCTGCACCCATTTGACGTTGTGTTCATGTGTAAAATGCCTTGCCGCATCATGGTTACGGAAGCTCTGTAAGGAGTATATACCCATGACCTTATTATTGAAAGCTAAGAAATTTTAAGAGATATAAGAGTAGAGGTTTCAATTCATAACACGACACGATAAAAATACATGACATGAAACAAAATTGGGATGAAAATGGAATTTAAATTCGTGTCAAGTGTAAAAAACACAATGTCATGTTTGTGTTCAAAATTCGATGCAAAATTGACACGATTTAGCATTTATTTTTCATGTTTGTCGTGTGTATCGTGTTATGTATGATTAAGTATTAACTAAGTAAAGTAATTGTTATTTTATGTTATCTTTTTCGTGTTTTCGTTTTTTAATTGGTTCGTTTTCGTGTTAGTTAAAAAAACACAACATCATGTCATGTTCATGTTACATAAAAAATTATTGTGTTGTGTCATGTCAAATAAAAACACGACACAATTGCCCAATTTGTCACCCCTATATAAGAGGGAAGAGAATAGTAACACCCACAAAATGAAAGTTCTTTTTATTCTAATATCTTACAAAGTCCATTGATTTTTTTTAAATGTAAAGTACAAAAAGTAACGATTACGAAGATATGTTGTAGGATGGCTTACTATGAAGAAGTAAACAATGCACATGATTAAGATGTAAAATGAAGTAGTAAGTAATAATTACGACATATAAATTAAATTTATTAGAATATCAATCCACATATTAGTATCAAAAGTTTCTATCTACAAGTTTAAAAAAAAAAAAAAAAAAAAAAAAAAAAAAAAAAAAAAAAAGTCCACATAAAAGAAGTATCAAAATAATTTGGGTTTTTAGTTGAAGCAAGAAAACCAAACTAAATTCTCTATCTCGATAGGCTTTTGTAATCCGCTTCCATATAAACATTAGAAATTGGCCTCAAGCAGGAAAGTATGGAATAGTAACTGTTGCAATTAGTGTAATCGTTTTCCTTTACATCTGTAAGCACATATCACAAACACAAAAAGCATGAATAAGATGAATTAGGTGTAGTAATTAATTTATTTTCTATAGATATACCAAGAGATATTTATACATTTAAGGTTCAGAACTTCGTCGTATTTCATGCAGCTCTGCACTCAGCATTTGATGAAGTAGAATATCAGTCCTACGATTGCGTGTTTTTGTGCTGACAAATTTATCACAAAGTTTTTGTTAAATGCAATGTACTTTCATTGATTTCTTTATTATAACATTATACTTTCATTTCTTGTTATAACATTGTACTTTGAAGAATCTATTTACAAAGCAATTTTCGTTGTTACAATTGATTGGATAAACTACAATGTTATAATTGGGAATTTTTTTTGAAGTAGAATTATGAAATAAAATTAGAGCACAACGTTGTAACAGAAGAAATAATAGTAGGATGCTAGAGTAAATTAATAAATGAAAGTAGGTTGCTATTTCCTACATCATTGAAAATTTGAAATGGGTATTGAGTATGTATTCACAACTAAAATATGATCTGCTTATGTAGTTACTTACCCTATGGCACGGCGTCTCCTCCCTCCTGTTTCCTGGATTTAAATTATAAAATACGATAATTAAATATTGTAATCATGGAAAAGATGAATATGAATTTTCATTACCACCAAAAAAGAAATAATAAAAATAATAACAATTATTTATTATTTCAAATCAAAATCAATGCAACTACAATAGCAATTTATTTGTGGTATGCTAAACACATATCAACCATTTGAGCTTCAACACATTATATCTGGGATTTGGCTATTATACCAAAGCTTAGCAATGCAAACCTATTAGAAGCCTTTTTGAAAGTGGAACTTGGAAATGAATTTGATAATTGATATGGTAACATATGATTTAATTGAACATCACTAACCTCCCGATGTTCTTCTTCTTCTTCTTCTTGCTCAGAACCTTCCAGATCTATCTCAGCAAAGAATGCCTCCAACACAAATGCCACGATCTGCAAATGATTAAAAGAAGTTTTTGCTATAATGCAAAACTGTTCTTTCTTTCCAAAATCCAAACAAATGCAAATAGATTCATGGTTCCATTATTATTATTTCTGCTATAATCTGTCATTGTAATCCCTGAGAACCGAACAGATAGGTGGAATAATTTGGTGGATCTATGAGCGATGTTTTGTGCATATGATATATATATATATATATATATATATATATATATATATATATATATATATATATATATATATATATATGTTTGGTAATTAAAATTGATAAGAATAAAAATGTGGGTGCCTTGAATACTAATCACTAAGACTCACCAAGTTGAGAATGAGTAGAACTGTTATTAGATAAAAGCTGATGAAGTACACATAGGTCCAACCACTTCCTGTCAATGTCCCATAATCCTGAAGTAAAATAATAATTTACAATCTAAATATTTCATATTTCCTATGCTCAATGAAAAACTGAAAATGCAAATTTAAAATGTCCTCTGAGGTCATACTCATATAAATGATGAACAAGAGCATTTTCAAAGGTAAGAAGGATAAATTTTCTCGTCTGTTTCTTTTTGACAACAAAAGGATAAAATGGTCATTTGCTCTCATTCAGTCAAAAAAAGAACAGTCTTTGCTTCATATACTCATCATTTTGATGGAAGAAAAAAGAAACATACCGATAGAATTGTTTTGGTTAAACCTAGTATAATAAGCCTGAAATTTCATGTCTTTTTTTTATTAAATGAAAATGATGCTGTTTCTTTTTTTACTTGATGCATGATTAACATCTTAATCATCGATAGTATACAATACATATATAACTTGCACATAAATCAATCATACCTGCATCCAAACTTGCCAGTTTCCCATCACAAGCAAATTGAAGAGGGTCACCATGCCATTTGGATAGTCATTAAAATTAAATAGCAAGTAACTGACAGAGTCAAGGGAATTAAACTTACTTACTAACCCATGCATATGTGGGAAATTAAATAACGCGCGAAAAGCTAACAATATATCATTGTCTAAACCGAAATATTAGATTCATTTTATATTATAAGAAGATATTAGATGAAAGTTGCTTCATAATAATAAATATAGTGAATAATAAATAAAGCATTGTAGCAAATGATTCATGTAGGATACTCGTTATCAGCAAGATCTGTACTTGGTAAATCTGGGTTCCCAGCATTGACTTTCCCACCAAAGATCTAGCCACCATAAGGAAAAGACTAAGTTGTAATGATTACAGATATATTTTGCAATATATATATATATATATATATATATATATATATATATATATATGTATGTATGTATGTATATATATGTATACACACACACATATGAAGTACCTGTATACCCATGGAACAGTAAATGCACATAACACAAAAGATGGTGCCCAGGTATGGCATCAAACTTGGGATCACTGTTAAAAATACACTACCAAAGGCATGAAAACTATGAACACGTGTTATGAGCCTAATCAATCTTATCATCCTTGCAATTAGAAGATAGCGAATCCTGGAAACAATACAATGGAAAGTAAGAATATCTTTAGCCTTTAGGAGCAATGCTTACAAGTGCGTATTTGGAAACAATAGAGATATATAAATTTTGCATTTCAACAGAATTTTGAACAAAACATATGTATAGCATCTCATTAATTAAAACTTAAAAGATATTACAGCCTTACCACTCCCCATTTGAAGTGAACTCTAGCTCCTTTGGAGATATGAATGTTATTGTTTCTCCAATAACTGCAAACATTCATACAAGGAAAAAGTTATCATTTACTTGTTTTATATGTCTGCACTCTGCCCATTGAAAGAGGAAGAATCACATAAACTAGTACTGGAATTGTGAAATGTACCTATGAACCATGTGACAATGAAGTCGAATCGATTTTGATTATCCCTCCAGTAGTTTTCAAATCCATATGCATAAACTTTCAAAGCCATCTCGATTACATATATCCAACCTGCATGCAAAAGAAATCATCAATCTGCTGTTATATGAATTAGTATATTACTTTAAAGTTTAAACCAAAGATTATATTTTAAACAAAGATGGGTGAACATAACCAAATATAAAGTATGAGTTTTTCTTTACCAAACACCAACTCCACCTTCTGCATCAACTTCTGACCAGAGTTGTTTTTTGTATCAAGCTGTCCAAGAAAGAGTCAGAATGTACATCATTAGTTAAGTAATTGATTCAACAATCACATTAAGAATAGAGTTAAATGCAAGAAATAGCAATACAATTTCATTGACTTGTAATATCATACAAATACAAATGATTTACATTTTATAAATAGGTGAAATTTTCCAAGTATAATGTTCTAATAAGATAAAAACTGAAAGTACAATGTTATGACGTATAACTGGATAGATTTTTTAAAGTACAATGCCTCAATAAAGGAAAAACTGAAAATGTGGTAATGGGAAAAATAAAAGTAGCCATCAAGGATTTAGGTCATACCATCCTTTCGATAATAATAGAAGCCAGATTCAAGAGGAGAAGAAAAACAATTACGCGTTCAAATATTGGACTTATTACAAAGCTTTTCAGTGTTTTAGAGAAGGGGGAATCATAGAAGGGGAACTTTCTTAACCAAGGTTCCTGCAAAATGAAGGCACAACACAACAAAAGATGAATTAGATACATATTTTTGTTATTCCATATGAAATTGATAAAAAAAAAAATGTGCATCATTCATAGCAACTAACCACATCCTCCTCTTGAAACTTTATATCAATTGCACTGCAAAGATCATTGAATTCCGATGCATCAATCTACATGAAAATATAAAAATATAAGAAAAAAATCCAAGTGATTTTCTTTGCATGCAATAGCTAGAAAGACTAAAGGGATAAGAATCCATTCTATGTATAACATTAGGAAGAAGAATAATTTCAGTAATTCATTCCAACAATAGGCTATAGACCAAAAATTACCTTAGAATCATGGCTGTCATCTAGTGCATCAAATATCAACTCAAAGTCTTGTTTTGATATTTTTGCTAGTGTCCTGTATAAAAGGTGCTTTTTAGTGCCCTGAATAGCAAGATGGGGGGCACAAGCGTAATATATGTGTTTTTCAGAAAGAGAATTAATTACCTATATTTATTAAGTTCTTCAAACAATTGGAAACATTGATCCTTATCAAGAGTGCCAACAGCCTGTTGATTTAAAAAAGGAATTGGATGAGAGGATTATGTTTGCCTTGAAGGAAATTTCACAACATTAATGACTTGTACTCACATTTTCATCAATGAGATTAAAGGATCTACCCAATATTCTTGTCTTCATTCGGTCCTTCTTACCAACTTGTTTAGCTAGCTGCAGTTAAAATGGCATGTGTAACAACTAACAAGTTCTATCCTAAGGTAAAATAAAATTATATAATCAGAGTTACTAAAATATCGATCCCTAAAGAACTGGAGTGGAGCAATTCAAATTCAATAAACTTGCAGCAGTTATTTCTAAGTTTCAGTGAATTTGGCCAAAGATATGAGTTGTTTACTCGGAGAAACTTTGAACATCAACATGAATTGAAATTATTAGATGGACTTTCAGAAGTAATCATTAAAGAAATATAAAGGATTCAAGAAAGATGTACCTCAGATTTAAAGCCATTATACACAACAGCAAGAATCAAGTTTGTGAAAAAGTAAGCACCCAGAAGGACAAAAAGAACAAAAAAAAGGGAAGACCATCTTGATGATCTGGAAAGAAGAGGGAGACACATTACTACTATGGATGGAAACAAAAAAAAATGGTAAAAGCTCATGGAGAACATAAGAAGTCATTTTAAAAGCTATAGTTGCATATATACACATTATTTTATGCATTTCGGACTAAGGGGTTGTTTCTTTTGACTAAATGAGCTTAATGAGTTAGACACTTAATCTGGATAGCTATATATGACTTTTCTTTTTTTGACTTAATGGGTTAAGCAAAAAAAAAAAACATGGCTTAATGTGTTACGACACTAACCCTTTACCTATTTGTTCTTCTTTTTTTCCTCCCAATCCTCTCACGTTAAAATTGATGAATTCAGGAAAAAATTGGAATGTAAGGGTAAAATGGTCATTTAGTCTCATTCAGATGGTTATGTAGTCTAGAAAAGAAACAGACCTGTGTATACAACACTATATCCAGATAGACATCATTAGCCATTCATCCACTTTATCCATATTGGAGTAAATGGGAATAAAAAATAAAAATAAAAATAAAAAAAAAGAACCAGATTCTAAGCTGGACTATATTCATGGACATTAAGTAACTAACTTGTAGGCAGGAATCCAAACATCTGGATTGTTGGATGTGGAAAATAGAAGGAACATTTGATACAATGTAGCTCGGTAAGAAACAAAGATTGTAGTTCCCTGTTGAGTGTCTTCAAAGATGACTTGAGCTAACCAACTGGAGATCAAAAGAAACAGAAGTGACAAAACCTGCATTCAAGAAATAATTTATCAGCAGTTATAAATGATGATGATGTAAGTAATGTGATGTGAAAGTATAAATTTATGATAAGGTTATGGAATACAAACCATAACATTGAGATATGTGCCAAGCATTCCAGCCAATATGATGAGGCTATCTTGTAAATCCCTAACTCAAGATAAATAAAAAGAAATTAGCCTCACCACATAACATAGTCATCCTTTTAATTTTCTCATTGTTGCCATTAATATTGATTCTTGTGTCACTCCCTTGGGATACTAGTTAATATCCTATTGGAGTCTTTTGTATGTAGTTATGCTCATGCCATACCTGATGCTCAAGATAAAGAAAACGACCCTAAAAAAAGGTGCAATCCTCAAAGGAAATGAATATATGGCCACTGGAGAGAGATTGAGGATATCAACTATTAAATCAGCAGCCAGAATTAACAGTGCAATTGCCTGAAAAGTGAAAACACACTCAATTGAATATAATCAGATTATAAACTTCAAATAGCAATTTCATGTGCAGGATTTTGCAATCGTGTACCTTTAGCTTATTAACATGGCTTCTCCAATAGAGCTGACCTCCTTTATATAAAACAGGAAACAGAGTATGCACCACAAGAATTGCAATAAGAAAGTAGGTCAGTGATTTAAGAATTAAGATTACCTTCATATATATAGTTATAGAAATTTGGGTTTTTATACGGGTAGGAAAAGAATAAAAGAATGGGACGATTTATATTTTTACAATCAGGTTCCAATGGATAAGTTTCTACATAATACACAGGAATCAAACCTTATATGCCAAAGATCCTGCATTAGTCAAGTATGGAAGCTCCCCAAGATAATAGTAGTCTCTGTTACCACAAGAGATCTTGGAAACACTGCTACACCATAATGGTTTCTGTTGTAGATTTTGAAAGTAATAAGAATAAGTAATACTCATGATAGAAAAAGCTACAACAATAACTTAAGATAACATGAAATTCGTTTACAGAAAAGATGACTAACCTCAAAGAAATTCAAAGTTATGAGTGCAAAACAATTAAGTTTCCATATAATGTTGAAGCGGATGAATATGTAATATAACTTTGCAGATTCAGAGTTTGGTAACTCGAGGATTTCCTCTGGTAAACCATTTCCATCTTCAGCCTAGAAATAGCAAACAGCAGTTAAATAACTTAAAAAATAGTATAGATTTAAGCAACACTTGGCAAGTATCAATCACGATTAAAGTGATGTATCAGTTAGGATTAATGTAATGTTGGTATTATAATCAATGAAATTTTGGTATTTGTATTTTTCCTCTGTATAAATACACTCTTATGGATGACAAAAAAAAAAAAAGGTGTAAACCAAAGAAAATGAATACAATATGGACAAGAAGCGCAGCCTTCTGATAAACTCTCCGGTCACCTGAGACACCCTGTTGATTACTACTTTCTCCTCCATGCAAAGCCGCATCCATCAGATAGAACAAAATCTGAAACAGCACCTCTGCTACGTGAATTGAATAGAGATAGATAGATACAACTAATTTATATGTATATGTAGAGAGAGAGAGAGAGAGAGAGAGAGAGAGAAAGAGTGGTCTGTCATGTATTATGAATCTCAGTGGGTGAAATACTCAAACAACAGAAGCTGTCATTTATGTACTTCTTTGAGTTTTTAAGTATAACATTAGATGTGATACATATACTTTAAAATAAAATTTTGACTTAATTATAAAAATCATCCTATGGTCCATATTATAAGAATACCTCAAACTTTTCGTTCCTCCGAGGTCAACTGCCAGCAGTTAACTTTTTCCCTCATCTGGTATATCATTTGTATGCGCTCGTCTTCTTCATTTAGTTCATCCTTTTTTTTTCTTCTAACAACCCTGAAGCAAACCTAACTACAAAATCCCCCAAAAACGAACATATCATTTATTAGACCGATTGCATTACTAAACCTACCCTAAAATAAGTGTCACCAGATTAATAACAAAGTCGAATAGTCCTACTCTAAATTAACAGCAGCAATGAGTATACGACTAAGACTTGCAACAGGGATCGATTATGGTGCTGAGTATTGGGTAAAAACGATCAGGTGGTCAGCATAAATCCAGTACGGAGGTGGGTATTGTGACTATTGCTTGAGTGATAAAAAAAGAAAAACAAACCAGGAAATTTTGCTGTGATAAAGGAAACGAGGGGAGGCAATGAACTGCCATATGTGGCCCCATCGTTCGTAGCATCATGTTCGCCCGTTCTATTTGGAAGCATCTTCGGAGCAGAGGAGGACTGCAGTGGTTGAGCAGAGGGGTGACGGAAATGCTGGAGACGAAGAACCTGCAACCACCGTTAAGACTTGCCCCATGGGTGGTTTCGGCGGGACTCGCACAACATTTTCAATAACAAAAAGAAAAAGAAAAAAAAAATATATATATATATATATATATATATATATATATATATATATATATATATATATATATATATATATATATATATATATATATATATATATATATATGTTTAGGTTATTTTGTTTGTACTAAGTATTGTGTGCCAGAATGCATAGATCTGGACCAACGGATGAAATTAATCAATGGACATAATTTGAGAGTGTATGATATTACAATGGGGTAATATGTATCATATAATCACATAATTTTTAGCAAAAGGGTATTTTGGACAATTAACTACATTTATAAAAGGAAATTTTCGGATTTTTAGGGATGATTAATTCTCCTCATTTAAAAAAATCTGAATTTTTTAATTAATTCAATTTCAATTTTTACTGATTTTATTCTATCAGAATATTTTTTTGTTAGAATGATACTGTTTCATAATTTTATTCTAATAGAATATTACTGAAGAAAAACAAAACTCTTGAATAAGATGTTCAAATAACAAACATTCTAATATATTTTTATACATCCGAACTTAAATACAAATTTATACATATTCTTACAGACTAAAAGTCTTATACATTTTAATATAGTTATAAATATTCTAAAAGAATATAAACAAAAACGAATAACATTCTTAAAAAAAATAACAACATTCTGCTAGAATACTCTCGTTCTCCATGTTTTCTTCTTGAATTCTTGAATTCTGAAAGAATATTGCTGTTTTTGGATGTTGAATCCTGAAATTCTGAAAGAATATTGTTGTTTTTCTTCATTCTTTGAGAACGAAGTATCATATATTTTTTTTTCATAAGTTTCCTCATCATTCCTGCATCATCCTAACATACATTAAATTCCAAAAGAATATCTGAATCATGAATATTTGAAAAGTCAGAAATGGCAAAACATGCAGTATAGTTGAAAAAAACAGCATACTACTATCATGTTTTTCCCCATCTTTAGATTTAAAAATTCCCCCAAATTTCATGGTGTTATAGAAAAACATAGATGAAGAGCAATTACCTAGATTTATAGCATGCCAAATCCAGTAAATACTTTACCCACCTTCAAAGTAAATGAACGTTTGTAGGTTTGACTTTTAAACCAATTTTGACTTTTATGGTTGACTCGCAAGAATACCTACTCAAATCATCCCGATTAAGTTCCAAATCCGAGTCGTTCTTCAAAGCAATTGTGAGAGATTCACAACTAGTCAATAGATCATGAGTGCGAACCCGATTCCTTGACCTTTCGCAATCACAAACCCGATGTGAATCAAGTCAACCATATCCGACTAATTCCTTATATTTCAATCAATACCAAACACGATTCAAGATCCTAAATTAACGCCGATTTTTGTTCAACAGATTGATTTAGTTCAAACACAAAATCAATTAATAAGATTAGAATCGATTTTGATGACAGATGACTCGATTAGCGATAAACGATTTCATGGAATCGATATTTTCCTCATCCTCCTTCGAATCGGTGAATCACTGGAGGTGCTTCCCGATTTCTGATTCCAATCGTGCTTCTCCTCCTTAATCCAATGAAGATGAGCACAGGGGGATCTTCCCCTTGATCTTCTTTGTTGCCGACAACGGGAGAGGAAAGAAGAACCGTTGACTGCCTTCCTTCGCATCTTCTGCCATTGAAGAATTTTTCAATCGCATCTTCCGGTTGGTGAACTAGGAGTGAAAAGAGTTTGAGGATTCTGGAGGTTTTATTAGATAGGATTTAAGAGAGAGGCTAGGTCAAATATACTTATTTTATTTCCTTAATTGCAAGATTCAATTAAATGACTTCCTTAATTAAAAGTATAAAAGGTCCAAAATACCCTTAAATTATTTATTTAATTGTTTATTATTTCTTGAATTCTCATTGGTGCATTTAGGCACACAATACTTGCTAAAAACATTTAAACCTAGCTCTCTCTCTCTCTCTCTATATATATATATATATATATATATATATATATATATATATATATATATATATATATATATATATAAAGGTTCAAATGAGAACGAAAAAAGAATAAGAACCATAAAAATCATTACCTGATGCATTTAAAACTTATTAACTTCAACTTCCCTTTTAACATTTAGAGCAAAAACCTTCATTTATATCCTTCAACCACCAATCTGATGAACACCACCACTCTCATCGCTTGTTGCACCACCGCCACCACCGGTGATGGCGGATTCACCACCACCACCACCAGTGACGATGTCTCCACCACCGCTCTACCAGATCCACCTCCAGATCTATGATTTTTGACGCTAGATCTATAATTTCCTCCTTCAGATCTATAAGTTTTTCAGCTAGATCTCGTGATGTGGAAGGAGTTCTGATGGGATCTCGAGACGTGGAAGGATTTCCAAGAAAATATAATGTTCAGACAAAGGAGTTCCGGTGGAATCCAAGCCGACACCGGTGCCACCATCTAGATGTGCGATTTCCGCTCTAGATCTATGAGATCCACCACCATTCAACCACTATAGAACCACCAGTAGTGTCTTCCCCCTCCAAATCTGTAAGTTTTGCTACTAATCGCCACTAGCAACGATGATTACAATGTCACTGACTATTGTATGAGGGTTATTCTGTGAGTATTGGTATGATGGCCGGCACTGGGAGTGGCTGGATTTGCGGTTTCAACAAAAGATCAGTCCTTAGGAGAAATTGGGAAGGTTGTTGCTTGTGGAAAATACCTTAGAAGGGTAAAACCCCTTGCGAATCAGGGGTAAGTATAACAGGAGTATCAGTATCTTTGCAAGTTGGATAAAGGTGTTGTACTCAAGGGTAGTAAGAAACGGGTTATTCTGAAGATGACATCTTTAAATTTTGGATCGGATGGGCGGAGGGTGTACCTAGCGGTTAAATGGTGACCAGATGGTAAGGCAGTTGACCATAACGAACTTCGAGGATGAAGTTTAGTTTAAGTGGGGGAGACTTGTAGCACCTGAAATCAGAAAGGTCAAGAAAGGAAAGGAAAACCCTAAGTCAAGGGGTTAACTCGTCGAGTCCAAGGAGGAACTCGACGAGTCGAAGCGTGATCCGTGTCGCGGCTTAACTGACCGACTCGGCGAGTCGGGGAGACTGACTCGGCGAGTCTGGTCTGGGTTGAGAAAGCCCTAATTCTGGGACCTGTACCCTATTTAAGCATCTCATTCTCCTTCTATCAGCCTCATTTGTAGCCCCTATTGTCCAGAAGCTATTCCACGAAACCCTAGTGCCCTCTTTGATTGTGTGAGCCATTGTTGAAGAGTTGGAGTGTTCTTGAAGCCTGTAAGGAGAATAAGGAGTTAAGGGTTCAAGAGGAAGGTTGTGGATCCAGAAGATTCATCTCTTTAGCTGCTCATTTTGGTAATCAAGTTCCTTCCTTGCCTTGTTAATTGTTGGATCATTTCATGTCCCTCTTTATGAGATTTTGGACCAAGTAGGATACATTTCAGGTTTGGACATTCCCATGAATCCCTTCAAATCCAGTTGTGTCTTGGCCCAGAGATTCATGAAGTATCAACCTTGAGAGTGTAGGTGATGCATGGTTGTCTTAAACCCCACTTTGTGGTGTGTTTAGCCTAGATCTCCTTAGCTACACGTAAATGTTGAAACTTTACGTGGGGAATGGGCTTTAGGAGAGTGGATCTACAATTTGGAGTCCCTGCATGACTCAAAAGCCTCTGAATGTATGAAGAACTGAATAGACTCGGCGAGTCCTTCGAGTGGACTCGGCGAGTAGTATGAAGATTGGGAGGAACTCGACGAGTTGGATGAACAACTCGGCGAGAGTGTTGAAGTTTTCCTTGGACTCGGCGAGTCAGGTCGCGAAACCCCGAACCCTTCGTGTTAAGACTCGAATCAGTGAGTCGATTGGAGACTCAGCGAGTTGGACAAGACAAGATTCGGAAATCGGTGGACTCGGTGAGTCATGGGTTGACTCGGCGAGCCGAGTCGCGAATGGATGGACTCTGAGCATATGAACTCGGCGAGTCACTAGGCAGAATCGGATAAAATTTAGAAAAATATAGAATCAAATATATTAAAGAGTAAAAGTAAGCTTACATGTGCAAAAAGCTACAGAAACCTCACATTTCAATTTCTGAATTGAAAAGTGAAATATGGTGGTGATTACCACTATTTCCAGTTAGTAAGACGACAGTAAGTGATCGTGAATATGTGTGTGATGGTGGCAAGGTCATTTCATTATTTTTATGTTGGAGCTTGTTATTGGAACAACATTTTATTGAAGAGAGGCCGTGAGTGGTGGTGATGAAAGTAAGGAAGCGGTGGTGGCTCTTGGCATATTCCAGTAGAGAAACAAAGAGGCACTACTACTTTTTTGCATCTATGGTTTTGGTTGAGAGAGAGTGTTTGTATCAAGGAAATAGTGGAAATGTTAAGAGTATTTAAATCTAAAGTAAGAAAAAAAACATAAGCTTAGGGTTTCAAAGGAGAAGGTGCCAATGAATAGGGAAGAGATATGGCCGGCTTGGTCAATTGTTGACCGATTCAATTAGCCACAAATTCTATTTGCCTAACAATACTCATTCGTCTTTAAGGGAATATTGTTTCAAGTTTTGACGAGTTCAATTTGCAAATGAGGTACCGATAAGATTTGTTTTTCTTTAATGCATAAACCGTTTGTATATATTGGATAATTATTTGTACCTCTTAAAATTCAGCATTTGAGGCTAAATGCTTATTAAGGTATAAAGATATATATATATATATATATATATATATATATATATATATATATATAAACATATAAAATCTAAACTGAACATTAATTAAAATTAAACACAAATCCAAATCAAACATAAATATTTTTAAATCCATGAAATCATACTAAAATCCAAATAAAATCCTACAAAATTAATTTGAAGTATCTGACACCAGTTGATTCGCAATCTAGTTACACAAATTAGTCATGTATTTGTTACCTTGTGAACTCATTCCATATCGTGTACATTTTCTCCATCACTCTCTCCCCATTATGCTTGACCAGTGTTCTCCCATAACGTCATAAATAATTCATCATGAATATTACATTTCCTTATAAAATTATGGACTGCAAAACAAACAACGACTATGCCTCTTTGCATTGAAAAAAGAAAATGAGTCATTTGTTTTAGGACTGAGAATCCTGCCTTCAAAACACCATAAGTGTGTTCAATAACATTTATCAGTTGTGTGTGTGCATGATTTTTCTTCCTTATTTGATGCACGTCGTCATTGATAATCGGATAACTAGTACCTCATGTTGCGCAAGGAGTCATAAATACACGAGTGTTTGTAACATCCGATTTCTCTAAGGTAAATTTTTTATAAACAATTCTTGAATTTTCGGTTGACCATGACATGGTGAAGGCTCACCACGACATGGACTTGCTAGAATGTTTGTGGGACTTTAATGAGCCCCCATGGCGTGGAATTGGTTGGCCACAACGTGGTGAGCGGTTGAAACATTAAACCCTAATTTCCTAGGTATTTATAGGAAAAAAGGAGGCTAGGGTTGCCCACCCTCAGCCTCCATCACTCTTAAACCTTTGAGTTCGTAACCCTAATTTCCTTTGAATCCTTTAAGCTCATTTGGGCCTTTGTGGGTTGTTTTTAGATCTTCTTTGAAGAATAAGACTTCATTGGTGTATTGTTTGGAGCAAGCAAGCTTCTTTCCATCATCTTTTGTTGTTGTTGGACCTTTACAAGTTGTCAAGCTTCATAGCACTTTCCATGTTTTGCAACTGCGAAAATGCGTATTGGACAAGGATGTATTGGTATAATTGGGGGGTATTTAGGTTGATGAGCGTCTGAACTATGTCAAGAGGGCGGTAGATATTATGGTAAGGTAAAGGTTTTGCGTAGCAAGGAGGTACCTTTGGTAAAGGTGTAGTGGCAGCGTCAGAGGGGATCTGAGTGGACCTGGGAGCCGGAGGCTGAGATACGGGAGCATTATTCATAATTTTTCACCGCAACAGGCTTTAAGGACGAAGACTAGTCCAAGTTGGGAGAGTTGTAACATTCCGATTTCCAGGTATGAGATTTATTCATTAAAAAGGCAAGTTTTCCTTGGAACTCGTCGAGTTGATGGCCTCAACTCGACATGTTGAAAGCTTTTGGGTCGCACATCTTTTTGGACCAACTTGACGAGTTGGTGAGGAAAACTCAACGAGTTGGCGGCTGGTTGAGAAACCCTAAATTTTAGGGTTTGCACCCTATATAACCTCTTTAACTCCTTAAGGTTGATCTTTTATCAGCCTTTAAACCCTAGTACCGACTTTGTGAACTCTAATATTCATTCCATATCATATTGTGAGTTAGTGTGGCATTTTGAAGCAAAAGAAGGAGAAGAGTGAGAAAAAGAGGCAAGGATCTAGCAGGCTAAGGCCTCATCTTCAGTTTGACACTCTTTTAGACCATTGTAAGTATTCAAAATCCGATTTTTATCTATTTATTTAGCTGGATCTTGAGTTTTGTCCCCTTTTCTCCTTATTATTGGATGTTTCAATGGATGGACTTCATAAAGTTTGCAACTTTATGAATCTCCAGGTGAATATGATCTTAGAGTGGGTTAGATCTGGTCTTTAGTCAAGCTCTGATGCCATGCATGGAGTTTAGGTTATATTTCCCTTTTTTGACCCATTTTTGGTTTAAGACATGCATTGGACATGTATGTCTATAAAGGACCCACCTTTGGGATGTTTTTGGGGATTGAATCTCTTATGGAAAAGTTGGGTTCCATATCTCATGGATTATGTGCTTAATGGTTAAGATATTGAGTTTTCAAGCCTTATGGAAGGGTTTTTTAGTATTTGGAGTAGTCCCAAAGGATAAAGTTGGAAGCTTTATCCTTTTAGACACATTTGGAGTTTATATATGAGCCTCAGAGTCTATGGAATCGAAGAATCAGTTGTATATGTTAAGCTGGGAAAACTCGACAAGTTGTCCAGCCAACTCGGCGGGTTGGCTACAGTTTTCCCCAACTTTCTGAGTACTGTAGAAATCGACGAGTTCAAGAGGTGCACTTGACGAGTTGGATCAACATGGACTGTTGACTTTGACCGTCGACTTTGACTTTGACTTTTAGCATTGTTGACCAAGTTGGACTGTTGAGGGCATTTTGGGTATTTCGGGATTTTGATGGGGTCGGGTCATGATGATTGTAGGCATTGATTCGGGAGATGAGATTTATAGTCATATCAGTTATGCACTACTTGTGAGGTGAGTTTCCCTCACTGTACTTACCGGTCGAAGGCAACAAGGCCGACCCTTTGGATTGTTATACTGGTTATCGTATGATTGAGTATTGTAGTAATCGGTTAGATTTGGATACTGGTAAATAGGATAATGTTATGCTTATTGATATGTATGATCTGTACTTGCATTTTGATTGAATATGTGTTAATGAGTTATGTATATGTCGACACGTGTGTGTGGTTGGGTTGAGTTGGTCCTGTTTTGTACTGAAGGCCAACAGACCCAGGGCGGCCCGAATAGACTGAAGGCCTGTGAGGCAGACCAGTCAGGGCGAAGTTCTGGAGAACGTTCCAAACATGTTGTAGGTCCGGTGCGGCGTTCCAGACATGTTGAAGGTTCTATATGCGTGTTGTTGCGTGATAGATATGATTATGTACTGTGGTGATATTTTGGGGAAGACTCACTAAGTTGTGGGCTTACAGTTTTTTATTATGTTTCAGGTACCTGAGATGATCACGGGGAGGCTAAGGCTTGATCATGCACCTCCTCGTGTTTTGTGTTATGATTTCTAGGAAAACTCTGATGTGAAACTTATTTTGAAAACAAATTGTAATAAATGATGGTTTGTGGTTATTTCAAAAGTTTAAAATTTTCAAGAACTTTCGAATGTAACATTGTTATATATATGGATGTGTATGATACTTTGGGGGAACTCACTAAGCTTTGGCTTACAATTTGATTGTTAGGGGTTCAACTACTTCAGATGACAAAGACAAGACGGATGCTTGATCGTGCACATCCGTCGGATTTTTTGTGAGATTAGATTTTAGGATACTCTGATTTATGATTATGACTTTTGGGAACCGTGTTTTGTAAACATTTATGGTTTTTGGTTTGGTTTCATAAATAAAAATTCTACCTTGATTTTTGGGATGTTACAAGTTATCAGGAGTATATATGACTAATCAACAAATGACTTAATTGAGAAGTGGCCAAGAGTAGGGTAATTAGGGAAGGCTAGTTGTCAATGAAATGTACTATGTTAGATTATGATATGAATATATGCTATATGGTTATGTTGTTGTGGTAGCTTGAGTTCTATGTAGTCTAAGTTAGTAGCCCATGATATTGTAGGGAAAAACCATAGGGTAGCCCATGTCATTGTTGGGGAAGTCCATGGGGATAGCCCATGACACTTGTTCGTAAGACCACGGGGGCAGCCCATGACATTGCTAGGAAATACCATGGGGGTAGCCCATGACAAAATGTAAGACTCTGATTTAGCCCTTAGCATTCACATGGGGTTGGAGCAGACCCATTACTTCATGTATGTTTGTTTTGTATGATTATGTGGATAGGGGATTGGATTGTTCAATATAAGAGCCGAACTATTGTGTAGATACATTGTATATATGATGAAATATGTGGTATATTGGCGAACTCACTATGCTTTAAGCTTATAGTCGTGGATTAAATTTTTTTGCAGGTAGTTCGCAAGAAGAGCTCGACAAAACTGTACACACGCATCGAAGATGTTCATTTCCGCGGTTCTGTAAATTAACTTTTGATATTGTATGGTTTTAATCAAATGAATGATACCTGATGGTTTTGAAACTGAGGTTTTAATTGGTTACTATATTTTAAAATTGAAAAATCTCTTTGTAATTTTTGGGACGTTTCAAACTGGTTACCATAATGTTTTATTTGAAACATATGTACTTCGTTGATATTCTGTGTACAAATTGTAACTTCAATGATATTTTTTGTAAAAAAAAAACAACAATCATATTTTTTTGAACTTTTAATAAGTGAGTAACATGATATTACTTAATAAGTGAGTAACATGATATTACTTATAATAGAAAGTTTAATAGTATTTTGTGTATTAAAAAACAAAAGTTTTTTTATACGTTTTGAAACTTCCTTCTTTTTTATGGGTCGGATAAAGCTAACCACCCGCTCGTCCTCCCTCCTCATCCATATTTCCTAAATAGTTACTTCACCCTGATTTTTACATCGCAGCCGAATTCTTTTTCAATCCAGAAAGAGATAACCACGAAAATGTTGAGGCACGCTACTAAGAGGGTTCTAGGGTTGGGACCTGCAACGTCGGTGGCTCGGACTCCGATTCGGATTCTACCTAGGTTTTACCATGAGAGGGTGGTGGACCACTACAACAATCCTCGTAACGTCGGTGCTTTTGATAAGAACGATCCTACCGTTGGAACAGGGCTTGTGGGTGCACCGGCTTGCGGAGATGTTATGAAGCTTCAGATTAAGGTTGATGAAGAGACTGGCAAGATTACGGATGCTTGCTTCAAGACGTTTGGTTGTGGGTCTGCCATCGCTTCTTCTTCTGTCGGTTAGTTTTCTTTTCCAAAACCCTAGCTATGTTTTGATGTTCGTAGTATTAGAATTCGTCCCTTGATTTAGTCAAATAAAATGGGAGGAGGCATGTAACGTCTATGTCAATTCGGGTGAATTGTTGTTTGTGATTTTAAGAGGGTTTGTTGAATTGGTTAAGCGCTGGGTGCTGATTACCGTGAATAAGATGGTAATGGTTTGAATCCTTTTGTTTTGTCTGATTAGAATAAAGAATGGAACATAGTAAAACTGAAACCTTTTTGTTTAGAATCAAAAGTTGGATCCGAAATTCAGTTTATGCAAAGTTGTGTGCTTTCTGTGGTTTTTGATGTATCAAATGCCTCTTCCATAGTTGTGGAAATTAGTTTATGCATTGTGATGTGTTAGGTGCATAAAACCCATCATATGGTTATTTAAAAATCTTGGAGTTGTAAATAGGTTTCTATTAAGTGGTAATATGATTGTTTATTCTCTTTACATAAAAGTTAGCCTCCTATTTGATGCAAGATAAGTTGATCAAGGTTGATAAGCATCACTTTTATACGAAGGGTAAAATGGTCATGTACTTCCATTCAGTCCAAAAACGAAACAGTTTAAGTGATAGATTTTATAACAATGAAAGGATTAATAGCAGTAGTTCCTTTATATTGGTGGGTAGTTTTGGCATAATGATAGATAGCTGTTGTAAATTTTTATGTTTGTGTTTTCAGCTACCGAATGGGTGAAAGGGAAACAGATGGAAGAAGTTCTAACCATCAAGAACACGTGAGTTCAATTCAGACCCTTATGCATGTTCATGTTCTAATTAATACTTTTTGCTTGAACTGCATACACTTATGTAAATCTATAATACACTTATGTTTAAAAACACCAAAAGCCTATTTTGGATTGCTCTTATACACACCTGTAACCTCTCATTCTCAAAAGGAAGTAAGCCCAAATTTTTTAATACAACTCTGATACGAACAGGAACTGGATTAAATTCTTAATTAAAGATAACTAAAAGAAAGAAAATATATAATAGGATCATACATACAGACTACAGTAGTATTAAACAAAACACAAAAAATTAAACAGAGTAAAAACATACAAGCATTTATAAGTTATATAAGCAAAACACAAAAATGATACAGAGCACCCATAAAAAATTTAAACAATGACACAGAGCACAAAAACTTAGAGTCATACAAACAATAATATGTTATGAAATTTATGATCATGAGACTCTTGAAATAAAAAACTGATGTTGTCTTCATCTATATATATTTCTCTGTTTATGGATCTAAAATCCATGAAAATGGTTGTTGCTGTTGCAGGGAGATAGCAAAACACCTGTCCCTTCCCCCTGTGAAACTCCATTGCAGCATGCTTGCAGAGGATGCCATTAAAGCAGCAGTTAAGGATTATGAAGCTAAACGTGTGGTTGCTAATAATAAATCCACTTGAAAACAACATAATCTGTCTGTTTGGATATTGAAAACAGACAACAAGATGACATGCTTTTATATCTTGTCTATGTGTATTTTTTTTTTCTTTCAGTATTTTTCTAGTGTGGTGAATGGAGTTGGAGGTTGAAAGATATGTATATGTATATATGTGTCTAAAGAGATAATGCAAGAAACAGCAATGTATTTTTCAGTTTCCTTTTTATTATAGCATTGTACTTACATTTCTTTTTATGATGACATTGACATGTTGATGTTAGCAATATGTATATGTATATGTATACACATATGCAGACAGTGGTCTAATAAGAAATAGCATATATATGTATATGTATATATGTAGACAGTGGTCTAATAAGAAATAGTATGTATGTACAATGTTATAGTAGAAAATTAGGAAGTATATGACTATTTTTTGAATTTAGCAATGTGTTTTACTTGGTATTATACTAAACTTGTGTTGCATTTTTTGTTTTTTTGTTTTTTTTTTATTATTTAATATAGGTAATATAATGATTTTTTTTCTTCAAAACACAGCCCAGATAATAAACTGAAACCAGAAACAGATGGTTGAAAACATGGTTGATCAGTTTAAGCTCATATAAACAAAATGAGTAGAGATTTTGTTTTTGAAAATATTAAATATTAAAATCAAATATGGTTATGTAAACCATGAAGATAAAAATCCAAATATGTATTATTATTATTTTTTTTTTTGTAACTAGAAGTTCACTGGAAAATTGTAAATGTATGGGTATCAGGCGAGTAATGTATTGTATAATAATTCCTAGCCATCTTCATTTATGTAACTATTTAACATTTTGACATTTTCTCAAATTTTGCAAAAAAAATGTTTAAACCATAGAAGTCAGAATGATATGCCCGGACAAATTTGGAATAGAAAAGCTTGTGATTCCCTATTTAGTGAAACTAAAAAAACAAGAGTCAACAACACTTGTGGCAAACCGAATCGGGTCAAACCAGTAAAAAATGGACAATTTGTAAAAAACTACGTTTGGTTAAACCGGTAGAACGCCTTAAAAATCAATAGAAACCGCTTATTTGACATCTAAAACCGGATTTTTACAAAAAAAAAAAAAAAAAAAAACATAATAATTGTGTACAAGTGGATCTCTTTTATTTTAAAACAATTTGCAACTACCATTTACTACAATCACCGATGTGGGAGGAGTTGTATTGCTTTTACAAGTTTTTTATAACCTTTGACAATTCCTTTTTATAAAATCAAAAACTATAGCTGTTTATCTTTATCTTCGATGTGGGATAAATTTTGCCAAACATTAACTATTTTCTTTACAAATTTAACTATAAACATTCCATCATTTTTTATTTTTATTTTGTCTCGTACAATAAGGTATCTCTTTTTTGTTTTCTTTTTTCAAGATAGATCTTTTTTTTTGGGAGAATTTCATATATGCCCTTCTTAAACATCAAAATATCATATTTATCCAACTTAATTTCTAAATATCATATTTGCCCTTTATAAAATTTCTAAATATCATATTTATCCTTCATAAAGTTTCAAAATATCATATATGTCATTTTTAAACATCAAAATATCATATATACCCTTCTCAAATATCAAAATATCATATATGCACTTGTTAAACATCAAAATATCAGTGGTAATATCTAAAATATCCTTCATCTACAATATAATAATAATCAACAACAAAAAATAAACAATCAAAAATATATATTCCATAGAAATGGTTGAAGATGAATCTTTTTGTCTGTGAAGAGGCCGACATTCCAATAATTTAGAAGTTCACATTCCATTATCATAGACGTAAGGATAATATGATTAAATTTCTTAATTATTATAATAATTCTAAGGTATAAAAAATGATTATAAAATATTAATAACATTATAAAAAATGATTTGGGCAAATATGATATTTTGAAGGTTTATGAAGGGTAAATATGATATTGAGAAATTAAGCTGGGCAAATATGATATTTTGAAGTTTAAGAGGGACATATATGAAATTCTCCCTTTTTTTATGTATAAATAATAAATAAAATTTAAAAAGTAGGTGGGTCCTAGAACCCATACGGCATAGCTTTGTCCTTGAAGCAACATTAAGGTTGAACACAATTCCAAAAAGTTATATATTGGGGCACTATATTACTCGGTCAGATCATTTTACCCGTTTATGTATTTTTAAATTCAAGTTTCAGAATGAACATTCTTGAGAGAATGATCATTTTTCAAAATAATATTTTAAGTGGTTATTTAAAAAAATACCAAAAAATAATTAGATTAATTAATTTTGGATATTTCTAAAGTTTTCAAACGCTGTTTGGTATTAGGATTGAAGGTGTGGGTTGGATCTTAGGCTCAAATCTAATTTGTGGACCTCATTTTGCTTAATAACACAACCTTCTTTCAGTACTTCCAAATAAATAAAAAATAAAAAATAAAAAAGTATTGTACTGTTGTATTGACAAATATATTAAGCTGAAGGGAGTGGTGTCACCGAAACCGTACTCCATTCACGCCCAATAAGTGTTACCACATTTTTCTTTGTTTTTTCTTTTTGTTTTTTTAATAATTTAATTTAATAAAACTTATTTTTTTAATAAAAAAACATAATTTTTCATTACTTTAAAATAAAAATAAAAACATTACATTGCATTACTAAAAAAACATATGACATTAAAAAAAATCCTACAAACTTAAAAAACACACGTAAAAAATAACCTAAAATTCTTCAGAAGATGACATTTTCTATTAATTTTGAGAGAGAAAATAATATAGAAATGTAAAAGTTTGGTTTTGGTTTGAACAAATGAAATAGATGGTTTAATTTATAGGAAAGAAAAAAAATCTTACAATTTTTGACCGTTCAACGGTCAAATATACCATCCACCAATCAAATTACGCGGGCAAAAAGAGGTGAGGTGCGGCCTAACCGTACTCGAAACCGCATTGGGGGGGGGGGGGGGGGGAGGTTCCCCTACCTATGTGGCAAAAAGTGCGGTAGAAACCACATCACTCCCTTGAGTCTTATGGTTTTTATGAAAGACAACAAACACGCTAAAATTCATGATGACTATGTTTGATACTAAGAAACTTGTGTATTATGCTCAAGTAACCTTATTCAATTAGTTAAGGCATAGGGGAATTTAACTGAAATAGTTGTTAAACGACGACGACAACAACAACAACAACTACAATAATAATAATAATGATAATAATAACTAGAAATGTTACCCCCGCTACGTGGGGGCCAGAAGCTTTCAATGTTGTTTCCGAATCAATAAATATGACAGACGTAGAAAGTGCAAAGATGAAAAGCTCGGAACAACAATCCAACAAATTACCAAAATTGCCCTTTTGCATAAAGGGTTTGCCACTACTATCAAAATAAGCACTTTCTATTTTAAAGTGCTCTATGTAAACCCTAAATACCCTAAGATTCATTCAACAACATCATGATTCACATTTTTAAATTAAAATACATTAAGGAAAAAAACAAAAAATTAATAATAATAATAATAATAATAATAATAATAATAAAATTGATTAGCAATAAAATGTAGGAAATCATTACTAAACGTTAATTTTTGCATTGCTGTTGATTTTAGGTTGCAATTGACTTTTGGGTGGCATGCCACCAACAACTTCACATAGGTTTAAATTAAGGTTACTTCTCATGGTTCTTCTCCAAATTTCACCATTACCCTTCCTCATTGTTGCAACAAATTCCCCATAATCAATTTGTCTGTCCTGCAACAATTAATAATAATTTATAATTTAATATAATTATAATAAATAATATTAGAAATAATAATACAATAGTTTAGTAAACAATTACAGTGAGCAAGAAAACAAAAGGAAAATGATGGATAGTTTAGTTATCTTATCATAATGTTTTCATTTTTCTAGAAAATCATCATAAAGACTTTAGAGGAAACAAGCTAGAACCTGAAAGTAGGATGGTAAAATCAGCGAATCAATGAAAGTAGGATGCTATAACCAACAAATCAAGGAAAATAAATGAAAGTATCTTGCATTCAGTCCAAACACTGTCATATACACATAGTGATTCAAAGACACACAATGAAATACTTTCTTTCATTTTTTACAATCCTACAATTCATCAAGATAAAAGATTTTAGGAAGTCTAAAAAACCACAAACAACAAAACAGACATTTACCTTGGACTTTAGCAAACACATGTCGAAGTATTGAAGTTATGGTATGATCAAACCTCTAGTGGCTTCTATTCAATCAGGGGGACCTGGGAGAGAGCCAGCCCGAAACGGTGGGGTTTTAACTAAACTTGCCCTCGACAAAGAATCGGTTCCCATACATGTTAACACAAAAGTGTTAGCCGACTTATTTTAGAATTTAGCAAAAAAAGAAAAGATTGCTAATTTATTTATTACTCGGGGAATCAAAATCCCCCAAGCAAATACAATATATCAATGATATACTCCACAAAGCTCAACAATGGAGCTACGATACAACAAAGTGCAAGATAAAAAAGGCTGAATTTTGTTCCCATGAACTCAATAAGTTGGCAATCGGCCCAAGTTCTTGCTAAATCCAAGATAAACAATAAGACAATTTTTTTTTTTAAAATTTTGTGATGTATATCCATCACAAAGTTTAAAGATTTAATCGATATACATCTCAAAGTCAAAGCTTTATTATGTATACCTACAAATATTCAAAGGAAAACATCAGTGTAGTGACTTGATAGATGACCACAGATGCATATATACCTTAAAAGATACAAAACAACCAATGTCCACATCAAAATGGAAGACCTGGTTTTCAACAGTGTCTCAAGTTTAATCCTGAGTTAATTAACAAAACAACAAAAACAATGTATTTGTTGATTATTGAAGTTGTTTAGAATGTTTCAATTTCTTATATTTGGAAGATGAATGATGTATTTGATGTGACCAATTCCTCTACCAAAAAAAAAAACAAATTTACTTAAAGCTTTTGACTAAAATGTAGCAACTTCATCATTCAAAAAATTATATACGTAATGGATGTTAGGTATCACGTATCATCGGTATAAGTCTGGTCGAGAATTCTTTTGTCAGTAACTATGAAAAGGCATGGGGTGGATGGATGGTGAGTCCTACTAGGTTTAACAACAATTTAACTAAAAAGTTAAAAATTTAATAATTAAGAGGATAATATCAGGAGCAACAATAAATTTATATTGAATTGTATGTACCACAATGTATTATTTATGAAAACTATTCTTTTTAAGGTGCGTAGCTATCTTCATTGAATATAGATACTAGGTTTAACAACAATTTAACAATAAAAAGTTACAAATTTAGTAAGTGAGAGGATAATATTGGGGCAACAACAAATTTATACTGAATTGTATCTAGCACATGTATTATTTATGAAAACTATTCTTTTTAAGGGGCGTAAGTAACTTCATGGAATATGGGTACTAGGCTTAACAACAATATTTAACAATAAAAAGTTAAAAATTTAATAGTTGATATGATAATATTGGGACAACAACAAATTTTTATTGAATTGTATGTACCACATATATTATTTATGAAAACTATTCTTTTTAAGGGGCGTAGCTACCTTCATGGAATATGGGTATTAGATTCTATCCTTTTTTTCTTAATAATACTACAAGGAATGTAAGAAAAAAAATGGAAACCTACCTTATCATTTTTAAAGAACATACCTTATAATCTTTGGCAAAAAAAAAATTATATCCCATATTTTATATATTCCAATCCACTTAATATAGCCCATTGCTTCAATCCATTTAAATTTAAACAAAAAAAAGCCTCATGAAACGTGATTGCTAATCGACATCTCCAAAAGCTTGACGCCTCATCATGTTCTTGTCGGCATGATCGACCGATTCCACATTCCCACTGTCCGCCGTCCGGCCAAGCCACCGGCTACCGCCCACTGTCGCCCCTTCGCCGAGCACCACTGCCTTTTGTCCTCTGTCCCTTTGCGCTTACCCCCTCCAGCAGCCCAACCTCTTGCTGCCTCTACTAGTATTTTGTACACTTTTATTTTTTTTAAATATAATGAATATGGTGCTCAAGGTAGAACTTATACCCCACCTTTAGATTCTCACATCTTTTCCACAAGAAAAAACACAGGTAAACAAATTATAGAAAATTCAATAAGCTTAATTCTATTGTATATTCAGAATTCCCCATGTTATGAAAACCTAATTGAATATGCACCTAGATTTTTGACTCTTTGGCGGTTGCATCATACCAACTGGGCTTTAAAATCCTATCAAACGAAATCTTTTGTGTGCTATGTCCATGACACCAATTGGTTCTTGGTTTAACTTTTATTATATAGTGGAAAAGATGTGAGCATTAAAGTTATATAAAGGGAACCCACAACCAAATACAACAAAATTTGTGTGGGTCTAGTGTGATATTACTAATCGTATAAGTCAAATTATTGGTCTTTAAAAGTATTTCAATATGAAGATCTGATTTCAAAATCAAAAAGTTGATTAGAAATTAAAGGGAAAATTCTTTTGTGATATAAATTCGGGTGGTGATTTTACACAAAGTTTTTGGAATTTCGGATTACCTGTAAATTAAATTTATATGTCTTCAATCTTTTAGTATGTACTTATTATTATAATGAAAAAACTTCATTTTAGCTGATTTTTTTTATATCAAAATCAGTAGACATCTCAAATAACAAAGAGAGCTAAAGATTTTTTTTTTCTTTTTTTTTTGAATGGATTTTTCAACAAATACAACATGCATAGTGCAAAATGACGTTTTAGAAAAGAGATAATGATTTAAAGAGATAATGTATTTTTCGATTTATAAATATTTAGTCACTGATTTTTTCTTGGTCCACATTAAACTTGTTTTTTATCCATATCTTACCATTATGACCGTTGATTTGGGTTTAGCCGATTTCCGATGGTCTTTTCATCTCCGGCAAGACTCTGGTCATCTTCTCTTATGAGTCTCCGGCCAACATGATTTTTCCGGCAAGTTGTAACACACACAAGTAAGGATTCGATTTTCAACTCAAGAACACACACACACATCACACCAAATTTCGATTTTCAAATAAAAAATACAAGAACACACACATCATATATGGGTATTTAAAATCGATTAGAGCATCCTGTTCTTGTTTGAGTTTTGAAAGCATGTGTGAGTTCTTGAACATAAATCGACGTGTGTTCTTGAAAAAAAAATCGATGTGTGTGTGTGTTTATATTCTTTCCAGAAATCAAATGATCTTCAAGGTTTGTAGATCTTCATCGTGTTCATCTTCTTCCTAGAAATCAAACGATCTCCAGAAGAGTTCGTGTATATGTGTTCATGCTCGAACATCAGATATGAGTTTTTGGAGCGATTTTCAGATCGGTGTGTTCATGCTCGATTTTGGAACACACACACACACACTTCTCTCTTCTCTCTTTTCTGAAGTCGGTTTTGGAACAACATAAACTGAAAACCATAAACTCCAGAACACCATCAACTTAAAATCTTAAACTCTAGAACTCGATTTTAATGGTGGCTTGGAGGTTGAAGATGATGAACAATAATACGATGTGTATGTATGTGTGTGTTCATCACATATCTGATGTATATATTGGACTTCTTTAGTTCATGAGAAAATAGAAAAAAGAGAGAGAATAAGAGAATAAAAACCTTAAATATGAAACATATATGATATGTATGTATGTGTGTTCATTTTTGTTTGTGTATGTTCTTGAATCTGGAATATATATGAAGTGTGTTAATCTTTGTTTTAAGAAAAGATTATGTTTCACCGGAAAAAACATGAACGTCAGAGGCTCGTCAACGAAGATGACCTCAGCCTCGCCAGCAGGGCCGGTCCGTTGTTTTTGCCTACCCAAGGCGAGATAATAAAATAATGCCCATATGGAATATGCCTGCTTCGTAAGACAAACCCAACTACCCGACACATATATAAACAGAATATAAACAAAAGTGTTTAAGACATTTATAAACAAAAACTTACAAAATCCAACTCTCACAAAATGAGTGTGAATGAAGTCTCATATGTATAACGAACAATTTTTAACATAATATGTGTACATATCATGATGATTTTACCGTTAAAGGTAACTATATATAATCAACAATACGATCAGTTGAACACTATCTACTTGTTTAACATATGACGGTAACAAAATCAAATTGAATCAACTGTGCGTAATCAAAAACATGTATTTTTCCTTCAGGAATTTAAAATAAATAGCCACTTAAGAATAAATGTTTCTAAACAAAAACTTTTCCAAACTAGTAACTATAGATGATGGACTCTTATGTCATCCTTTGAGCATCTTCGTTGGCAAGCTGCTGCAATTTCAAGAGAACGATATAAGATACAACAAGGAAACACCAAATCCATTCACATCAAATAAACATCAAAAGTTAGGAGTAAAAGAAGGATGCACAACATAACAACATCAAGTCATCAACGAAACGAAATGGTAAATAATATTATTTGCGTCCATATCAAATAACTAAAAGGTATACTTGTATTAAAATATAAGGTTATTTTCTAAATGACTATTAATTTCACATTTTGATAAATTTATTGACAAAACAATGTTTCTGGAAGGGTTACAAAGACTCTTTTAGAAGACATGAAATTTGCAGACAAAACCAAAATTAACCTGACAAATCAATGAAGAATTGAAGATACATAAACAATATCAAACTTCATATTGGCAGACAACATAAATTAACTTGGAACTATCGGAAAAGAAACAACTATGATCAAACTTTAACATCAATTTCCATATTCGATGATATAATAAATTAGAAATCAAAGATACATAATTCGAACTCCTATTATGCAACTCCTCCTGAAGCAAACAAAAAAAATACACCGTTTCAAGCAAACTACTGTAATCAAACAAATAAATATCAAATCAAAGATGCACCTTTAGAACATAAACTAATTAAATACCTCTTAACTGAAGCTTTCGAACTCCAAGACTCCAAATTTGAACTCGAACTCAAACAAATTGGGAATCATTGAATCAAAACTGTGATAAAAAAATAGTAGAATATGAGAATCAGAATTTCGAACCAGAAATAGGCAATTAACAATCTTAGTTCCAACTACAACCGACACAAATCACCACATTGAATATAAAAAATGAGAGAATAGGAGAAATCATAAATAGAAAACAAATTTAGATATAGTGATATACGGATTTAGTCGATTTAGAGATGTTTTTTCAAACTCCTCGATCTTCTACATCGTTCGTTATTCTAGGCATCGATTCGCAATCACCAGTCACAGATGTCGTCGTTTGAATTCTTTTCATCTTTACGCTGCTGGAGACAGAAGAAATCCCTAGGGGTGTTGCTAAATTGACACCCTTTAGACACCCTATAAATACTTTTATTAAAAGTCAACCTATAATAAACTATTTATATTTTACTTTTTCAAAAAACAATGCAAATTTAACCAATAAAAAAACCTTAAAAATCAAATAGGGTGTCCAAATGGAAAATTGGGATGTCTTTTTAGCCCACCCCAATCCCTAGGCTGGCTATCGGGCTCATTATTTTTGGGCCAAATGTATACTACTCTTTACTGGACTAAACTGATGCCCCTTTAAATTTGCTGCCCTGGGCTTTAGCCCATCTCGCCCAGGTATTGGGTCGGGCCTACTCGCCAGAGCTATCAAATACGTTGGAAACCGGCGAAACCTATGATTGCAAGTCATAAGGATGTTTTTGAATTAATTTAAAAAAGTTCAATGAGAAAACATGGACAAAAGAACTTAGTGATTATGTAACACATAAAATTTTTGAAAATTTTAAACTTTTTAAATAAACACAAAACCATCATTCATTACAATATGTTTTCAAAATGAGTTTCACATAAGAGTTTTCCCAGAAATCATAATACAAAACATGAGGAGGTGCACGATCAAACTTTTGTCTTCCTGCGATCATCTGAAGTACCTGAAACATAACCAAAAACTGTAAGCCCAAAGCTTAGTGAGTCTTCCCCAAAATACCACTACATAAACATAACTAATCAACAACATGCACATATGAGCTTTCAGCCTGACTGGACCGTCTCGCAAGACCTTCAGCCTATCTGGACCGCTCCCGAGCCTTCAACATGATTGGAACGCCTCGCAGGGCCTACAACCTATCCGGACCGTTCGTCGGCCATTCGGCCTGACTAGACCGCCTCGTAGGCATTCAGTCTATTCGGACCTCCCTGGGTTTGTTGGCCTATAACACAAAGCAGGACCACTTTAACCCAACCACACACACATGTCGACATATGCATAACCCATAAATACATAGTCGATTAACAGGCAAGCACAAATCATACAGATCAATAAGCGTAGCATCATCCTATCTATCAGGATAAGGCACATATCACAATATTGTCCGCTTTGGGATCCCGACACGAAAACTTCCCATGGGGTCACCCATCCCTGGGTTGTTCTCGCCCGGGCACGCTTAACTGCAAAGTTCTTATGGGATTTTCTGCCCTCACGACTTTAAAACGCATTGTAACAAGGAAGGTATCCACACCCCTTATAAGGAAATATTTTGTTCTCTTTCCAAGCCGATGTAGGATCAGGTGCAACCCACCTTCACCCCCCCCCCCCCCCCCAATTATAAGGTTCGACGTCTCCATCGAAATATTTTGTTCTCTTTCCAAGCCGATGTGGGATTAGGTGACCTTTATCACATATGATTCTGATCAAGTCATCCTACTTGAAACAACTTGTAGCATTGTAATTAATCAGTGACAAGGTGACCTTTTAGAAACCAAAAACTACAAAACTACCCCGAACATCATAATCCAATCCTAGTGATCATGTGACCTTGTGACACTAAGACCATACAAATGATAACGAGTGTTCTTCAAAAGGACGGCAATGACTTGCATTTTTAGAAAATGTTTTATATATGTTTTACAATTATAATTTATAAAAAACATGGTCTCATGAATATTACATGCATTCAACAATTCATGTACCTTTTTGTAAAATTCGTATCCCTTGTTATGAGGTTCTTTAGGTGCCAAATAAAACTTCATTTTATTTGCCATTAGCCGCGATCAATTATAAACTAAATCGAATATTTTATAGTTTAGTCGTATATTAGTTTTAAGAACCGGTAATAGTCTTAATAAAACTTCATTTTATACTTAATACTTGGAGTTTTTGATAAGTTATAAAAACACTATTTTAAATTTCCTTTTAACAATAAAAAACTTATGACTTCATGAATTGACAAAATAAACTCATTTTTATTTTATAGACTTAATTTTATGCATCTTATGATAAAAGTCATATTTTCATAAACCAAAACTTGGATGATGATACTTATTTTTAAATCTCATTTAGCATGCATAAAACATAATATCAACATGTTGCGTGATGTTTAAAACAATAATATCATATATTAAGTTCCGATGCAAAAATAATCACTAGTTTTATTATTTGTCGTTATAATGCTATAAATCGATTTTAGTCTTTTTAATAAAAACTCATTTTTTTATTATAAAGATATGGAGTTTATATAATGTTTAAACATCTTTTAAACTATTTAAAATATTTTAAAGTTTGGTATTTATAAGTTTTACAATAAAACTATTTTCAATAAAAAATGATTCCAGTAAAAACGTTTTTATAAATGTTCATTTACAAATATCTTATGTTATCTTTTAAATATTTTTTACTCAAACTCCAAGTGATTTATCTTATTTTAAAATGTTTTTTGACATGTAAAACTCATTTTAATACACAAAACATAACATACAATAACACGAAATAATCATCACATGTATGTATTATAATGTGTATAAACCAAGCCATGTCTAGTAATAATTTTTGTGAGCCATCGCAAGAGTTATTAAGTCTTTCCTAAAGAACTTAAGGGACACTTCAAAAGGTCTTCAAGCTCCCGCTTGCCAAGTTAACTCTTGCTTGCAAAAGAACTTCAAATATTTATGTTGTGAAAGTTGCAACACTTAAACCATTAAGACTACAATTAACTCCAAAACCAAAAGTAGAAGCTTATGGTTGGGATTATGATCTTAAATGGCTAAGTCATCTTCAAGGTGATCATTTCTTCATCTTATAAAATTTTAAAATAAATACAACTAGTCTAACTAATTTATTATATCAAATCAACAAATGAATATATATATATATATATATATATATATATATATATATATATATATATATATATATTACATCTTATGAATAAATATCAACCAAACACAACACAGAGGTCCAATTGACTTGTTTATACATGACAACATATTAAATATTATACCAAACACCTCTTTATTTTTTCTAAGACAACTTTTATATTACCAAAATGTATGAAAAGTGGTTATATATAAAAATAAACAATTTTAACCAAGAAGTTGCCAAAGAAGACAAATATGTATTTTTCTTAACAAAAGGAATCCATGCTTGTTTTCCAAAAACCAAAGATTATCAAACATAAAAAAATCATTCTAACATATAAAAGATTGCTCTGATTCCCTGATGGGTTTTCATACAAAATATAAGTTTATTTTTTACAAAAAAAACGGCAACAGAAGACTTTAAAAATAACAAGTTTATTTTAGTTCGTAACAAAACCAAATCATCATGGATCCATTTATAAATGTTAGAATGAAATAAAAACAACTATAGGATGTTTTAGAGATAACATTTAAAGCCTTTGAACCCACTTGGTTTTGGGGTGTTGATGAAGATAGCAAAAATCAAAGAATATGATTTCTCTACAAGTATCCACCATCAAGATTAAGGCACTTGGAATACTAGTTCCTTCTTGTATAAAGTAATTCTTAAGCCTTTAAGTACTTAACTCAAATAAGCACTAAAGGAGAAACACTTTAAGCCACCAAAGACTTGAATGATCTTCAAAAGAAAGCAAGATAAGTAACACTTTGCTACTTATGATTTTGGTGAGAAGAAAGGAAGAAGAAGAGAGTGTTTCACTTAACAAACATGCAAGCCTCATGCATCTCTTATATAGTCCATGCAAAGTAAGACATTTTGATTAAAATACTCTAAAGTATTTCTAGCATTTAGAAGCATGGGAGACAAAGCATGAAGGTTGACAAGCAACCCCCATATTTTAATATTTTTGGTCATAGCTCTTGACAAGAGGAGGATTCTTTAATTTTTATAAACTCTAAGTTTATAAAATTTAAACTTTATCTTTAGGTAAAAGAAAAAAGAACCCAACTAGTCTAAAATATTGTTCATGACTTATTAATTCATACCATATGAAATAATAACTAGTTATACTCTCTTATAATTATCATTTTCACAAAACAATAATTATTCCCTAATTAAATACAAGAATTGATATTATTTATTAATAATCACATTAATAATAAATATAAAAAATGTGCAAACTTGATAAAGGAGTGACCCTATAGTATCATATATTATTAGCAATATCACTCGATAATCATTCTTGGACATACAGATTCAACAATTGCATCCACCAACCTTCTTTTCTTCGCAGAGATAGGTAATTGATCAATAACCATGAACAAATCCTTCCTGTACCTAGACCTGGCAATTCGAAACACGAATACACGAATATGTGAAAGACACGACACGATACAAATACATCTTGAAAATTGATATAAAGCTTATTTCTAATCGTGTAATCGTATCGTGTCAAATTCGTGGTTAACACGTTTCCATGACACGAATACACGAATTGCCAGATCTACTTGTACCCACCAGATGATAATGAATATCCAAACATTTAGAAATTGCATCCCAAGTTCTTCTCGCAACTTCACATTTAAGAAATAGATTATCTAATTGTCCAACCTCCATATCACATAAATAACTCATAATCGATGCAACATCTACCCCCAATTTTGAGAGATTAAAAAAATCGGGACTCTATATCTCAAAACACGCCAAATCAAAATATTAACCTTCCTAGGAAGAAAATCATTCCATTTAATCTCCATGTTAGAATTAGAAAGGATAATCTTGTCAATCCATCTTTTAGTGGCACTCATCGTTAAACTACCATCCTCTCTAATCATCCACATCCATCTATCCCTTTATTCATTAAAATGAACCTCCATTAAGCAATTTATCAAGTCCAAATATTGTGACATTTCAGTACTACCTCTAATGGGACACCTCTAATTCCAATTCCAACCACCATCACCTCTATGACTAGCTATGGTACACTCTTTATCATCTTCAGGCCAAAAAAGTATAGGAAAACAAGTAGCTAGATTACTTTCACCACCCAATTTTGCTTCCAGAACAAGGTATTCATGCCATTCCCAACACTCCTATGTGGAAACGAATTTAACACACTATCCTTTTCATTTAGACGATAGTTTGAGGCAATAACCCTACACCATGGACTACCCCCAAAACGATTACACCCAGTGGCGAATCTAGATGAAGCGTTGGGGGTACTACAGTACCCCCAAAAAATTATATTATATATATAAAGAATATTATTTATAAACATTTTTCATGTTATTGTACCCCAAACTAAAGAGATTATAACATGTTTTTAATGCCCAATACTGGATAACAACATATAATATATATCGACAATGTTTGTACCCACATATCAAAATTTCTGGTTCCGCCACTGATTACACCTGGTTTGTTTGAAACCTCCATATTCACCATAATTTTTTTTAATCACTTGAAGCCATAACACATTCTCTTCAGTATGAAAAGGCCAACACCATTTCTGAAGTAAAGAAAATTTAATAGAAACCAAACTACCGATATCCAACCCACCATGAGTCTTATCAGCCAACACTTGATCCCAATTGATCCAATGCAATTTTCGATTATCCTTAGGTCCACCACAAGAAATTGACTTCTTAGAGCTTCCAATTTTTTTTGCAACTTTGACCTGCATTAAGAACAAAGACATAAAATAAGTACCCATGGATCCGAACACCAACTTCAAGAACATTGACCTACCATTAATATTTATAACACATTAAACTTAATAAGCTATACAAAATATTATTTTTTGACTTTGTTCGGTAATTTTTTTGTTCTCTCTCTCTCTCTCTCTCTCTCTCTATATATATATATATATATATATATATATATATATATATATATATATATATATATATATATATATATATATATATATATATATATATATATATCGTAACCATCACCTTTGTTTTTCTCCTTTTCTTTCCTTTTTTAAACCTATAACTAAAAACACATAGGAACTTAGGTAACATTTTTTTCCTCTAATTACCAAAAAAGTTATAACCTTTTAACTCTTTGGAGGAAAATGGACTTATAGAGCATAAACTTATCACTAATCACCATAATTTATATGTTATAGTTGAGCCATTTAAAGTCAAAAACAACATATTCAAATCAAAATTTGTGCTAGATGTGATCTCATAAACTAGGTATCATTGATCATGTGTTTTTTTGCAAGTGAATCTACCAAATTAAAAGCTAATTTTGTAAATGTACAAACGTACTCAAATTCAAAGGCATTTAGGCAAAAAGTGCATATTTGCATGAAGCAAATAAACCAATAAGATCAACCTAGCCTCGAATCATCACAACACATGAATAATCAACACAACTAGTCACAAAATTCAACAAACAAACTATAAATTTGAAAGAATTTGAAGACCAATGCATACGATTCTCCACGAGATGAACCAAAAGGCCGCTTACTTTGAGAGTTACTAAATGCATGATCTCACAATCGTTTCATATTTGCAAGATCAAACTATAAATTAAGATTGTTTAAAGATAAGTGTAAACTACAAACAAATTCCAAATATAACACTGACTATATATGTTTTATAATATGAATAAATTATAACAAGTGTTTGTAAGAAATATTATTGCTTAAATATGACTGTTTTTCATAGTCCTCCTACCATAACCCGCATAGAAAGCCTCCATATTTTGATTGGTGACCCATATTCATATTGATTATGAAAAAAAAAGAATATGAAGAATATTAAGAAAGTACAAACAATAATGAGTATGTTACAAGCTATTAAATGGAACAAGAATGAAAGATTGTCTGCGATTTGGGATCAAATTTGGTCTTTCTCATTCCCGATTTGGTCTTCGATATAGTCTGAACATTTGGTCTTCAATTTGGACTATCATTCCTAATTTCATTCGAGATATTGTCATTCGGCTTGCACATTTGGTTATCGGACAATTTTCATGGTTATTAGAATTGGGCGATGTTTGGGGGGTTGTTGAAGATACTAGATTTGACGCAAATGGTGGTGACATTCGTGGCAGAGTAATGGGTGTCAATGTTAGAGATACTAGTAGACAACGATGGAGTTTAACTGATCGATGATTACGAGGAGTTGGTTGTTAGGGACGGAGATGACAACTTTTGACGCTCTGCTTGGGATACTTATTACAAATATGCATCCAATGAATCTGTAAACTAGACACAAATTAAAGAAACGCCTAACTCGGAGAGAAAAATGTCAAATCAACACCGAACCTTTTATTTTCGGCAACAATAGTATTTTTGAATACTTTTACAAGTTTAAAGGTGTAATATACAAGAATTTTTTTTATTATATATTCTGAAAAAATAAATAAATAAATACTTTTTTACCATTCTTAAGTCATTTTTCCAAATTAAAATTTTCAAAATTTTGTACATATCCAAATTTCACATATAAATTCTTATATCAAAATTCAATGTCCAAAATTTGAAAAACTTGCCATCAAAAGTCTATTCAGAAAATCAAATATCCAATACTATTCTTAAATACGTATCTTTTTAAACACTTCTCAACCCAAATGTCAATTTCATCGAAATTGTTGATTAGTCCATACTCTATCACCTTCAATGTTGGGGTGGACTCAATTTTCATTTTCATTGCACCTTGAATTCTTGAAATAACCTCCACCGCAATTATCTACAGTGAATAACAACTCCCTGGTACCCACCACACCAGAGTTAGTACCCCGTCTTACTTTTTGAGTTAACAAAGAAAAGAAACAAGAACATCAGCACCCAACTACTCTTTCATAATATCATTCTAATTTCTACAGTCTTGGTGATATATTTTAGACAAATGGGTTTTTTCTGGTTCTCAAATTGACTTCTGAATTTCTTTCTTGTTGAAACAACTACTTTATTTATGTTCAATCGGTTGTTAAGCTCTCGTTTTCCTTTCTCAATCGGTAGTTTAGGGCTGTTGTTTGACTCCACTCGAAGCAACGATATCTTTCACTCTTCCTTCAGAGTTATATCTATGTTTCGGTTGTGAGAATTTCATCTTCCACTTCGCCCGATTGTAAAATAGCTGAGTCGTGATTGGGTATTTTGTGATCAGAGAAGACTTGGGGTTTATGGGGTTGAAGGTGAAAGAATTTAGGGTTTTCTTCGGGTTGTTGTGGTTTGTCCTGTCAAATTTTCAGCCGGTTGCAGGATTAAGACCTCTCAGGGAGAGAGCTCGTTCATGGGGTGATGAGGTTAGTTTATATCTTGCATATAATTCCTTTTAAACTTAGTTTTATCATTTATGTTAAGCAGACTTACAAGTTCTATTAATTTACATGAATATTGAACTTTGCTATTCTTCTTAATTTTCTTTGTAAACTTTGAAACGAGTATGTCTGTTGAATCTTTTGAGGAAAATTTTCCCGCTACATTGCAATTTGGGGAAAGTGCTAGAGAGAAAAATGTTGAAGTAGTAGACTAGATGTAAAGAAATGCAACACTTTCTATGTGATGAGGGAGTATTTTGAGTTAGTCAACTGGAAGCAAAACCTCAAGATATAAATGGGAACATTCTTTTTGAGTCTAGATGTAAAGAATGCAGCACTTAATGAGAACATTCTTTTTGACTTAACGCAGAAAGAACAGACTTAATAGAAATTCCACATTGTTAGGATAAAACATGATTTTGAGATACCAAATTGGTGTTTCTTTTTTTTACTTAATGCAAAAAGAGCAACTCAATAGAGAAAGTCAGAGGTCTGTAGTGTAAATTACTTATTTATAACTGGGACACTTGATGACAAAAAAAGAACTCAAGTTTGAGTAAAATCTGATTAAAACCTGTATGCTTCTTTCAGTGGCTTGTTGCAAGGAAAGATGAGAATGAAGTGGGCCCATTCTCTGCATGGAATATAACTGGGACATACAGAGGTCTGTAAATTAGTTCTAATATTTGGTTGTTATCACCTTGTTACCTCTTCTAGGTTTCAAGATCTTAAGAAACTATTTCTGTTTTTTTGTGTTATATAGTTAATTCACTCTGTAATTGTATTTGGAAATGATGTTGTAGTTCTTTGGGTTGTGTAATAATGTCAGGAGCTTGGAAATTCATCCAGTCTTCAAATACCTCTTCCAGGTTTCCAGATTTTAAGAAATCAAGTGGAAATTCTGTATTGGAGTTGATGACTAGGCCAACTAAAATAAATGGTGTACATTATGTTCAGGTAAGGTGTTAATTACTCTGATCATGTTATCATTCAGTGCTACATTGATAAATGATCGAAAAGTATTTGAGAAAATAACATCACACTTAGGAAAAATGGAAAGAAAAAACAACTTTTTCTTTTAGCAAATCTGTAAAAAGTTAGGATTTAATGGAGAAAGCCTTACTTCCTGATTTTCTCTCTATAAAGTCTGATTATAAAAATTATATTCCTAATAATGATTTATGACAGGGTGTAATGATTTTCCATGATGTGTTTGATAATGAGCCAGAAGTTGGTCGTGTCCAAATTAGGGTAGAAGGGGTATACATATGGCCATTCAGACAACTTCGAATGGTAGCTAACAGGTATTAAATATCTTCAGATTATCTTATTTTCTATACAACTTTATATTTAAAATATGTTGATGGAATATCTTTATGAGATTAAATAAATACATGTATGATAATTTTGACTTACAGTGGAAGAGAGGGAGAGTTTGGTCAAGAAGAGGATTATATCTTATCCAACCCCTACCACTTGGTAATCCTTATTGCATCTTCATATTATAATACTCTATCTGTATTTGTTCTTTCTGCATAATGTGTAAAAAAGAAATCACATTGTTAGTTTCTTAAATTTTAATAGTAAATTGATGTTACTAATCTAAATCTTTAATGCCTTTTCAGCTTGGAGTTTTCTCATCACAAGTATTTCAGGAGTCTCCACGAGATAAGATCTGGAAGAGCAAACAATGTAGTTTTTCCTCCCACACTTTTTTTGTTATTTTTTTTTTTTTAATTAAGTTTAATGTAATTGTATAAAATTTGTTCTTTCAGCCCCAATTAGTGACATGGACAAGCATTGTAATGTTGAAATCTCTGCTCAAATTTCTCGTGTCTCATCCACCCAAAGTGGTATTCTCATCTCTATATTCGATTCTTTTCTTTAACTATATTTTTCTTCTGTATACAATATCTATAGAGAGAGAGATTGAAGCCATTTTTGAATTGTTTGTGGTAGATGGAGAGCATGATCGTTATTACTTGGAAGGGTTAATGGAGAGCCCTTCTGCTGATGATGATGGAGATTGCTTCTCACCCATGTTAATGAATGCTACTTCAGTCAACATTGAGGTTTACTATAACAAAGCAGTGAATTACACTTTAATGGTGACCTTTGTATCCTTCAAGTCATCTCTCCCTTGTTGATTTTAAATAAATTGATGCTAGATAAAATATCTTGCACTTGGGTGGGTGGTGTTTCTTTTTGACTTAATGAAATACATCAATGTTATTATTCTTATCAGTTGTGAATGATCAACTGCTTTATTGTTGCTCCTTAAACTTTTTGGTGTATCAGATTTCTTTTCTTCAGGTTCTTTTGTTAATTCGGCAAATGGAGCATAGTAATACACAATCTGTAAGATCTTTCCCAATAAACTGTACTTGTACACTAATATTCAAATAAATTAAAGATGATTAATTCTTTGAGAAGATGAGATACCAATGTGGATTCTAAAATCTCCTGCAGGGGGCTGCAAAAGTATCGATTTTGATGATTGGACAGCAGGCTATCATGGATGCTTATCTTTGTCTTTTACATTTGACTGCAGGGATATTAGTTGGTAAGAATAAGATATATATATATATATATATATATATATATATATATATATATATATATATATATATATATAATACTTCTTTTGACATTGTTTGCCAACTTATGGAGATGTGATGAGTTTGTGTTTTTTTTTTTGGGGGGATTGCAGAGTCACTATTTAATGCTTTTGCTACAGCTGCATTTTTTAAGTTTGTGGTGTTCTCCATCTTTGAGATGAGGTATCTTCTTGCCATATGGAAGGCAGGTAGGTCTGCAAATAATGGAGAGGGTTGGGAAGCTATGAGGCGTGAACTTTCAGTTCTTTACAGTCGATTCTGTAAGTTTTTTAAATCATCATCATCTTCTCTGTTTGTTTTGTTTGATTACAAGTTTAAATTTACATATTTGCCCATTATCATTGTCATTGTTCTAAAAAGTTTAAGCAGAAGATGTATTTGCTTTGCAGATGGAATCCTTTTAGGTGGAATTTTGATCATGTATGAGTTCCATAGATATCTAAGGCCGATACTCCTTGTTTTGCATTCGTTTTGGATTCCACAAATTGTGACTAACATTGTGAGTGATTCAAGAAAACCGTTGCATCCTCATTATATAATTGGAATGTCTTTGACTCGGCTTGCAATTCCACTCTATGTGTTTGGGTGTCCTCATAACTTCATGCGAATTGAACCCGATAAAAACTGGTGTATTACTTTGGGTGTTCTTGTCAGTTTCCAGGCTGCAGTTCTCATTCTACAACACTATCTTGGATCCAGATGCTTTATTCCTCGACAGGTTTGTTTGTTGCTTTTTTTCTTTTATTTAACAAAATACTAAAAGGGCGTGTTTGGTTGGAATCCGAGATTCCATTCTGTCTTGGATCTTGATGCTTTGAGATTACAATTCCTTAGAAAAATGTGTAGTGTGTAGAGTTATAACTACACATTGTTTCTACATATAATATAAACAAAGTTCATTCCATTCCTAGAGTCCAACAACCATCATGAGATGTAATGACTCATTTTATTACCTTGCTTATTTCAACCCATTCCATTCCGTTCCTTCATCATTCCATTCCATCCAACCAAGCAATCCCTTTTTTGACTTAATTGTCTTTGCTTTGACTGACTCTGATCTTGTAAAATTTGATGTATTAATGCAGATTTTGCCCGAGAAATATTGTTATTTTAGAAAAGTTGATCAGGATTCGACTCATGCTACCGATTGTGTCATTTGCATGACTGCTATTGATCTGACTCAGAATTCAAATGATTGCATGGTATTTAACGGAAAATAAAATATAGAGGACAATTTCAACTCATTTATGTAGAAATCAGTCGGTCGATTTGGCTTAATATCTTTAGGGTTAAATGCAAGAAGTAACAACATACTTTCATTAATTTGTATATTCTAGCATCCTACTTTTATTTCTTCCTATTACAACATTCTACATTGAAAATATACACAGATATAGCCAAAATTATGTCCTAATAAGAAAAAAAAATGTAAGTACAATGCTATAATTGGGTAGATTTTTCAAAGTACAAAGTCTTGATATGAAAAACTTTGAAAATACAATGCTATAATAGAAAGAAATAAAAGTAGGATGCAACGACATACAAGTAAGAAAAAAAAGTACATTGCTATTTCTTGCATTTAGGCCTGGCCTACATTTAATTGGTAACCAGTCACAAAATTGATGTAAATAGGAAATGGAAACTGCTTTATCTATTTTAATGATGATTTACTTTTGATATAGGTTACTCCATGTGATCATTTTTTCCACTCGGGATGTTTACAAAGATGGATGGATATAAAAATGGAGTGCCCAACATGTCGGCGTTCACTTCCACCTGCTTAAAATTTTATAATATGGACATATCATTACCACTCTGCTCATGGTAACCTGCTTTGCTCTTTTTACTTTTTACCCTTTATACTACAATTTACAAATACAATGCTTCAACTGAAAATAGGATGCTATAAAGCACAAATAAATGAGAAATGCATGGCCATTCCTATCGTATTTGTATTTAACTGCCTCTGTCTCATGAAAGTTGCAACATTTGATCTGCAACATAGTTAGGAACTATTTGGCAAAATAAATAAATCTTGTGGATTTGGAAATTTAGCATCAATTTATTCATATCTACCTGAATTGCTTACTGATAAACAAATGAAGTCATATCTATTTAAAATTTTAAAAGTATGCTATGTTTGACATTAAAAGGTCAAGGGTTAGATGAAAGAAGTAGCAACATACTCCTATTTATTTGTTTGTTATAGCTTTGTACTTGAAAAAACCTATCCAATTTTAGAAATGTCATCCCAATACAAAGCAATTGTTAGGTTAGATTTTTCAAAAGTACAATCTGCTATTTAGGAAAATCTTTTTGGGTACATTTATTTAGGTACAATGCTGTAATAGAAAAAAAATGAAAGTAGCATTCTATATTTGTTGCATTTAGCCCTCTTATTATCCATTTTGATTGGGACATTTCATAATTCATACACCATTATTTCCTATTTGTGTATTGTTATGACCCAAGTGCTTATTGTGCAACAACTAAATTCATATATATTTGAAACTAGATGTACCATGTTTGACATTAGCAAGTCAAAGGCTAACTGCAGAAATAGCAATGTACTTTTTATAGCATCATACTTTCATTTCATATTAAAACATTACAGTGCTATAAACCAGATAGATTCTCCGAAGTATAATGTCTTAGTAAGAAAAAAAGTTAAAAATTATGGTTTTGTATTTTGGAAAAAATATATCAAGTTATAGCAGTGTCATCCAACAAAGCAAAGTTTTTTTGACTTCATAAACCTAATTGTATTCGCCATGTACTTTTTGACTGCAGGTTGATCATGGATGTTGAATTGCAGCCAAGAGGATATTAGCCTAAAGTGGACTTTTGTAGAAAGTAAAAAGAAGAAGGGTGAGAGGGGTAGGCTGCATAAAAACTGTATATTGTACATTATGTAACTCATTTCAAAACTTCCCGAATTTATTCCTCACAAATATTGACCTGAGAAACCACATTCCAAGATACTAATCTGCAAGCATGTTTATTAAAGATCAGATGTATATACAAATGTACACATTGGAAATAACTTCAGTTTCTTGATTTTGTATCTTTTCAATATCTGGTTTGTGGTTTTAGTTGTCGTTATTCAGTATGTATGGGTAACAAATTGTAAGTATATGTAGATATGTGTTACATAAACTACATTGCTTGTATTGATAAAAAGAGAAATATATCGGTATTACATGCAGTTTGTTTGGAAAAAGGATGTTAACAAGCATTTAACCCCCTCCTTTTTTTTTTTTATAAGTTTAAACAAATACAAGTACCCATATCATTTAGTTATAGTTTTAACTTTTAAAGAGACAATGTGGGTGGCAACTAAGATGAACACATTGAAATCCTTTGCTTTGCTAATGATTGCTTTAGTTGTTTTATCAACTGAGGGTTTGAGCACATGTAGTCTTGAAATGACGTCTTTAAGTTTCCCAATATCTTCAAATGCTCCTCTTCAGGATCATGGTTAAGCAAATCCTCAAATAGTTTCTTCCAAAGTTCCACTTTTTGGTATCTGTAAAAAACAATAACCATCAACAAAAGCTCGTGAACCTACTTTCAACATAAGAAGCAGCAAATGTCTAGAAAAAAAAAAAAATACCGTTTGAAAGGCAATTTAGGTTGATATGAAAAGCCACCATCTTGAGATGCTTTCTTCTCTATCTCCATATATGAATTATGAAGCATCATATGTACAATCACACAAAGTCCATAAGTATCAACCTACCAAACACTCAAACAACAAAATCAAGTCAATAATCTTTTTTTTTTGGATAATTACAGATGGATTGAGATACTTCTACCTGATATGTCCATGGTTTATTCTCTTGCATTTGAATACAACGGAATCCAGAAGTTCTACAATCTCCATTGAACCTTATCTTGTTGGGAAATAGGTGCAGGTCTATTCCTCTACCCCAGTCAACAAGGCAAAGTCCCTGCCAAAATGGAATTAACAATTATACTAAAACAAAATAGTGTTTAATATAATTTATAAATATTTATCCAAAATGTCATATGCTAACTTGTTCACGCCAAGGACCACTTCTGCTGCGAAAACCATCTTCTGTTAGATTCTCCCTGCAAACACGTTGTCATTCGAATCCTTAGGAATTCAATTCCATTTCATTAACAATTTTGGTTGCAAATGACTACAGAATTCACAAAATCCTACGAGTGATGGAATTCTTCAGTTTTGTAATTCCTTGTTGTCGTGTGTGGATAACTGGATATATTTATGTTTACTAGTATGTAAAATATACTTTCTGTTCAAACATACTTGTAAAAAGTTCCATGAACAAGAAGTCAATACAAGGGTAGTTAAATATTTTTACAAGTATTTAGAAAAAATTCATGAGCAAAAGTCAATAAAGGGCCATTCTGTCATTTGTGGGATGGAATTGAACTGCATGAGTCTATCAGATTCCAATTACTTACGGAAAAAAAACAACTAATATTGTACAACTTTTTTTTAATATTACCTAGCATTGCGCATCAAGAGATTATCAGGCTTGAAATCACCATGAATAATACCATTAGCATGCAAACTTTGAAGCATGGACAGCATCTCAATTGTGTAATGTATACACAAAACTTCATCCATGGAGGCACCCGTACACACATTGGTATTAATGGCATCCTACAAAATTTTCTCAATAATTGTGAATAAAAAGATTAAATGCATGAAATACCAATGTACTTTCATTGTTTTTTATTTTACATTTATTATTATAGCAATGTTTGAAAAATCTTCTCAATTATACAAAACAATTTTTAATGCTATATTTAGGTGTATTTTTTGAAAGGACAATGTCCTAATAAGAGAATTTGAAAGTACAAAAACTGAAAGTACAATGATGTAATAGAGAAAATGAATGTAAAGATGCTATAATATGCACAAATGAAAGCACGTTGTTGTTCCTTGCATTTAACCCTGCAAATGGATATAAACTACAGATTTTTCTAAACTCACCTGAAGTGTTCCATGAGATAAAAAATCTGAAACAAGAATGCTGTAGTCTGAATATAGGTGCAATTTATGAGCATATCCAAAAGACAATCTCTGTAAAGAACAACTGAAGTTAAGCAGCAGTTGCTTACCCAAATGATAAATAAAGATGATTAAACACAACATACTTTCATTAGTTTGTTTATTATAGCATCCTACTTCCATTTTCTTCCTAATACAACATTATATTTTAAAAAATCTAACCAATTATATCCAAATGCAAAGCAGTTTTCACTGCAATAATTGGGTAGATTTTTCACAATATAATGTCTTAATAAGAAAAAAATTGGAAGTAACAAAAAAGAAACGGAAGTAAGATGCTATAATACACAAACAAATCAGAGTACATTGCTATTTGCATTTACTCATAAATAATAACAAAAAAAATGAGCATGTACTTCATTTTCTGGGATCCTCTTATCAAGTTGGCGATACATGTGGAATTCCCATGGGAATGGAGGCTTTTGAATCTGCAAGACTCTTAAATGTTAGAGATCATTCCTCAAAGTCTAGTTATGGAAAAAAAAAATTAACTACTGTATGGATAAATGCAGGAAATAGCTATGTACTTTTAACTTTTTCTTATTATATCATTCAAAATTGCTTTGTATTTAAATGACATTGCTATAACTTGGTATATTTTTTAAAGTACAATGTTGTAATAGGAAGAAATTAAAGTAGGATACTATAATAAACAAATACATGAAAGTACATTGCTGTTTTTTGCAATTAACCAAGATTAATATATTCAACCACCTTCAATGCAACAATGTCATCTGCATTATTGTTGATAGATGCCTTGTATACTTGTGCAAATCCACCCTTGCCAGCACATCCCTTGATCTGATACTTCTTTCCACCTGTGAGAGTAGGAATTCAAGATTCCATTATGTGGTGTATTTGGTTGCCAAATGGATGGAATTCAATTCTATTGGAATCCTTCAAAGCCGATTTTTGATGTAAGCGAAAGTAACATTACCTATCTCAATAACCTTATTCCTAGCCGACTTCAGCAAAGATGATAATGCCACTTTCCCTGAGTAACATTTATTACTTGCATGGTATCCCTGACAAATGTAAAAAACGGCTAGTGAAAAAAAAACTCTAGTGCTTATAGGTTATGACATCTAACAATGAATGACCAAAGTTTCATACTGTGTATTTTGATATTTGAGCATTCATCTTTTGCAATAGATTGTTGAGAGTAGAGATTGACCATGGATTCATACAATTTGAACTACTATTAAGAGAAGACCCTCCATCCACCTTCAAATAACCATAATTGACATTTTTAAATATTATAACCATATTTAAAGAGCAAACTCATAATAAAAAGAAAAAAAGAAAAAAGAAAAAACTGTTTCAAGCATCATATCATAGTCATAGATACCTTCTTATGTGAACAAGCATCTATTATTGCTTGCATTCTCTCAAGAAAATAGGCATGTGCCTTCTTCAACTTCTCTATTGGTTCAGCATTCCTATAACAAAACTTGACATTATACCCATTAGCAATGAAAACCATTAAGAGAGAATAACAATTTAATTTTAAATTATAAAAAATTATAACCCCTTGGTCATAAGATTAGAGATAGATATGATATAAAGAGGAGAATATTGTAAGGACCTTGAAATGCCTGACTGATACACTAAATGAGCCTCATTCATCATTCCCTTTGCTTCCAAGAACAATGCGTATGACTCATATAGCAAAGCTTTATCCAAACAAATTTTAAGCTGTTCAATTTCCCTGAAAACAGCCTCGTAGTTTGGACTAAAATCCATCTGCAAACACAAAAGCGCTTTTTTTGTTTTATTACAGAGAAATTTTTCTGTGATGATAAATGAATCATGAATGTCTTACCCACAAATTATTCCAAGTTAAAAACTACACTAAGCTTTATAAAGGGCAATGCAGATAGGTAAATCATAAATCCAGTGTTAATTTGTTCATATACATTGCTTAAATTTTGTATGTCAAAGTGATGCCTTGACATCAAGCAATAAACTATATCACTTCACTTGGAGCTAATGTAGTGCATCCATATAGACAGAGAAAAAGAGGGAAACGAGATTACATATATGAGCCAAATCTTGAGAAATCTGATATCGTTTCGATATTCCGAACCATGCTTAAAGGTTTTGATGCAGTGAGATACAAGTTCGTATACATCCGCCCCATCATTTTGGGATAAATCCAACTTGTCTAGGGCTGCTTTAATCGACCTATCAGGGCAAAGTAAAAAAAACACAGAAACTGAGTTGTCTGTGAAAAAGGTAGAGCGAAACATATCATTTTCATTTACAATTAATGTCCAGCATCCGTGAATCAAGTGTGTTACGAGATTTTGGTTGATTTACATAAACTGGGGGTTGTTTCGAGCAATTTTCTTTTGCGAAGTAGCCTCTAAATTGATGTGGAAGGAGTAGTAAGCTAAAAGAGATGCGAGTTACCAGAGATGTGGTAAAAGAGGATCTTCCCTGTAGACGGCACCGTTCGCCGGAGCTCTGGAAGTGACTGCCATATGATTCGCCGAAGATGTTGAAAAGAGTGAAAATCCAAAGGGGCGCGGAAATGAATAATTGAATGAAAATATTCAAAAAACGTGCATAGAGGAACATCATTATCATTATTATTATTATTATTATTATTATTATTATTATTATTATTATTATTATATTATTTATTAATTGAATGAAATTTTAAAACAAATTAGGAAAATGACCATTTTTTGAACAAGAATCCAAATGACCACGCAATACCACTTCATAAAAAAAATCAAAAAAAAAAATCTATCATTTTTTTCGGAATTACTCAAAAGGTTAACCAACTTTTAAGTTTATTTATATTTTATCATTTTTTTTTACCTAATATATTATCGAGCTTGTGTTTGCTATAATTTTTTTGACAGGCTATCATCTATGATAACCGGTCATAAGGGTATGGTGAATACAAACAACAAGTTTGATGATATATTGAATACAAAAAAAAAGACAAAATGTGAACAAATTCAACAATTAGTTACCCACCTGAGTCATTTTCTCCACAAAAGTTAAATAAAATTAAAGCTACAATAGTATCAAAGACTGCAACCTTCTTAGATCATAACATATATGAAGAAGGTTTCAAAGGAGTAGCTTGGTCAAAATAATGGTTGTGCTATGCCTATTGTGATTATGTCACACCCCAAAACCGGAACGGCGGAAACATTCGGGGGTGGAGGACGTCATGTATAGTATCATAATAATGCAAAATAGTAAACAAGCAACAACATCATCCATTGTATTAATAGTAATAATTGATACAAGTATGTTCATTCATAGTAATATGACATCAAAACAAGAAATCAAAATAAAAGACGAGTCTTGAAAACGTTCCATCTTCTCAAAACTTGGTCGACTGTACCTATCTACTGATGACCTGAGAATACAAGTTATTTTCATGTGTAGATCAGCATAAAAGCTGGTGAGTTCATAAGTATTTAATGTCATTATTTGTAGGAAAATGTTTGTAAGTGTTTGATGTATAAGTTTGTAAATGTTTGTATAAGTTTGAAGAAAATGTTGATATAAGTTTGAAGAAAATGTTTCTAAATGTTCAATGTAAATGTTTGTAGTAAATAATTGTATCTCCTATAAAATTATATATTTTCTACTAAAAGTAGCCTTCTACCAAGGCATCAAAAGTTATGTATGTTTGATTGTTGTAAAAGTGTGTATTTTTCCCAAGTGTGACTATCATTAACAAAATATAGTTTATACATTACCGATTATGTGAAGATCACAAAATGAATGCAATGAGGAAAATATCAAAGTGTTGTAGTATTGTATTATAGTAACCACTACTGTACTTATTGCCTTAAATCAATTGCTTAAGGTATAATGTGATGACTAGTTCCCGTACTAAACGCTCTCCTTGTCAAAAGATTCTGGGAACCAAACGCGACCTCAGCAAACCAGTTGCTAGCTGTGAACATCTACATTAAAGTTATATGATCATGTATACCCAATTTAACTATCACCTTTTGTTTAGAACAATGAGTTAGTGATTCATTGGTATAATTAGATCATGTAGTTGTTGTATGCTATAGCATCTTAGTATGTATTGTTTCTCGTTATAGTATTTTTTTTATCTGTTTCTCATCATAATATGTTTGTATAGTTTCTCATAATAGTAAGTCCTCTTAGTTTCTCATCATAGTATATTTGTATAGTTTCTCATAATGTACTTGTATATGACAGTATTCTCCTAAACTATACCTATAATAACTTACTAGTAATCTCTGTGATTTGAATGAATGAAGGTATACCTTTGCTATCCAAAGGCACTGAACTATCTAGTAGTACTTTTATATCTACATATGTATACATAATATATAATTAATATTTAAACGACATTCTGACAAATAACCGATACTTTCAGGCCACATCCAAATAAGGAAAAGGAATTAAAGTGAGTTAGTAGTCCTAAGTCCTTTAAACATTACTTATATAACTATACATATATAGACATGCATTTGACAATATATAAGTTTTAAAAGAGGTTTTGTAAGACATTTTAAGAGTAAAATAATAAACATTGATGACTTGATGTCAATTTATAAAACTAATTAAAAGTAGTTTGTTTGATAACACAGTTTGAATCATATGAAATCTATTGTTTGAAACACAATTATAAATCACATGTAATTGATTATATAACTAAATGTTTTCTACTTGTATCCCCCCCCCCCCCCCATAAAAGCATTTAAAATCATTTAAAAGATAGATTAAGGGGTATGAACTCACTTGTAGTGAGTAACCGGATGAAAGATCGATATAAGATTGTTGGGTGTCAATTGGAGACTTGAGCACAACCGAATCCTATTAACCACATAATGACATATATATATATATTTATATATATATATATATATATATATATATATATATATACACAATTAGTGTTTATAACAACTAATTATTGAATTTGAACCGTCTTAGGGACTAGTAAACACTTATATTGAAGTGTTACATCCATATATGATTGCATATAAGGGGTATATAGCCTTACAAAGGGAGTGTGTGGTCAAAATACACACTATTTGTGTGTGTGTGTGCGGCCAGGATGTGTGTGCGGCTGCACACTCCCCATGAAGTGTGCCAAAACGTATTTTAAGGCCTTAGGACTAATCTAGGAAGGTTTCTTTGAAGCACCTAGTTCTTGGTATGTATCTATTTCTAGTAACTTGCATTTTGACCTTGGACTCGGCGAGTTGAGGTCCAACTCGTCAAGTCGGAGCATATTGAACACAAAAGTTTAATGACCTACTCGACGAGTCTGCATCCGGACTCGACGAGTAGGCGCAGTCCGGACAAAACCCTAGATGAGGGTTTGCACCTTATTTAAACCACTTATTCAACTTCCCTTTCGTCCCCAATGCTTCCAGAACTCCCCATAGCAAACCCTAGCCATTTTTGAGAAGAACCAAAGCATTTTTGGTGGATCTTGCTAGTTGTGATAAGGAGGAAGGGAAAGACTTGAGGAAACAAGTGAAGACCAGGGGAACCCGAGTTTGTGCATCTTCTACAGTTCATTGGAGGTATAAAGTTGTAACCTTGCTCTTTCGTTTGATAGATCCCTTTTTGGGGAGATTTAGGGCTTTTATAAGCCATTTTTGGTGACCAACAATGATTGCAAGCATGGTTGGGGGTTGAGGCTTCAAAATCAAGTCCCATGCATCATAAGAGCTTATTTTATGTCCTTTTGAGCTCAAAGTCCCATGCATGAACGTAAATTTTGTAACTTTACGTGCTAGAATGATTGAAGGAGCTTAGATCTACCTTTTGGTCAAGAGTTGTATGCTGGAAATCAAGATATGAGACTAGGACATGCCCGACTCGACAAGTCGTTTTTGGGACTCGGCGAGTCCGAGGCAAAACTCCCTTTTTATGTTAAGGTTTGAAGGAACACAATCGAGCATTAGAAGGGTTTTTAGAGGGTCTAAGGGAGTGATCCAACGTATTGGACTTAGCCTTAGATCTGGAGTTCATTGGACTCGAGGAGTGCAAGAACGGACTCGGTGAGTCCAAGGCAATCTCCTTATAGTTGAAGATGAACTTGAAGAGTTGTTCATACAACTCGACGAGTCAAGGACATGACTTGATATCAGATGAAGGTAACTCGACAAGTTGTCCATACAACTCGGCGAGTCGGATGAAGGTTCATTAAATGTTCATATAGAAGGGAAACTCGTCGAGTCATTGCTAAACTCGATGGGTAGAGTCGTGGATAAGGACGGGTAATGAATTAGGGACTCGACGAGTTGGCGGCCCAACTCGGCGAGTCGGGTCAACTGGAAGTTGACTTTGACTTTGACTTGGTTAGGGGTAAAATAGTCATTTTACCCTAAGAGTAGATATCAGATTCTAACTGAGTGTTTTGTGGGATTATAGCCGGAGGGTTACTGGAGCAACAATTAGTCAGTTGCCGAGCGGTTTTTTTCAGCAGTCAGCCTTTCGAGGTGAGTTACCTTCCAGTAGCAGTGGGTCTACGGCCACAATGTCGGCCCACTAATAGAATTTGTATGTGAGATGATGGTCTTTGTGATATTCATCTAGGCTTGCTGCTACCTGTTATGTTTTATGTGCTAGCATATTACGATATTGTGTGACAATAGTAGGGGATGAAATAGTCCCCTGTTATCGGTCGATAGGACCGTAGGGGTAGTTTAGCACCCCTCCATGCTAGCCAGATTATGATATATATGATATGATATTATGTGGTAGTAGTAGGGGTGAAATAGTCCCCGGTTACCGGTCGACAGGACCGAAGGGGAGGCCAGCACCCAGATATGCTAGGCAGTATCCGATCGACAAGACCGCAGGGGAGGCCAGCACCTAGATATGCTAGGCATTATCCGGTAGACAGGGCCGAAGGGGTAGGTCGGGCACCCAGATATGCCTGATAGTATATGCATTATATGTGATTTTATGGTATGTGGTACGATGGGGGAACTCACTAAGCTTCGTGCTTACAGTTTTCAGTTTTGTTTCAGGTACCTCTTCAACGAAGGGGAAGGAGTCGGCGTGGTAGTTGCACATCATACACACACCTCAGATTCCGCATTATGAGTTTTCCTTAGGATTGTACTATGATATTATCATTATTTTATGATTCGGATTTTCAGACATTATACACAGTTTTATGTGATATTATGATTTGACGATGTTTTCCCATGAATGTTTTGATTAAAGTAATTTATAAAAATGAAATTTTTGGAAGTGAAAATTAGGTCGTTACAAGTTGGTATTAGAGCCCTGGTTTGATGGATTCGGACACACCCTCGATGGTTCCTGGACTCAAATCGAGGGATTAAAATCTTTTACAAAAAAATGGTTTTCTAAAGAACAAGTTAAAAGAGTTTTGAGAAAGAACGAAGTGTGTGATGTGCGCGACCGGGATGCTTGCTTTATGTGTTTCAGCTTATGTGAATTGCATGCTACTATTGAGTAGACAGCAGTAAGATAGTCTGTTAATGTTATGCTTGATAGTATGAGCTTAACATTGTATGCTAGTATAGTTTCCTGTTATGAGGATAAGATTGCTTCAGTCTGAATGTTGCTTGCTTTGTGCTTTGTGGGACTCTGAGTGATGGGAATTAGCTATTAGGTGAATACCCTAAAGTCACATGTGATCAGGTTTGGATAATCTTAGAGGATTGGATTTGACCCTATTTCGCAACTCTTGTTTAAGTCTTAACCGTTGTAGGGATGAGTCCCTTACTCAAAGGATTATCTGGGCCTCGTTGCATGTGATTGTATTCAGGTAATGGCTAATTGGCATTATAAAGAGGCCTTCAGTAGCTGAGGACTGGTTTGGGTGGAGATAGAGGTACCCTAGGGCGAGCCTAGGATGAGTGTAGCAGAGATCAACAGTGGTAGTGACTTGGTTGAGTCAAGGTGGTTCTTGAGGAAAGTACGGATAGATATGGAATGTAGTATGGGCCCGTACTACTAAAAGCAAAGGATTCGTACTTGAATCAAGGGAGGTTGAGGCAAGACCAAGGAGCTTGTGATGGATGTGATCCCTCTAGATGTATCAGTATCACTAACGGTTGTCATTATGTATTGCATAATGGTGGTTGTACGTCCGAGACTAGCAGTTGGAAGCTCAGGAAAGGGATCGGTTCGGGTTCAATCTCTGAACCAGTAAATGAGAGGCTACGCGAGTTAATCGCGTCCGAGATCACTAGAGGCATCCTTGATGCGACCCCAGTCATCTTTGGGTTGATCAAGGAAGGGATTGTCGAGCTGATGGAGGATCGCCTCCAGGCGTTCAGGAGTGACATGGCTACCACTCAGTTAAGATCATACACACTGTCCTTTAGGGACTTCAGGGGCAGTGGTGCACCAGATTTCCATGGGGCGAAGGACCCCATTGCTGCCAGTCGATGGATTGCAGACATTGAATCTGCACAGTTGACCAACTTTTGCCCCGAGGGGTCGAAGGTACGATTTGTAGAAGGGTGTTTGAGGGGTTGGGCTAGGGATTGGTGGGATTCGGTTGGTGATTCTCTGGGAGCCTCGACTGTTGGGGCTATGATATGGTCAGATTTTGTGACCCGGTTCAGTGCTGAGTTCGCGCCTGCGGTGGAACTCCAACAGTTGGCCCAAGAGTTCCTGGATATGAGGCAGACGACTGAGTCAGTGGCGGAGATCACCGCCAAGTTTCAAGAGAGAGCCTTATTGATGTCCTAGTATGCGGGATACGAGGATATGAGGAGGACTTGCTACCACAACATGTTGCGAGCCGACATTCAGGAGCATGTCAGCTTCTCAACTTGTCCCACCCTGGATTCTATGATTGCCAGGGCAAGGGAGAGGGAGATTGATCTGGAGCACATCCAGAAGAGGAAGGTAGAGGAGGGGTAGGTGATTGGGGTTTCGAGGAAGAAGCCCAAGGGATCAGATGCTGGGCCGAAAGGCCAACAAAGTCGTAGCCGCTATAGGAAATGCTGCAAGTCGCATGAGGGAGTTTGTAGGTTGGGAGCCTCTAGCTACTACAAGTGCGGCAAGACGGGGCACTTCAGCAGGGATTGTACCGCCCCTACACCCACCTTTCATACATCAGAGTTGTTGTGTTTCCACTGCAACCAAGCGACCCTGCGGATTACTGATGGCCGGCAGGGCAAAGCGGAGGCTCCAGTGGTGAGGAGTCGGACTTTCCAGTTGACTACCGAGGAGGCACGCGCCGCACCCGATGTGGTGACAGGTATGATTCTTCCCCTCTGATCTATTTATATGATGTTCATGATATTGATATATGCTCTGTATATACATGTTTAGGGTCGTTCCATGTGAACAGTATTCCTATACAGGTGTTGTTTGATTCAGGTGCCACTCGATCTTTTGTTTCTCTTGCACTTAGCAAGAGGTTTCCCGAGTCTTCGGGCATATTAGATTGCCATTTATAGGTAGAGATTGCAGATAATCGATCAGTACGAGCATCAATAGTATTTTGAGATTGTGTGCTGAGATTATTCGAGGAGCGCTACCTAGTAGACTTGGTTCCCATACCTTTGCGGGGGAACAAGGTTATTATCGGCATGGATTGGCTAAGCCCCAATGGGGTGGTGATCAACTGCGCGCAACAGTTGGTGCAGATCAGGACCCCAAGTGGGGGAGAGCTGGTGATTCAGGGCTAGGGACCACCGTGAAGACCAGCCTTATGTTCGGCAGCGAGGGTCAGGCGTTAACTTCAGCAAGGTTGCGCATGATATGTCTCCTATGTCAAGGATACCCGAGAGGCGGGTGAGGTGACGGTGAGTGACGTTCCGGTGGTGCGAGACTACGCAGATGTGTTCCCAGAGGAGCTTCCTGGGATACCTCCAGAGTGACAGGTGGAGTTCAGGATCGACCTAGTCCCTAGTGCGGCTCCGATAGCCAAGGCACCATATCGATTGGCTCCTCCCGAGATGCAGGAGTTGTCTACGCAGCTGCAGGAGCTTCCAGACAAAGAATTTATCATGCCGAGTAGTTCGCCTTGGGGAGTCCCGATTCTGTTTGTGAAGAAGAAGGATGGATCACATCGGATGTGTATAGATTATCAGGAGATGAATAAGGTAACAGTGAAGAACCGTTACCCACTCCTGAGGATTGATGACCTCTTTGACCAGCTACAGGGAGCATCTTGGTTCTCCAAGATTGATCTGCATTCAGGATATCATCAGGTGAGGGTCAGAGAGGAGGATGTACAGAGGACTGTGTTCCAGACGCGCTATGGCCATTATGAGTTCGTGGTGATGCCCTCCGGGCTCACCAATGCTCCTGCTGCATTCATGGATCTCATGAACTGTGTATGTAGACCGATGTTGGATCGTTCCGTGATAGCATTTATTGATGATATCTTGGTTTACTCCAAGACGCAGGAGCAACATGCAGAGCACTTGCAAGAGGTTTCAGATACTCTGAGGAAGGAGAGCTTGTACGCCAAGTTCTCAAAGTGTGAGTTCTGGTTGCATGAGGTGCGCACCTTGTCAATCAGAATAGGATTCTGGTCGACCCAACCAAAGTGGAGGCCGTGATGAGATGGGAGGTTCCGAAGTCTCCATCTGAGATTCGGAGTTTCCTGGGATTAGCCGGCTACTATCGGAGATTCATCCAGGATTTCTCCAAGATAGTCGTGCCTTTGACTCGACTTACGAAGAAGGTCGTAGTTTTCCGTTGGGGACCCAAGCAGCAGGTCGCATTTGAGACTCTGAGGTAGAGGTTGTGCGAGGCACCGTTCCTAGCCCTGCCTGAGGGCGTAGAGGATTTTGTGGTATATTGTGACGCGTCTATTTTTGTGACATCCCCAAAATCACGGTCAGAAAATACCGATTTTGTTTATACTTTATTTCAAAATCAGAGTAATCTTTTAATAAAAGAGTTGCGGAATTTGTCCCAAAACAATATTATGATAAAGATTTATGAAAAGCATTTCCATAGAAATGTATTTCATTAAAAAGACTCGGGATGTCATGTTCGATACAGTACATAAGTATAAACAATACAACATAAGCCTTACTACATTATTCCGTATTTACAGGCCTAAAATCCATTAATCTCTTCTCCCAAGACATCACATCTATGCTCATGCGCCACTACCTGTAATACAAGAAACTGAGTAGGTCAGGCTTGGGAGCCTGGTGAGCACATAGGGTTTTCAACCCACAATAAATAAGTTTATTAACTTTATCAAACCAAATAAACCCGATTACCCATTCCCGTTATCCTCACTTTACGTCCCTAAGACATCTAACACAAGGGACCAAGTCTAAGGATTATCATCGGGATGGATACTACTGCTAAGGGGATTCCACAGCCGTAAATGTCCTTAAGGCAACCATGTGGGGGATGGAGTACATCTGGTGAGCACACAGTTCAAATAAACACATAGTTCAAATAAACACCTACAGGTTGCGAGCCTGCTAATGTTCCACTGGACTGTCTAGAATAGTACGTGGTCGTCATCTATACTCCGCTAGATGATTGGATCATCAATAACATCTATAACGAGGCCTCTCATTATTTTTCTTTGTCACACAGCAACTATTACATCTACCCATATTTTAACCAACACATTTTGTATATATAAAATTCATATACAGTTTATATCATTTAAAAATAATTTATAAAATCGTTCATCCAACATAGATAGCAAGTATACAGATAATATGCACACACAACACGTAATTTATATAAAATATTTCATATCTATGTGTAAGCTGAAAGTAACTATGCACTCACCTGAGAAGGTGGTGACTTGGTACTCGGACAACGCTTCGTTTACTTTAAAATAATTTCCTTCGACGAAACCTAGTATTATCACCACTAGATTTTAGTCTAATATTACCGTGACTAATTATTATTATTATTATTATTATTATTATTATTATTATTATTATTATATAAGCGTTTAAACAATACTTTCCAACCACTATGTATAGACATGGGGAAGACATAAAACACCGGAGGGCAGGTTCATTTTGGCATATAGCACTTCTGAAATCCAACAACCCTATGTGGCCCTTTAAACCAGATTCTCCGTACCGCGAGTAGTTAAAAAGATATTATAACGACACTTATATAAGTCATAATAATAGCTCAAATATTTATTATAAATTTATAATAACAATACTAATTTTAAATATAAACTATATTTAAAATAGGGTAAGCATAACTTACTTACAAGGGGATTTTAGCTAGGAGTCGGGCTCTACAGGGGCAGAACTTCGTCGCTGAATCTTTCTAAGAAAGATTCGTGCAGCGCTTCAGCGCTCACCTTACTATACTAAAACTACAGAAAGAGAAGTCGAATCACGAGAGACCGAAATGCTCGGGAGATAAGGAGAGAAAGACTCTTGAATCAAGAGAATGGTGCAAGAAATATAAGAGCCCAAACCTCTTATTTATAGTAATTGAATTTACAAAAACTACCCTCCATAATTACTTAATGACCTTATAGTTATATAAACAACTAAACACCCCTTCATAATACTATTTTAAATAGATTTAACAATATTTGCACTAATATAACGTCGAAAGAACTCAACATTAGTCTTATAATGACCGCATCGTCGATACCTTTCTAATGATATATACATCTGTATATATATGTGTATGTATATATGATTTATACTTTATTTTAATACTTAAATATGCTATTATAATTTGTAACTCGTTCATACGAACTCTGTTTTTGACGTTATTTATATCCACGCGTAGGTGGAGACGTACTCTACAACTTTCGTTTAGACTCCGTCGACTAATTTTGACTTTATTTTTAAAGTTATATTTTTAACAGGCCGGGACAAGATTGGTCCGTTAAAATCTCATAACTTCTTTATCCGATGTCCATTTTCGTCTGTCTTTTTATCATTACGCTACTAATAATGAGATCTTCGATTCTCGTTTAGGTTGTGTCGGCTAAAAACTCGAACTTCGGGCTGTACACTGCTAAGCCGAAACTTCGAAAAATCATAACTTCCTCATAAGAAGTCAGATTTGGGCGTTCTTTTTATGGACGCTCTCAAGTTAACATATTCTACGACTTTCATTTAGATTACTAAGGCTAAAAGAAGCTCTATCATAAATTCACTATTTACGTCTTCCGGTGTCGTGCCGGTTTTGTCGTAAAACTTCGACGGGCCATAACTTCTTCGTTATAACTCGGATTTCGACGCTCTTTATATGTATGGAAACCTTGTAACATATACTAAAACTTGGTTGAGATTATTTATTCTTAATAATCTTTGTCGAAAAGTTATTTTTGACCCTTATTGCCTCTAAATTGACTAGCCCAGATCTACGGGCGTTACAATTTTGGGGGTGGGCGCGGTCTTGATGCAGCGAGGACAGGTGATTGCATACACTTCGAGGCAGCTGAAGCCTCACGAGGCAAATTATCCGACGCATGATTTGGAACTGGGGGATGTTGTTTTTGATGGGTTTTGGCCATATGAACATTCATATGTGCACATACAAACCCTAATGCTTGGATCTAGGTTTCTCTAATTAAACATGCATTGAATCCAAGACTTCTAATGACTAATTAGGTATAAGAACAATACAAAACCAGAGATAGAAGCTTACCTTGAAACACTTGTTTGATCTTCTTGTTCTTAGAGCTCTAGAGTCACAATTGTCACTCCTCTAATGGCTTACAAACACCAACTAGCAAGAGGATGATTTAGGAGAGAGGAGAGGGAAGAAATCGGCCAGGGTTTCTTTACTTTAGAAGAGATGCCGATTTCCCTTCCCCAAGGGGTCTATTTATACTTGTAAGGCTCCTAGGGTTTTACCCTTAAACCCTAATTGGATAACTTAAACTCTAAGCAATCCTAATCCTTACCTTAGATAAGCCTTGGACGAATTTGAGGCTATCCCAAGCCCTAGAATTCGTCCAACCCCTATCTCTTAAGGATTTACAGCCCAAAGTGTAACTATCAAACAATTGACAACTTATACCCTCTTATTTAATTAATGTCTTTAAGTAACCAAATTAATACTAATTAATCTATGAATTATATTAATCAAATAACAATATTATTATTTCTTATATTATTCTCATAATATATTAATAATATCTATTCTCTCATAATAAATCATCCTATCAAGTTGCTATGGTGAAGGCAACCCAAAAGGACCATGCATAATCGGGTAAAATACTTGCCTAATATAGTTGCAGAATTAGACACTATTCCAATAGTTTTTGCCCTCAAGATTTGGCGTCATTACCTCTATGGGGTTCATTGTACCATTTACACGGACCACAAGAGCCTGAGGTATCTCATGGATTAGCCGAATCTGAACATGAGGCAGCATCGGTGGTTGGACGTGGTGAAGGATTATGATTGTGAGATCCTTTACCACTCGGGGAAGGCCAACGTGGTGGCTGATGTGCTTAGCCGTAAGGCAACACCGATCAGAGATATCTGCATATGAATGACAGTAGTGACCCCATTATTGGAGCAGATCTGAGAGGCACAGTAGGAGGCTATGAAGGAGGAACATCGGAAGAGTGAGCATATAGTGGGTCAGGTTTCCTCCTTCGACTATGACAATAGGGATTATTGACACTACACCGCAGGGTGTGGGTGCCATACCTCAGAGGCATGCGCCAGGTTCTGATGGAGGAGGCGCACAAATGCCGATTCTCCATTCATCCCGGGGCGACAAAGATGTATAAGGATCTTTGTCTTGATTATTGGTGGCCCTGCATGAAGCGGGATGTAGCATGGTATGTTGAGCGGTGCTTGACCTGTAGGAAGGTCAAGGCCGAGCACCAACGGCCACACAACAAGATGCAGCCGTTAGATATTCCCCTGTGGAAGTGGGGAGTGGATTCCATATGGGTCATCGTGGATCGGTTGACCAAGAGTGCCAATTTCATACCGATCCAGGAGAGCATATCGGCCGAGAAGTTGGCTGATATCTATATTTGAGAGGTGGTGGCTCGACACGGGGTGCCGATCTCCGTGATTTCTGACAGGGATGTTTGGTTCATTTCCAGGTTTTGGAAGAAATTCCACGACGAGTTGGGTACTCGTCTGCATTTCAGCATCGCTTTTCACCCGCAGACGGATGGCCAGAGTGAGTGGACCATCCAGACTCTAGAAGATATGCTGCGGGCGTGTGTGTTAGATTTTGGTGGTAGTTAGGATACTTACCTTCCGTTGGCTGAGTTCTCCTACTACAACAGCTACCACGCGAGTATCGATCGTCCTCCCTTTGAGATGTTGTATGGGAGGAAGTGCAGAACCCCGATATGCTGGGGCGAGGTTAGCCAGAGGGTCATGGGGAGCACCGAAGTAGTGATCAAGATGACAGAAAGGATTCAGCAGGTCAAGAGCAGACTTCAGACTGCACATAGTCGGCAGAAAAGCTATGCCAATAAGCGTCATTCAGACCTGGAGTTCCTGGTCGCGGATATGGTGCTCCTGAAGGTGTCGCCTTGGAAAGGTGTCATCCGATTCAGGAAGCGGGGAAAATTAGGCCCCAAGTATATTGGAGCTTTCAAGGTCATATCCTGGGTGGGCAGGGTGGCGTATCGGCTGGACCTACCAGTCGAACTCAGTCAGATTCATTGCACCTTCCACATCTCCCAGCTATGGAAATGCCTGGACGAATCGGCAGTGATGCCCCTAGAGGATATTCATGTTGATGATAGTCTAAACTACATTGAGCGGCCTATGGCGATTCTCGAACGGAAGTCGAAGGATCTAAGGAACAAGAAGGTCAAGCTGGTGAAGGTGCAATGCCAGCATCAGAAGGGTTTGGAATGGACGTGGGAGCCGGTAGACGAGATGATGGAGCACTATCCAGAACTCTTCCAAGATCGAACAACAGACTTCGAGGACGAAGTCTAAAATAAGCGGGGGAGATTTGTAGCACCTAGTTCCTGGTATGTATCTATTTCTAGTAACTTGCATTTTGGCCTTAGACTCGGCAAGTTGAGGTCCAACTCGTCGAGTCGGAGCGTATTGAACACAGAACTTTAATGACATACTCGACGAGTCCGTGTCCAGACTCGTCGAGTAGGCGCTGTCCAGATAAAACCCTAGATGAGGGTTTGCACCCCATTTAAACCACTTATTCAGCCTCCCTTTCGTCCCCAATGCTTTCAGAACTCCCTATAGCAAACCCTAGCCGTTTTTGAGAAGAACCAAGGCATTTTGGTGGATCTTGCTAGTTGTGACCATAAGGAGGAAGGGAAAGACTTTAGGAAACAAGTGAAGACCAGGGGAACCCGAGTTTGTGCATCTACCACAGTTCATTGGAGGTATAAAGCTGTAACGTTGCTCTTTCATTTGATAATATCATATAGTCTTTAAACTTAGAGATATGGTTATTGTTTACTGATTGGTTATGCGTTGATGATGTGTAAACACATTAGTAACTTGATGTTATAAAACACATTGTTGTGCATGATTTAATTGGTAAACAATAGATGCATATGAATCGAAGTTAATTTGTTACTTTTATTCTATGAGATAAAAGGTGATATTTTGGCCACTTGATGATTTGGTTTGACTTATGTGTCGGGCCCGGTCAGAATGGAGTTGATGTGTTCAACTAAATTCTCTGTCGAACAAATCGGAGATTGAGAAATAAGTGCTGGACAATAAGTATTGTCAGCTTGATATCTAGAACGGAGGATTATACGATCCCTTATCTGAAGGACGAGTTACTGATCAGAGTTGACAGCGATGTGTAAGAGCTACGATTGCTAATCGGATCTTGAAGTCATATGTGAGATATAGTTACTAGACTTATCCAAGTAGGAGATTGTTGGATTAGTGTTTAAGTCTGTAACTATATTTGGTATGTACTTGACCTGGTTATGCATGGTCCTTTTGGTTGCCTTCACCAAAGCAACTTGACAAGGTTATTTAAGAAATTGAGAGGATATTATGGTTTATTAATATATTATAAGAATAATATATTAAAGGAGAAATCATATTTATTTAATTAGTATTAGTCATAAATTAATTAGGAATTAATTTGGTGACTAAAAGAGATTTATGGCTTTTATAAGCCATTTTTGGTGACCAACCATGATTGCAAGCATGGTTGGTGTTGAGGCTTCAGAATCAAGTCATTAAGGGAGTCACAAGGCAGTTAGGGGTTGCTTTTGCACCCATCTAAGGTCCTATGCATCATAAGAGATTATTTTATGTCTTTTTGAGCTCAAAGTCCCATGCATGCACGTAAAGTTTGTAACTTTACGTGCTAGAATGATTGAAGGAGCTTAGATCTACCTTTTGGTTAAGAGTTATACGCTGGAAATCGAAAATATGATACTTGGACATGCCCGACTCAACGAGTTGTTTTTGGGACTCGGCGAGTCCGAGGCAAAACTCCCCTTTTCTGTTAAGGTTTGAAGGAACCCAGTCGAGCACTAGAAGGTTTTTTAGAGGGTACAAGGGAGTGAACCAACGTATTGGACTTAGCCTTAGATCTGGAGTTCATTGGACTCGAGGAGTGCAAGAACGGACTCGGCGATTCCAAGGCAATCTCCTTATAGTTGAAGACGAACTCGACGAGTTGTTCATACAACTCGGCGAGTCAAGGATAGGACTTGATATCAGATGAAGGTAACTCGATGAGTTGTTCATACAACTCGGCGAGTCGGATGAAGGTTCATTAGATATTCATATAGAAGGGGAGCTCGTATAGTCGTTGCTAAACTCGACGAGTAGAGACGTGGATAAGGATGGGTAATGAGTTAGGGACTCGACGAGTTGGCAGCCCAACTCGGCGAGTCGGGTCAACTGGAAGTTGACTTTGACTTGGACTTGGTTAGGGGTAAAATAGTCATTTTATCCTAAGAGTAGATATCAGATTCTAACTGAGTGTTTTGTGGGATTATAGCCAGAGGGTTACCGGAGCAGCAATCAGTCAGTTGCCAAGCAGTTTTTTTTTCAGAAGTCAACCTTTCGAGGTGAGTTACCTTCCAGTAGCGGTGGGTCTACGGCCACAATGTCGACCCACTAATAGGAGTTGTATCTGAGATGATGGTCTTTGTGATATCCATCTAGGCTTGCTGCTACCTGTTATGTTTTATGTGCTAGCATATTACGATATTGTGTGACAATAGTTTGGGATGAAATAGTCCCCGATTATCGGTCGATAGGACCGTAGGGGTAGTTTAGCACCCCTCCATGCTAGCCAGGTTATGATATTATGTGGTAGTAGTAGGGGTGAAATAGTCCCCGGTTACCGGTCGATAGGACCGAAGGGGAGACCAGCACCCAGATATGCTAGGCAGTATCCGGTCGACAGGACCGAAGGGGAGGCCAGCACCCAGATATGCTAGGCATTATCCGGTAGACAGAGCCGAAGGGGTAGGTTGGGCACTCAGATATGCCTGACAGTATATGCATGATATGTGATTTTATGGTATGTGGTACGATGGGGGAACTCACTAAGCTTCATGCTTACAGTTTTCAGTTTTGTTTCAGGTACCTCTTCAGCGAAGGGGAAGGAGCCGGCGTGGTAGCTGCACATCATACACACACCTCATATTCCACATTATGAGTTTTTCTTGGGATTGTACTATGATATTATCACTATTTTATGATTCGGATTTTCAGATATTATACACAGTTTTATGTGATATTATGATTTGATGATGTTTTCCCACGAATGTTTTGATTAAAGTAATTTATAAAAATGAAATTTTTGGACGTGAAAATTGGATCGTTACATTCTTACTTCATGCTTTAGCCTTATTTGGAGGTCATTTCCATTTTAGGACCTAAAAAGGGTGTGTATGGTTGCACATGGTGTGTACGGCCGTACACACCTGAAGATCATGAGAAATGGCAATTTTTCATGTATATCTTCAAGTGTTCTTGGCATAAAACAAGTTATGATAAGTGTATACACGTTATAGAGGCTTGAAAGGTTGATTATGTTCCCAAAACTAATGTGTGTTCTTGACTAAAATGGATGTTTTCAGGGATCAAAGTAGAGGGGAAGGCTAGTTAAGGTCATGTAATATCAAATCAAAGGATGAATCACTTACTTGTTTGAAGATTGAAGTGAAAAGTCGGATGATACTTGCGAGAATTTCGAGTTCTAGCCTTGAAGAAGTGGGAAAAGTGTTCAAAATAATTAAGTGTGGTATATATAGGTGGGAGTGTGTGGCTGGGATAGGTGTGCGACCGCACACACCTGTGTGTGGCCGTACACTCAAGTGTGTGGTCGCACACTCTATATGTTGGAGTGTTTGGCCCGAATTTGCTTGATATGCATCGATTTATCCCATTTCTTGGCTCCTACCTTAATTGTACTAGGTTTAGAACACTCAAATAGACTCTAAACAGTGCTAAAAGGTAGAAAAACGGGTCTAACTTTGATTGAATTTGATTTATTGTACATGATAGAAATTTCGGGTTGTCACAAATTAGCTATCTACAACTCAGCAAAAGGATATTACTATGTATGAGAGGTATATTTATTAGCATAAACGGTTATCTCAGGATATATTATGGTGTTGTGTCTGCAAAAGTCGCATGATCTTGTATATATTGATGTTGTATCTTATCCCATGAATTCGATCTCAAATCCAAGTAAACTCAAAAATCACAGCACTTCTGATTCCACTCGTTTGTAGACATCTGTAGAATCCATGATACGATAAATCATTTGATTGGAAATATAAATATAGTAATGAAATGTACATGCTCAATCAAGATTCCTCTAATAATTATGCAAGTGTATTACAAAGTTGTATATGTATGAATAATGTTCTTTGTGGGTTATACTTTAAAGAGAATGAAAAATGAATCTCATAAAGTCATTAATGAACATGAGATGACGTGAGATTTTTTGTAAATGAGTAAAGGGAAAATGACTCACGAGGGTAGCCAGTTGTTAAGTTTTTCACATTTGGTCTCTTTCCTTTTTTTGTAACCAATATACCATCGAACTTGTTGTTTGTATTCACCATAACCCTTTTAACCGACTATCACAGTTGATAGCCGATCAAAAGGGTTATGGTGAACACAAACAACAAGTTCGATGGTATATTGGGTACAAAAAAAAGTGACCAAATGTGAACAAACTCAACAGTTGGTTACCCTCCTGAGTCATTATCCAATATTCTCTAGTTATTCTCCATGTTAATTATCATCATCTTTTTTTCATATCTTAGTTTTATAATAAAAAATTGATTTGTTTTTTCCAACTTCGTGTTATTTATCATTATCCTCTACAAAAAAACAAGTTTGAAGATCACTGAAAACATATAAAAAACAAGTTTAAAACTCATCAACCAGTTTGAAAATTCGAAATTGTTCCTACATTTTCAAACATTTCAAACTATGCATGAATTAATTTTCTAAAAAGATAGGTTGAAAAAGTTTTTTTATTAGAAAATTTGGTCTAAAATATTAAAATTTTCAATTTGGTTGTAAAGAACTCCTGAGTCATTATACTTTACCAATATGGACCATTAATGCTAGGTACAAACTGGGTAGTGCTAGTATCAGACTCAGAGAAATGAATAATGAAAATGGAGTTAGTGCCTACACATTATGGTGTGTCCGTTTAAATTTTACTAAACTAATTGAAAAAACAAGAGACTCCCCTTCGGAGATACAAAAACTCAATACGCTATTGACAAGTCTTTTAGATGATCAAGAAAATAGAAATAAATCTATGTCTTTGGAGAATGCATCTCAAAGTTCTTGTACTGTAGTTTCGTAAGTAGATATGCCACAGTTATTTGTTCGTGATCCTCTTGATCCAACTACACAAAACGACGTCTTAAACTTGCAAGTAGAATCAAGTCTTCTTTAGAATCCCCAAAAAAACAAACATGCTCTTATTGTCAAGGATTGTGTCCTTATGCTACTAGTTGTTCAAGAAGAAAGGTAATTATAATAATAATATAATTTTCATGACTAGGAAATATAATAATTCTAATAACAATTTTTTTAATGTAGCAGGCGGATGAATCATTGCAAGAGACATAATAATGAGATATGTTGTTTCGGTGAGCAAAAAAGAAACTAGATGCTTCATGACAATTTTTTTTTTGGTTAACTGCACCTTTTTCATGTTTTCGAGAAAAACGATGTATGAATAATCGAGAAGTTATTCATGCTTCTTAACAATTGTAATGTTTTCGAATGAAATTTTTGAAAAAACAAAATTATGAGAGTATTTTGTGTAAATAACGAAAGTACAATGGTATTTTTGGAAAAAACGAAATTATGAGGGCATTTTGTGACAAAAAATAGAAGTACGATGGTATTTTGTGAAAAAACAAAATTATGAGGGTATTTTGTGAAAAAAACGGAAGTACAATGGTTTTTTTTTTCTAAAAATACGAAATTATGAGGGTATTTTGTGACAAAAAATGGAAGTACGATGGTATTTTGTGAAAAAAACAAAATTATAAGGGCATTTAGTGAAAAAACAGAAGTACGATGGTATTTTGGGTAAAAAGAAAATTGTGAGGGTATTTTGTGAAAAAACAGAAGTATGATGGTATTTTATGAAAAAAAATGAAATTATGAGGGTATTTTGTTAGAATCAATGGAAGTACGATGGTATTTTGAGAAAAGACGGAAGTATGATGGCATTTTGTGAAGAAAACGAAAGTATGAGGATATTTTGTGAAAAAAAATTAAAGTACAACGTAATTTTGTGAAAAAAAAAACCGTAAGTATGATGTTATTTTGTGAAAAAAAAATGAAAGTGTGATGCTATTTTGGGTTCAAAATGAAACTTTTATACAATTTTGGGTTAAAAATGAAAGTATGTTGTTATTATTTTTTGGGTTAAAAACAAAACTTTCGTGGAATTTTGGATTAAAAATGAAATTAGGCTGTCATTTTGGGTTCAAAGCGAAACTTATATGCAACTACAGGTTATGAATGAAAGTAGACTATCATTTTAGTTAGTGTTGTGTTATCTACACAAACGTTTGATGGTTTTAATGTTTTTAGACAATTTTGCCCCTGTCCCAAAGATGGTAATCCTCAAGAAGTAGTAACTTTGTTAGCAAATTGTTTCTTGTTTTCTAGCTATCTGTTTGGTTGTGTTAGGCTGCTCCAAAAGGGCACTTATCAACCACTATTCATGACCTCAAAGTGAATCATTTGAACTAAAAGGTGGGATTAAAGATTTTGACTTTAAAATCACCCAATTCTTTTTCCATATTCAAAATGAAATACGAATATTCTACAAATTTAACACAATATTTTCATAGTTTTAGGAAAATAAAACAAGTTTCAATTGAGCTGCTACAAGTTTCTTGAGAACTCAAAGCATTGTAGACCTTGAAGTCAAAACATAGGGTCTGTTTCTTTTTCTTCTTTAAGATAAAGTGCTTTATGCATAAAGTCTTTCTTTTTTGACTGAATACAAGTAATAACCGTTTTAACCTTTGATTAAATGATCATTTAATCAAGTAAGCTATAAACTATACAAGGGTGTTTCCTTTTTGAACTATTAAAACATTTGAACATGAATAAATGACCATTTTACCCTTAGGTCTATCCAGTTAGCTATACACAAGAATTTCTATTTAACTTAAAAAAAAACAACTGAACTTAATAAAAAAAGTAAAGGAAATGAGGCTTTCCCCATTAATTTCTATCTTTCTACAATTTTTCCCTTGCATGATTTTTCCTTATATATATATATATATATATATATATATATATATATATATATATATATATATATATATATATATATATATATATATAAATCATTGACAAAAACTGTCTTATTAGATTATATCTGCATTCAGTTTGTATATATGGTGTGTTGGAGCGGATCCAAGAGATGCAGGAGTTTTCAAATCAAACAAGTATCTTAAAACCCCAAACAGCAAAACATGTCATAGAGTTAAAAAATCAAAACATGCTAATTAATCGACATCCTCAATACAAGGTCCAAACACTGCAAGTGTTGGAGACAAACCTTCAATCAAGAACAACAAGAATCAATATTGAAGAACATAAGACAACATGCCTGAAACCAACAATGAGACATCAATATCAAAACCATCTTGTTTGATGGTTATCTTAGCTTTAATTCCTTGTGCTTTGATGTGTCATCGCTCGAATCCAAGTGATGATTCTTCTAAACTCCATACAAGTGAAGATGTCATGTTCTACTATAGTTTGTGTGAACTTGAGGTGCATTTCTTCTTATAATATAAAGAAAGTAGATGCAAGTTGACTTTTATAGTTAATAAACTAGTTCTCTAGGGTGGTATATGGGATGCTATAATCTGATATACATCATGGTGAAATTCTTCACTAAGCAGTTATTGAAACCGTTCCCTGATTTTGATTCAAAGATTATACATTTCTTCTTCTCCTTCACTTATAAGGGTTTGTTTAACTCACAAGAATAACACCTCCAACTAGTGCACCAAGTCCATTTGACAATCATATTGAAACAGAATCAATAGCGTGTACTAGCCTATGAACAAGGACTCCAAGAGCCTAAAAAAAATCTTGAAAATTAATTGATGGAAAATGAAGAAGAATGTTGAAAAGGGTTTGTTTAACTCACAACAAATGCATTAAAGGTGTGATCCCCATTTATATGAAGATTTAAGCTATTCTTTTTGGCAAGCTCTCCAAATTGGTTTATGCAGTCTATAGAACTATGCCACCACAACTGCTTCATTGAGTAGTCTCTGTTGGGCATTTTGTCATAAAACTATAGAGCATTGGAAAACTGAAAGGGAAATTCACACTTAGTATTGAAATTGTCAAGCCAAATGAGCCTATTTTTCGGGTAACAAACCTCAAAGTCAGGGTTTCAGATTGCAAATATTCCAAAATCCGAATCCAATAAACACAACCACATTCCATCATAAATATTTTGCTTGAACCAGAAAAGGAATAACCTTAAACCGAGAACAAGTGAAGTATGTCATCGCTTCGCTGCCTTTCTATGACGAACTGCGACAGAATGGAAGCTTGGGGATGCATGTCTCGTGTTGTTGGGTCGGTCTGAATCTGCATTGTCAGCATAATACGACAGGAATAGTAGAAACCAAACATCGATTGGCTTCGCGTGTATACGACTAGAGCTGCACAGTGTGTGAATGTTGACAAGAAGAGACGAAGATATCTTTGGGTTCGACAAACGATGATATCAGTGAATAAAATAAATTGGACAAAATTGCAAAAATGTTCCCTGTGTATGCATTTTTTGGGGTTTTGGTCTAAACCACAAGTTTTTTGGATTCATGGTCTTGTTGGACTAGTTTCATTGTAAAACTGGTCCCCGATAAACTTGAAAAGACGACTTTTCTCTTTTAATTGGTTTTTTCCATCTACTTAATTATTTTTTTCTTTTATTTAAATATAAATGTTAAATCAAATCAAGAAGGGGACCCACCTCTCTCTCTCTCTCTCTCTCTCTCTCTCTCTCTCTCTTGCGCGCGCGCGAATGAAGTATGATCCAAAAAATAAAATCACATACACACACTTATTACAGGAAAACACACACTCAATCATCTCCAATGGTTGAACATCATCTTCTCCATATCCAAAAATCTGGAAATAAAAAACACCCACCATCCTCTCGTCTTCTCAACCACATTTTTTCCCCACCCATTCTCACAATTGATGAACCAACCCTTCTCCGGTGATAGTCTGATGGTAAAGCTTGATGCCTTAACGCAGATTCGTCTTAGATATAAAAACATTAACCCACTAATCTGGAGAATAAATGTGATGCAAACACACACCCACAAAGACAATCGGAGACACATACACACACAAATGTTAGGTCGCTCGAGGAAAAGAGAGGTGAGAGATATGGATCATATAAGAAGAAGACACACACACACATAACCTCCGACATCTCTCTTTTCGTCTTTCTTCTTCTTCGTCACAAACCCAAACAACTCGTCGAGTATGGCGTGTTCAAATTTAGAGCCATTCTTCTTCTCCAAAATTGATTTACAGTCGGTGGTTCATCGATGTCATGGCTATTGTTGAGAATGATTTGTCAAATAACTAGGTGGAATTAAAAGATGTCGATAAGATGGAGTCTTCGATTTTGATTTCGGGGTCAAATGATAACAATCATAGTTTGTGTCTATCTCTGCCCAAAACTCTTTCTTGAATGAAGACAACCCTGTAAATCGAATTGTGGGTTTTGTTAGGGCAGGAAAATGTCGATTCAAAAGCTTCTCCAGCGATGAACGTAGTGAACACACATACACACATACACCTTCAATATATTATGTGATTTTGTGCTTGTTTATAGGATATATGAAACAATACAAAACACACACATAAGAATATCAGGATCTTCTGAAGCTCTGTTAGTGGTGATCAATCAGGTTTCGAACAGGATGGCTCTGATGTATGGGATTTTGAATAGGATGAGTTCACAATGGGTTGATGTATCACTGGTTTCAATGGTGTGCTTCACCTGAAGGGGTTGTAAGTGGTGATACGGAACGACGGAAAGATTAGGGAGCAATGAGTTGCAGGTTTAATGGGGTTTTAGCATGGTTGTCCGGCGAGCATTGATAAGGCAACGGTGATGGATTTGGTTACTGGCAATCTTGAAGCATCTAAGGAAAATAAGGAATTGATCGATGAAAGGTGATATCCTCAGAAGGGGAAATGGTACCACACACACACACACACAGGTGAGAGAGAGAGGGGGGGTCCCCTTCTTGATTTGATTTAACATTTATATTTATATAAAAGAAAAAATAATTAAGCAAATGGAAAAAACCAATTAAAAGGGCAAAGTCATCTTTTCAAGTTTATCGGGGACCAGTTTTACAGTGAAACTAGCTCAAAAGGACCACAAACCCAAAAAACTGGTGGTTTGGACCAAAATCCCCAAAAAAATGAATACCACAGGGACCATTTTTGCAATTTTGTCTATAAATTGTTTTGCTTTTTTTAAGTAAACAAATATCAAAATAGCATAGTTTTGTAGTTATGGGTATGTAATCTTATATACTCTTAAGGGTATATTCAAAATTAATATATATATATATATATATATATATATATATATATATATATATATATATATATGGTTGAGATCGGTTGAGAACTCATAGTTTCCCAAGAACCCAAGAACTAAAAGTGGAGCGTTAGATGAAAACTAATTCATTAAGAGCATGATCATAATCTTATTGATTTCATTTAATGTTTATTTTTGTGTTATTCTACATATTAATAGAAATGTCAAACGTTACATAATAAATCAAGTTTTTGGATTTTTTTAAAAGTATTTTTTCCATTTTTTTTAAAGTGCAGATTTTTAAAATTTTTTAAAGAAAACATGATTTTTTGTAGATTTTTTATAAAATAGTATTTTTCAGTTTTTTAAAAAAATAGTATTTTTCAGTTTTTTAAAAAAAGTGCAGATTTGTTTAGTTTTTTTTTTTTATAGAAAAAGTGAATTTAAAAAAAATTGAAAAAACTATTTTTTTTTAAAATCATTTAAAAATCAATTAAAAGCTTAAATATTTAAATAATACTATTTTTTTAAACAAAAAATCAACATTTTTGGTACATTTATGCACATTTTTACAGATGCATATACGCATATTTCATATACTATAATATTTGTAAGAAAATCATAAGAAAACTCATTTTATTGATTAATCTATAAACACAATATATAATAAGTATTTTATTTGATACAATATAAAATATAGAAAACAAAAAAATGCTACAAAATTTCAAAGCATTTTCATGTCTTTGTGTCAATATTTCCATATTTTCTTCAATTTATCATTTTCCATCTCTTCAATATTCACCATAATTTCTTCCAAATCTACAAGAAAATTAAAAAGAATCTGATTGATGCAAAACACTCACAAAAATACATATGTGATTTACATGTGAATCACATGTAATTCATATGTGAATCACATGTAACTCATATGTGAATTTCATGTAAATCACATGTAATTCATATGTGATTTACATATGAATCACATTTAATTCATATATGATTTACATGTGTGTCACATGTGATTCATATGTGATTTACATGTGAATCACATGTGATTCAGATGTGAATCACATGTAATTCACATGTGAATCACAAGTGAATCACCAAGTTAGTATGTGAAAAAATATGTACGTGTATAGATACCAAGTTAGTAAACAGCCATGTGAAAAAAATATGTACATGTATAGATACCAAGTTAAAAGAGGCATATCATCGTCCCTCATACGAATCTGATTATTAATTCATAAATTTGAAAATTTTAATTTCATGGATAATAAATAAGGATAATAATAATAATGCATACCTTTGATCCAGTGAAGATTGCAGACTCCTTTTCTACTAACTGTGTTATAGTCATGGGATTGGCTGAGAGCTTTGTGAACATTTTTTTACCTGATCCACAACATCTTCATGTTTAATAGCTCCTGAGGCAGAAATTACCTAAAAAAAATTCATGATTCGTCATACAAGAATTATATGTCACTTTGAAGTACTATGGAGTTTCTGCCCTTGAAGGTTCACTTGCTCAGGTTTGTTAACATTTCCTTTGGCTCCATTTACATTTTTATTTCAATATGAGTCACCGGCTGGATTCTGCTTTGAATGTTCTTCTATGTGTGCAGAGTGTCTGCAATAAGCAGAAGGTAAATGCATTGGGTGCTAGTTTTGCGTATTTACCTGGTGGAGAGAACCTAGAGTAGAGGGCTTATTTTGTAACACCCCGAAATATCAAGAGTAGAGTTGAAGGGATAAAAGTGTAAATCTTGAAGGGCAACTCGGCGAGTCCATGGATGGACTCGACGAGTAGGGTCGCGACTTTGGTCGCGTGTCAAGTGGCCTACTCGGCAAGTCCAAAGATGGACTTGGCGAGTAGGTGCTGAGTGGAGAAAACCCTAATTCTCGGGATTGAGCCCTATATAAAGAACCTAACATCCATTCCCCTAGCCTATTTACTCATCCTCAAGTCCAGAAACCCTTAGTATTCGTGTGTGTGTGTGGATCAAAGTGCATTTAGGAGCTTGAAGGGTATTTGTTGAAGAAATCTTGGGAGTTTGGAGGCTTGGAGCAAGGGGCTTTGCTTGGATTCGAGTTTCATTGCAGTTGGGGCGTTCTTTTGAGGTAATATCTTGTTCTTGGGCTGTTACTCATATGGATTCATCATTTTGGGGTTTATGGGAGCTTATCTTGGTATGTGTTGGAGTTTGGAGGTTAGATCTGAGGTTGCTACCTCAGATCTGGAATGAGGGAGGTCTAGAGTGCATTAAAGTCCCTATGTTTGAGTGCTTAGTGAAGCCATCATGTCCCAAACCCTAGCTCTAAAGTGTAGAAGGCCTAGATCTCTTTGGATTCACGTAAAGTTTGCCACTTTACGTGATGGATGGGTTGTAGGAGGCTAGATCTATGTTTTGGATCAATTGCATGGCCTGGAACGCTTCTGTATGGATTCAGACCGGAGGTACTCGGCGAGTCACAAGGGTGGACTCGACGAGTTGCTTGAAGATGAGCTGGAACTCGACGAGTTGGATGAACAACTCGGCGAGTAGGTTGAAGATAGCCTTAGACTTGGCGAGTCTGTTCTTGGACTTGGCAAGTCTTGTCGAAGAATCCCAATATTTTCTGGTTGAGTCGAGAATCGGTGAGTCAAGGGATGACTCGGTGAGTTGGGTGCGAGTGGACTCAGAGTTGTTGGACTCGGCGAGTCTCAGGGTGACTCGGCGAGTCAGGTCGCGGATTGAGGGAAGTTCTGAGCTTGGGGACTCGGCGAGTCATCAAGTTGACTCGGCGAGTATAGTCAGTCAGGGGTTGACTTTGACGGTTGTCCAAAGTTGACTAGTTTGACTTTGTAGTGTTAGTCAGCCAGGATCAAGGTGGTATTAAGTAGAGATATGCTTGTGTTGTAGGAGGACGATAGCTCGGGAGATCGAGCACTAGTGATTCTGAGATACGCGAGGTGAGTCTTCTCACTATACTTTACATTGAGTAGGTAACCAGAGTTATGTGACAGAGTATTTGTATGCTATGTATGTTATGTGTTGTACTGCATTATTTCTATGTGATTTATGCTGTGCATGTTTACAGAGTTAGAACCGTAAGGTTCACAGAGTTAGAACCTGAGGGTTCACAGAGTTGGGTGCACGGACCCATAGAGTTATAGCCTCGAGTGGCTAATATGTGTTATATGTGGTATTTTGGGGAACTCACTAAGCTTTGTGCTTACAGTGTTTGATGTTAATTGTTTCAGGTACTAGTGACGACCGCGGGAAGGCGCCGGCTTGATCAGTACACACGCACGGGATTTATGATTTTGAGATCTTGGGATTTTTGTATTACTTGGATTGAACGATTGAAAATGGTTGTTTTTTGAATGTTAAATGAATTATGTTTTATAAAAATTTGAAAAATTTGTTTTGAAATTTACGGTGTTACATATTTGCCATAAATTTGAAATTAATGTGTCACATCGACTTACTACATGAAGTAAGAAACCATTTTTTAATTGATTTGCCATAAATTTTACTTGAATTTGACTATTTGTACATGTGCATCTATTCATTCAGACCTTATTTGATTAAAAACCTTCCCATTTTGGTCGATGCATTAGATAACTGTAGCCCAGTTTTGGTTGTTGTATGTGAAAGAGCAACTGTTTTTGAGCAAAATGACCAGAGTGATTTGGTGCAGCAACAGGTATAATTTCAAAAGTTATCTCATTACATACTTCTTGAAGTAATTGTATTGATGACAATGACATAATGTACATTTTGTTTAAACTCTTATATTACATTATTATAGACTGACAAGAACAAATTGGCTAAGGAACATTTAGAAGAGGTACCATAGGTATGCATGATATTTATTTTATTTTGTTCTTATAAAGTTCCTATTCTTTTAGACATTTATATATGTTTAACATGTTCTGTATGAAATGCTACAGGTTGATGAGAGCAAGATTACAACAATATCTTCGGAAGAAACAAATCAGGTATGGTATTTTTGCCATTTTTGAATATTCAACATTCTAAAATTTATTAACAGGTTCAAAATTTTTCCCCATGTTGTAGGTGGTTAAAGAGAATTCAGAAAAACCTGTAGAGACTGTTGTTGCTCCCAATAGAGAACATCTAATAAGAAAAGTGAACGGGGAAGAAGCTTCTACTAAAACTCTGTTAATAAATTGAATTTTTCCCTAATTTCCTCAAATCAATCACAAAATGTTGATGAGAAAAAGTAAAACGAAAATGAAATCGAAATCAGGCGATGATGATTACATACGTAAAACGCGAAGATGATTCCTACGGTGTACTTCGTTGGCGATTTGATTTTCACACCGAAGAATCCATAATTGTAATAATCAGTTGATATAATACTAGCACCGTGCATTCATTCATCCTCAAAATGTAATCAATCTATCAATATTCATAAGCAAAAGATCATTATCTCTCTTTGAAATATGAATCTGACCTACCGTGTTGACGATTGAGGAAGACGGTGGTGGATTGCAACCTTGTGGTGATTGTTGAGGAAATCGACAGTGATTTTGCTAGATCATCAATCTCCAATGAATCATCGATATGAAGATGCAACTCGCCGGCGTCGGCTATGAAGGAGGAGGAATCGTCGGCACCAGAATTGAAGAAGGTGATGATCGCTTGGGGAAGATCGCATGCAACGTTGGGATATTTTGTATTGTGTTTTAGTAAATCAGATTTAATAATAAACTAATAATATATTTGTTTACAATATCTCATTTAATTAACATGCCCCCGTCTCTTTAGTTTTTCGATTATTTACAAGAACGCCACCTTGCACCTCGACCATCTTTTTTTTTTATCCAACGCTCCACCTTTAGTTCTCGGGTTGTCGGGAAACTTTGAGTTCTCAAATGATCCTTCCTATATATATATATATATATATATATATATATATATATATATATATATATATATCAAATGATTCTAGCAACTATTGTGTGCATGTATGCACCAATGAGAATTAAGGAAATAATAAATCATTAAATAATGTAAGGGTATTATAGTAATCTTTGCATATTTGATTATGGTAATACCTTAACTTCCTAAAACCTAGTTTTCTCCCCTATTTATCTTCAAAGGATTGGCCTTAACTATACCATCACCACCTTGAAATCAAGGCTTTCAGTTTCATCTTGCATTCCTGCACCACCTCTGTAACAACCGACGTACATAAAAACCATCACAACGATCTTCTAACTAGAAGTATCTTTCCTCTTCTTTTTCCTTGCATCTATTCTCGCTTCTTTCATCCTTACTCCCACACTAGCCCTAGTTATCCAATTCATCAATGTCAAGCCCTCAAACTCCACCACCACCGATGACGTTGGTGATGTGATGGTTTAGAACTAGAATAAGAGTCCAGATCGCACAAGAAAAATGAAAAATAACGTCCCAATTACTGGGGAGGTATTATAATTTCTTTATGTAAATCTACTTGTTTATTTCATGTTTGTTTTTGTATGTGATTAATTTAGATGAATTCGATTAGTATGTTAGTATGTTTGGCTGTACTTTATCTTATTGCATGTAAGGTGTTTGTGAAAATGTCTAAAAGAGAACGTGATATAATATATATAATTTGTTTGATCGGTGGCTTTGGAGAACTTGATATAATATATACAATTTGTTTGATCAGTGGGTTTGGATGTTCTACTCTTTGTTTGTTAAGGTTCCTAGTGGTAGGAGGTTCATTTGATGATCTTTTTATGTCTTTTTGATGTTTCTACCCCTAGCTTTGTTTGCATAAATGTAGTGTTTTCTTGTTTAGTTTCTTTTGTGTTTCTGAAGTTGTTGGCTTAATTTCTTGTGTTTTGATAGATTTTATGAAGCTGGAGCATGATCAATATATACATCTCCATGAAAATGGGTATGAATCTTCAAAATAGATGATAAGATTTGAATTATTGATTCATAAACTACAACCAACTGAAAGTTGTTTATACTTTATAACATTGACAATTCCCCTATCTTGTTTTCTGAATAAAGGTTATGTCTTATTGGATTAGCTTGTGGTCATGTGGCATTTAAGGATGAAGGAGGAGTCACTTATGTGGATTTTAATGTTGGAAAATCAAACAGAAGTGAGATCAAGGTCATAGGGAAGCGCAAAAGGGTACATCCGTCATTCAACCTTTCTTAATCCTTTTTTCTAGATAAGATTTTTCTTAAATCTATTATTTTGGTATATTTTTTGCGGAATGCACAACATTTTGAGTCGAATACAGCCTTATGTAAAGTATGCATCAACAATGGGTTCTTTTGTTCGTTGGGTATATACTTGATAATACAAATTCTTTAAGAATATTCAAAACCATTATGCAAGAATAGTTTATTATGTAAGAATATTATTGCTGTATTATGATAGAATTGTAGTTAATTAGTTATATGTTTAATGTGAAGTTGTTACAAGTGTATCACTACAAAATATTTGGCAATGAATTTGTGATAGAAATGGCTTGAAGAAAGGCTTGAAGACCTGATGGGAAAAGCTCCTTGTATAAAATCATTCTCATGCAATGCAATTATGATAGAATGTCAATCTCACAAAGTGTCAATCTCATAGAATGCTAACATATTTTAAAGTGGCTTAGAGGTCAAACATACACAAGACATCTAGAAACTAAACAAGACAAGGAATGACGAGTCTTTCAAGAATGCCTATATATTTTTTTGCAAGAGATTTCAAGAATGAATGTAGTTTATCTTCACAACTGTATTCTGTAAGAATTAATGTAATTACTTATTTTAAACTATTAAACTTCGTCTTATATAAAATTTGTATTCATTAAAAATTATTGGTCTTGATAATATGTGTTTATAATATTATGTTCATAGTTGTATACCATTCTGACAGAATTACAGAATATCATTGTAACAAAATAACATTATGATAAAATAAAATCAGTTTTTGTTTACAAATTACGTTTGAAATTGAATTAATTTGAAAAAAAAAATCAGATTTTTTAAATCAAAATCATTAATTAACCCATAAATCTCGATTTTTCCTTTTTTAAATTTGTCGTAATTGATTAAAATGTCCTTATGCTAAAATTTGTGTGGTTATATGATACATGTTACCCTATTGCACTATCATAGACTTTCAGATCTTGACATTTGATTCTATTCCATCCGATGGTCCAGATCTATGCATTCTCGCACACAATAGTTCTTAGAAACAAAATAACCTAAGCCTATATATATATATATATATATATATATATATATATATATATATATATATATATATATATATATATATATATATATATATATATATATGTTTAGGTTCTATGGAAAACAGAAAACCCTAAAAATCATAAAAAATCTTTAAAAAAAAATACTTAGAGATAACAGAACTTTTTTTAAAATTTTTTTTATAAAAAATCGCATATTTTTCTTAAAATTCACTGAAAAAAAATAAAAAATCAATTTTTTTTATAAAAAAAAAAATTTTGTTTTCAAAAAAAATTTCAACGAATTTTTATAGAAAGCTGCAATTTTTTATAAAAAAAAATTCAAAAAAAAGTTTTGTGATCTCTAAGTATTTTTTTATGCATTTTTATGATTTTAGGGTTTTTTTGTTTTCCAAATAACCCTTCCCTATATATATATATATATATATATATATATATATATATATATATATATATATATATATATATATATATATATATATATATATATATATATATATATATATATATATATATATATATAACAGTTCCACTGAGATTCTAAAAAAATAGAGATCCTGAGATTCAACTTGAGCCACATATTTTTTATTTGCCGCTCTAACGTTCCGACGTATCGACACGACGAGACTATGCCTAATCATAAATGTATATGGCAGAATGATATAATCATATATGATTATACATGTTTAGATGTATATGCATAATCATAAATGATTATACATATATGCATATCATAAATTATATACATATAAGTCTGTTCAGAATGTGATTAATCATATATGGTTATAATGGTTGGTGGTAGAGGTGGCGGTGATAAAGGTGGTAGTGGTGGGGTCAGTTGGTGGAGATACTAATTTCGATTGTACTAAAGGCAGAGGGTTACACGGGTGAGAAAAGGAGATCATAACAGGGAAGGTATAGGTGGAGATACTAATTTCGATTGTTATCGAAGTCAAGATCCACTGTTTGTGAGACGAAGAATGCAACTAAAAGAGTGAAAGAGTCATTTCATGTAGGTTTGGGATGGAGAATACAAAAAAACAAGACTAAGGCCCCGTTTGATATGTGTCTGACCGAGTCAAGTCAGGCGTTTTTGGCTGACTCGGTCAGCAAAATTTGTTTGATTGTCCAACTTTGGCTGACTCGGTCAGCAAAATTTGTTTGATTGTCCAACTTTGGGCATCTGACTCGGTAAGAAATGTCTGACTGAGAAAGGAGTTAGCAGGAGGCTGACTGAGAAAGAAAGCAAGATTTTACAATAATACCCTTGGCCTTGGATAAAAACAAGTAAAATGGGAGGTTACAAGAATTGAACTCGGGTCTACCCTATACATATATGATGTTTACCAACAAGCTAAAGAGTTTTTTGTGTTTTAACCTCTAAAATACTATATTTAATGTTTATTATGCTGGAAGTTTTTGTATACATTATTATTATTATTATTATTATTATTATTATTATTATTATTATTATTATTATTATTATTATTATAAAGAGCATCAGGGTAAAATGATCATTTTGCATCAGTCAGCACATTCAGTCAGATGTATAATCAAACAACATAGTTTCTTATTTGGTCAGAATTTATTACTCAGACAGACCTTTTTCAATCAACACTTTCTCAGTCAGCAACTATCAAACGATCCCTAAAGAAACGGTCCGAGTGCAAAAAAAAGTTAGATATCAAACATGTAATTTTATGAAATTACGTGGACAATTTCAATAATTTGTTCAATTCCATATTACTTTACGAGTCACCATCTTAGATGCCTACAAAGGACAACTTTTACTTTTTAAGACACCATTTAAACAAGGTAAGCTTGTTCCATTTGACAAAAACAAACACACAAACACACACACACACACACACACATATATATATATATATATATATATATATATATATATATATATATATATATGCTGAATTGAGAAAAAAAAAGAACAGTAATATTAGGGGAATTATTATCAACCACATATTTATTTTTGTTGTAAAATACTCTTTTGTATCGATACGTCGGGGAGAGATAATATTCATATATGATTATAAATTTAAGTATATTCATATATGAATCCACAACCCTTCTCCCCCATTACCACCACCTCCAACACCTTTACTACCACCTCTGTCAGGCCACCACCACCAAACACCACCATCATTTTCACCTCCGTTACACCAACACTTATTCCAAACCACCGAAACCACCACTACGACCATTGACACTACCTTCACCATCATGACTTCCACCACCTCTACCACCACTATCTATGCTATTGCTACCACCACCACCCCCACTGCTATCACCACCTCTACAACAACAACCATCGTCACCGATACGCCTTCCACCGCAACAACCTCCGCCATTAACAGCCACCAACCGTTATATTCGTATATGAATAATCACTTATGAATAGATACATACTTATTTATATGTGAATATATTTATTCATATACGAATATTATCTTTTCCGTCATTCCGGTATATTAGAATGCTTAAACGACAAATTAAAAATGAGTGACAAAGTTTCATTATTTTATTTTCAACCTTATTTTTCTCGATTGAACGTTTCTCTCATTCTCTCTCTCTCTATATATATATAGAGAGAGAGAGGAAAGTTTTTTAAAGAACCAATATTTATGTGAGAAACAACCTTTAATGAATGTGACAACTTTTAATACCACAAACATTTTTTGAAACTAATGCCCCATTAGACTTATAATGGTGTGTCTAAGCTATATCAATGGTAAAAAAAAATTATATGAATGTTTTTTTTTTTTTTTTTGTCGTTGAAATATGCATGCATATTTATAGTTTCAATTATTTCTTTGTGTGTTTTGTTTTTTGATGTTGCAATTTTTTTTTAAAATGTTTTGAAAAAAATACAAATTATGCATAAATGCATATTTTAACAAAAAAATATGTGTAACCTTTTTTTTTTTTTTTTTTTTTTTTTTTTTTTTTTTCACTAGAAATGATTTAGGCACAACATTTGAAGGGTCTTAGTTGCTAGTTTATAAGCATTTTTGAAAAAAAAAAAAAAAAATTAAAAAACATTATTTTTGTTGGGTACCTAAAAACACATATTCGAATATATGTAAATAAAAAGTTTGATATACTCAACTATATGTATACAACATAAAATCATATTTTTTTTCCAAACTTTTTTTTTACCGATTAAACTTAGTAAGCAACGTCTTGATGTGTTATGTCTTTTTAAAAAAAGAAATTGGGAAAATAAGTTATTTGGTTTCACGAAGCATTGGGTTATGAACGAGCTCTAACTTTTTCTCTTACATACACAAAGATACACACACATACACACACAAACACACACACACACACACACACACACATATATATATATATATATATATATATATATATATATATATATATATATATATTCGATGTCATTAAAAATAAGACTATCAAAACTTAACTAAAACATTATAAAATAAAAGAAGGGAATTTGAGTGGATTCTTGAACACTTCGAAGATTATATTCAAGATGGTGTTATTTTCTCTTTACATTTGATAGATATTCGAACTTCATAACATCATATTCATACATCATCAAAATAGTAATTCAATAGGTAAAGGAGATTGTTCAAGGGGTGATAATTGTTCATCTACATTCATTGTCTAACTCAATAATTTGATGTAATTTATAACCCCCCCTCTTGGATTACAATTTTTCTAATCTGAGTTCAACCTCAAAGTATGGCCTCGTAAAACCCTTGCTAAAGAAAAAAAGCGGGATACATATTTAGTGAAGGGAAAAAGAGTGAAATATAGTTGACCCCCTCATTTATATATTGGTTACATTATATGCTATGAACCTGTCACATTCCGATTCCATGCACATGTTTTAAGAAGATTGCGATATGGAATGCTTACGTGAAGAACTCTATTGCATTGTTGCTGGATTTAACTTGTTCTATCACAATCTTTTATAAGCTCTTGAATATACTCACAAAACATTGGAGGTATATGTTTTCTCCTGTCACTCTTGATATATACTTCTTTCATTTGAGTAATGCATGTTGAGTTATCTTCATAAATAAAAGTTGGATCTTTATCTTTAACTAGTCCACATGATGGCAAAATGATTTGCCTTATTGATCTTAACGATATGCATTTTCTACTAGCTTCATTTAATGCAACTACTTCAACATGATTTGAGGATGTGGCAAAAAGTGTTTGCTTTTGATAACTCCATGAAATTGTGATACCTTCATTCATGAATACATATCCAATTTGAGACCTAGATTTATGAAGGTCAGATAAATGGTATGCATCTGCATAACCAATCAAACCTTGGTTTGAATTGTTGGGATAAAATAACCCTAAATCAGTAGTTCCTCTAAGGTATCGATAAATATGTTTGATCCCATTCCACTGTCTTATTGTAGGGGATGAACTGAACCTTGCTAGCAAGTTTACAGCGAAAGAAATGTCGGGTCTAGTACAATTGGTAAGATACATAATTTATATATGGTACTTCTGGACCAAGAACTTCTTCACTTTCTTCGCATGGATGAAATATATTTTTTTCAATATCTAATGATCTAACACCATTGTGATGCTTAAAGGATTGACATTCACCACATTAAAACATTTCAAGACTTTTTCTGTATAATTTTATTGATGCACAAGTATTCAATTAGGCATACTTTTTCTGTATAATTTTATTGATGCACAAGTATTCAATTAGGCATACGCTCAACCTGCAAACTAAGACAATATTTGATTTTTTCCAAGATCATTCATTTCAAATTTTTTCTTTAAAAGTTTAATCACTTCAAAGATTTCTTTACTCGTTTGGATGATTTTTAGATTATTAACAAAGATCACTATGATCACATATACAAATGTTGTTTTCTTAATAAATACGCATAGATAAATAGTGTTATTTTTATAACATTTACTTGTTAAATAATCACTTAAACGATTGTACCACATGCATCTAAATTGGTTTAACCCATACAAAGATCTTTGTAATTTTATAGAGTACACTTCTTTGGTTTTTGCACTTAATGCTCCAGACATTTTAAATCCTTAAGGAATCTCAATATAGGTAGCAATATATATATATATATATATATATATATATATATATATATATATATATGTATGTATATATATATATATATATATATATATATATATATATGTCACATCTCTAAATTTTCAGAGACTGCCAAGCTGATAAAATTTCTAAAAGTTGTTGCATCCATTACTGGTGAATAAGTTTTCTCATAATCAATTCTAGGTCTTTTAATGAAAAACCTTGAGCCACAAGCCTAGCCTTGTATCTTAAAATTTCGTCTTTCTCATTTGTCTTTTCATACGATGATCTATCAGTGACCTAATGGTTTCACGACTCTAGGTGTGAGGATAATGGTCCAATGATTTCTTATTTGACATTCAATTAAAAATTATGGTCCGGGATCATCATTCATAATATCATATGCAACTGAATAAGAAAATATTGCACTTATATTATCAATATCATATTGATCACATATTCTATTTGTTTGACCATAATTTAGCACAACATCTTCATTTCATGGGGGAATTCTGATATTTCGTGTTTCTCTAGGAACACTTTTATCTTGATCTAGTGCATTTTCTGCTGCTCTTGTTTTTCATGGGTTCTTATCCTTTGAACTGTAACACCGAAAATTTTCAAAACAAATTTTTCAATTTTTATAAAACATAATTCCATTGATATTCATTAAACAACCATTTTAATTATCCAAACAAGACAATACAAAATCCCAAGATCATGATATCAAGCTCCGAATGTGTGTGTGTACGGATCAAGCCGGCGCCTTCCCGCGGTCGTCACTAGTACCTGAAACAATAACATCAACACTGTAAGCACAAGGCTTAGTGAGTTCCCCAAAATACTACATATAACACATATTAGCCACTCGAGGCTATAACTCTGTGGGTCCGTGCACCCAAACTCTGTGAACCCTCAGGTTCTAACTCTGTGAACCTTCCGGTTCTAACTCTGTAAACATGCACAGCATCAAACACATAGAAGTAATGCAGTACAACACATAACATACATAGCATACAAATACTCTATCACATAACTCTGGTTACCTACTCAAGGTAAAGTATAGTGAGAAGACTCACCTCGCGTGTCTCGGTAAATCGTAAACCTGAAATCGCTAATCACTCGACCTGTCGAGCTGTCGTCCCCCCTATAGCACAATACACCTCTAATTAACACTTTCCCAACTAGGGTTGACCACACTATAACAAGTCAATCTAGGTCAACGCTGGTCAACGGTCAACGGTCAACTTTGACCGGACTCGGCGAGTACCCAGGCGACTCGGCGAGTCTGGGCGTGTACACCAATTTCCCTGGAATCCTCCCTTGACACGTCGAGCATTCCCTCAACTCGACGAGTTCCACCTGGCACGAGTTGTGGGGCCACCACGACTCAACTCGCCGAGTCTCAAGAACAACTCGGCGAGTCCAGTTAGACTCAGTCCACCTGTCCATTCTGACTCCCCCTTGACTCACTGAGTCCACCTTTCCCAACTCGGCGAGGCCACTCACAGTGTGGTCGGGCAACATTCATGCTACTCGCTGAGTCTGTTCTTCGGACTCGGCGAGTCCATGCCATGCACTGACTCAATCTTGCTCTAAAGGTCAGATCCAGTTCATTAATCCATAGATCCAGTCCCTCCAAGCTCATTTAGCACGTAAAGTTACAATCTTGATGCACATACAACCTCTATATGACCATATATGATGTTTATGACTCAAATACTACAACACAAGGTCAAAGACTCTATTGTCACTCATAAAGCTTGATGAGTGAGGCTCTCTGGACCTCTATGGATCCAGATCCATGGCCTCAACTCAAAGAGGGAACCAATGGGCATCAAATCATCCCATAAATGACCATCACAAGCCCTAAATTGCATCATGCTTCACTAAACAGAAAATGGTCCGAGATAATACCTCTAGAGTGATGATCTAAGCTCCAAATCCACGAAATAGCAACCTCCTTTGCTTCCTCTTGCCTAGGGTCTCCTTCTTCTTGCTAAATAACACACACAAGATCAAGAATGGCTCCTTTCTCTTCACAAATAGCTCAAGAACACAAGGGTCACTCACTGAGGGTTGGGTGAGCACAAATGACGGCCATAAGGCCCTTTAAATAGGCCTCAAACCCGGAGGTTTAGGGTTTCATTACACAGCGCAGACTCGCCGAGTCCAGGCGCGCACAAATGTTCAATTCCACGTCTCTACTCGGCGAGTCTGAGCTCCAACTCGCCGAGTCCCTCTCACAATATGACAAAATTAGATTTACAAGATACCTGGTAAAATCCGGATGTTACATGAACCGAAGGTCTCCCATGCTTCAGACATGTTTTAGACTCTTGAGTGACTTTATCATCAGATTGTCCATATGAAATTGCAATTCGATCTGGAATATTGATAGTTGGTATATTTAGTCATCCTTTTTGTGTCAATAAATACATCAGGCAATTGATTTTCCATTTCTTGCACATGCATTGTCTTTTGAACATCCATTTCACATTGTGATATACGAGGGTCAATATATGATGAAGAAGGCTCATGTCATGAAACATCCTATTCTAGAATCTTCTTCTCCCCCTAATGATGGGAAAATTGCCTCATCAAATTGGCAATCAACTAGGCTTGCTGAAAAACATCACCTGTTAAAGGTTCAAGATATCTTATAAGAGAGAATGACTCATAACCTTCTTTGAGGGTCCATTTTTGTCTGTTTTGGTGGTGCAATGGGTACATATACTACACAACCAAAAATTCTCAGATGGGATATATTTGGCTCTTGACCAAAAGAAAATTGTATGGGAAAATATACATGATATGAACTTGCTCTCATGCATATTAGTGATCCATCATGTTAGATTTCAAGGCCCCAAACAGAAAAAAAGACGTTTGGTCCTCATTATCAATGGTCTAACTATTAGTTGGAGACATTTAATCAATGATTCAACTAAACCATTTTGTGTGTATACATGAGCCATTGGATGGTCAACAAGAATTCCTATAGAAATACAATATTTATTAAATGATTGTGAAGTAAATTCACAAGCATTATCAAATCTCACTCGTTTGATAGTATAATCAGGGAAATGTGCCTTTAACTTAATAATTTGATCAAGAAACTTTGCAAATGCCATATTACAAGTTGATAATAGGCAAACATGAGAATATTTGCTTGATTAATCTATTAGGACCATAAAGTATCTACATGGTCCAGATGGTGGATGAATTGGTCAACATATATCACCTTGAATTCTTTTAAGAAATCTAGGTGATTTGCATTCAACTTTCATTGGAGAATGTTTTATAAGTAACTTTCCAAGGGAACAAGATGTGGTCATATGCTACTAGATTGAGGGCACTTTTGGTCCTGTAATAGGTACCCATGTTTATTCTCAACTAGCTGAATACCCGTGCGTTGCGTGTGAATATAATTATTTAATTAAAATAATAACTTTTAACAAACTGTGATTTAATATTTATACATGTAAAACCAATGTCAATAGCAAAACAAACTCTATAGTAACATATTAGTTTTATTAATTTCAATAATTTTATATCATTAGATATTTCAACTATTAATTCATAATTTTATAGACCGTTTTATGTTGTGTAAATTATATATCAAACATATATTGATTTCTATGTATAGAAAAAACAAAGTAGTATAAAAAAATACTACTTTGTACCTTTTGGTAATATAAAATGAGCTTTCCAAGTTCCATCTATCAAGTTTTCAGGACCTGATATTGTATGTATGACTATTTTTGTTGGTACTAATTTTGAAAAATATTTCTTTGATTTTATAATAGTGCTCATACTACCACTATCTTCTATACAAAGATCTCCAACATTTGTTTGGTATTGTGCTCCAATTGGACTCATATTAAACTTCACATATGAAAGAAATAATAAGTCAATAAACATAATCATAACAATCATTATAAAAAAGTTTATTTATTGTAGGAAAAACATTACATGAAAAACAAAGGAAAGAAAAACAGGTTTACTAGAAGAATAATATAAAACCTTTTTAGTTTATGTATTCTATTTCATTGAAAAAATCAACAATAGTTAGCAGAGTGCATTCAACATCACAAATGTGGTTTGCTTCTTTTCATTTTCCTTTAATGGACTCTTGATGTAGTTGACGAAGATGTGCAAGTGTATGATAGGTCCTTGACCAATGGTTTGTGCTACCACCTCTATAACATGAACCATCAGATTTTTGTGATGACCGAGCATCATGCCTTGCCATTTTGGCTTTGTCTTGTATATTGACATTATTTCTTTGTGAAGATTGGTAATTATTGCTTTTTTGGCCACGACCACGATTATTACCTTGTCCACGACCAAACTTATGGTTATGATTATGGCTTTGGTTTCGATTAAAACAGCCACGACCTCGTCCTCGACGATGACCATGCCCTCGTCCACGTGGACTATCGGTATTTGTAGCATTTGCTTCCGAAAGAGCTACTAATCCTGTTGGACGAGATTCATTATTTTTCATCAAGAGCTCATTGTTTTGCTCTTCAATAAGCAGACATGCATCCAGTTCATAATATTTTGTGAAGTTTTGCAACCTATATTGTTGCATCAAGGTAATATTTGTTGCATGAAACTTGGAGTAAGTTTTCTCCAGCATATCTTCATCAATAAATTCTTGTCCACAATACTTGAGTTGTGAACATATTTGGAACAAAGTTGAGTTGTATTCATTTACATTTTTGATGTCCTGAAACCTCAGTTTTCTTCATTCATCTCTAGCATTTGGAATTATAACTTCCTTTTTATGATGAAATATTTCTTTCAAGAGATTCCATAGAATGCTTGGATCAGTAATATTAAGATATTCAAATCTCAACACTTCATCAGTATGCTTACGAAGAAAAACTTATGTTTTCGCCTTTTCGTGTGCCAAGAAAATTTTTAATTCATATATATCATTTGAGATTTCTAGGGACTTAAGATGTATTTTTACATCTATCATCTATGGTAAATAGTTTTTCCCACTAACTTCAAATGTTGTAAACTCGAGCTTTGCAATGTTGGACATATTGTAACTATAAAATTTAAAATACATCTAGTTTGAGATTAAAAATTAGGAAGCCAAGTGGTATAGTCTTTATACCTATGAGCTATGTAGTCAATCGTGGTACTATAACGGTGCTATAACGATTAGCGAAAGTAATGAAATGCTTTTTCAAAACAGTGGTCGGGAATAACGGTGGCACAATTAGCGCAATGATTTACCGTTATTTATCGTGATTATGGTCATCGCTATAGTGACACTATAACCGCTATTTGAATAAATTCCATTTTGGGCTATTTTATGTAAAAAAAATGTTTTTTTGAGCCATTTCATTGAATAAAAATGTTTTTTCTTAGCCCAAACCAAAACTTTTGTGCCATTCCATTGAATAAATTGAGATTTTGTGTCTATCATGACTTTCATTAAAACCATGTATGTGTTGTCTTGCTAATTGTGTTGAAGACTTGAAGTACTACAATATGATTAACTATAAAATTGCTTAATCATTTTATTTGCTAACTGTGATTGTGTTGAAGTATGATAAAATTCTAAGTACTACTTATGTTTTTTGTTGATAGTGTTAAAGTATGATTAAATGTGATATTGGTAACCGACATATGAAGTATGATTAACTAATTGTGATATGTATAATTAATTAATTTTGATATGCGTAGCAAGATTTACTGATTAACTAATTAATTAATTAACTGAATTGTGTTGAGCTTTGATGTATGATTTAATGATATATATATATATATATATATATATATATATATATATATATATATATATATATATATATATATATATATATATATATATATATACTAGCAGCGTACCCGCGCAAAGCGACGGGGCATGTAAATTCTTTCGGTGATATGTTTCCTCTACAAAAATGTTATGTTACAAATGAAAGTACATGTCGAAGACAAAATAATCAAACTATGGTGTTATTTGGGAGATGAAGTCATTTTTTGTTCCTAGACGGTGGACTTTATAGCAGAGAAGGGAACAAAAAGGTATATGCGATTGGAGAGATATTTGAATCAACATGTTAAATTTAAGGATATCTAAAATGGTTCAAAATTTGAATGAATCCGGGATTTGAGGAAACTATATCAAATTGTTGAGAAATATAAGGAGATTTGATGATAATTATTTGAATTCAAAATGTGGTTAAAATTTAATATTATTTTATTAATGGTTACTTGTACTATCAGCTTCATCATTTGAACGTCTTAAAAAAATATTATTATTATAATCAATCTATTTTTAGAAATAGTTAAATTTCTTTTATAAGATAGTAAAGATATATATATATATATATATATATATATATATATATATATATATATATATATATATATATATATATATATATATATATATATATAAAACGATATATCACCGTTATACTACCATAAGAATCGCGACTACAAATAGCGGCATGTGAACGTTATTATATTTTTGACCCAATAACTGCATAGATTGCTAGAATCAGAACTGGATAAATCATTTTGATATTTATAACCTTAAAAAGTGAGAGAATTTATTCTGTTTTTTGTGTAGAAAGAAATATGATAAGGATGTTATTTATAGTAGAAAATATAGTTGTTGGTTTGTTGTTTATAACTTTTGCATATATGTTGTCATTGTGTGTGTATATATATATATATATATAATAGAAATCATTTAGTAAGACTTGGTATAATTTTATTAATTAGAAACATAAATAAATATTAATAAATATACTTTAATAAATGAAAATCATTTTGACAAAAATCATTCCCTTCTTTAATTTGCTAAATATCATTTTTTTGGTAATTTAGAATTAACTAATTTCCACTTTATCATTATGATATGTTTTCCAATTTTATTTATTTTCCACCTAAGACAATGTGACCTAACACCACCTATTAATAATGAGGATATATTAATATCTAACCCAATATAACATAATATTAATAATAGCGGATCTACTCTAATAACTCTGATATAGTAATTACTCACTTTCCTTCTAAAATTCGAAATTCCTAATTTTGAATAACTCCTACTGCATTAAATCCAGTTGAATTCTACCTATTGTTTTTGTTCCTAATTTTTCTCTACATTCATTTTCCTTGCATCACACAATCCGGTTTTATTTCCCTCGGTTTCTTCTTCTCCCTTTTGGAAACCAAATCACCTATTAATAATACCGATTCAACAATTAAAATACCAAATAATTGTAATTGAGTCAAACACCTCTCAGATTATCACATACCTCTCCGTTACCAAAACATATATATACACAGACAATGGAGAAGTACTTTTGAAACGCATGAGAAGACATGGGGATTCCTGTAATTTTCCGGTGAATATTTAATTTATTAGTGATGTGTCTCAAAAAGTGCAACTGTACTCATCTTTCTAACACTCATTTTTTCTTCATGCAGCCATGTTGGAGATGTTCGATTGAATATACATTACCCAAGAAGCCTACCTTTTTTTGTTGAATCATGATTCATAATGTTTTCTTTTGCGTTTTCTAACGGATTCACAGCATGTTCATGCAAATAATCTAGCCGTAGGTTAAGGCTTTTATAAACTCTTGAGGAAATACTAAAGGAAATCGATGGGAGTGTGTAAGACGTGGCATTTTAATAGATTGTATAAGGATATACAACTTTGCTAGCTTCTCTATGATATAAAATATACTACTATGCATATGTTACATTTGATGCTGCGCATCTTGAAGCCGATAAAGATGGGAATCATCTTCATTGATCCGTAATAACAAAGCATCTAATTTTATCAATTGGGCCTAGAGTCTCCCAAAGGTTTAGTTTGTCGATGATGTTGCTTATACTCTACTAACTATATTTGATGGTCATTTGATTTAGTTGCTTTTAAACATGGTGACTGATTTGGTCTAAATTGCCCTGTCGCTGGTGGGTTTGATGTTGCTTTATATGGAGAAAGATGCTAAATGGTTGTAGTAATGATCTTATGGTTGGTTGGGACAAATTTCCTTTAGTTGGTCACTTTGGACCGTTTTGCCCCTGATGAGGGGTGGTGACAACTTTCTGTTGCTCATAGTATATCGCTCTTAGTGTGGGTTACATGGAAACTTACAGTTCAAGATAGTTGGAAGTGATGATCTTTTACCCTTGTGTGAGTTCTATATTTGCTTTGGATCTCCCACTGTAGTGGATAATTTTCATTTTATCTCATGGTGTTGCTCCAAAGTTCATCGACTCTATTACGGGTCTTACTCTAAAGACAACTAAAGGCTGCTTTAATTGGTTATATTTACATCTTGGTTTCCCATTGTGAGGTCTGCTTGAGTCCTGATGGTTCTCATTTTCTCTCTGTGGTGTTTTTGTTTTCTTTTGCACATGTTTCGTGTTTCTTCTTGTGGTGTGTCATTTGTATTAGCCTTTCCTTTGTTTTTAAGATACCTTGTAAATTTCTAGCATCCCGATGGTTTTGCTTTTATTTATAACATTTTATGCCATCCAAAAATAAATTAAAAAAAAAACTAAATTAATGGATCATATTGTCCCTAACTTCTAAATTGTAGGAGACACAATTGGATGTATATCACGTACGAGATATAGCCATGCTCAACCCACTTGTAGCGATCAAACTCAAGTTGAGAGCTGCGTTCTTGGATAAGAACTATGATTAAGGAATGATAGGAATGTTAACTTGCGATAAGAGGGCTGCCAAAATCCAAATGAAGTGGGATGTGATTGTTGTGGATGGACTTGGTGGGGATGGAAAGGAGGGAAAAATGGGTTCCATTAAGCAAATGCTATTCTTCTTTGTTCTTCATCTTTTAGAAGATATAATATTACAGTACAAGAATTTAAGATTTCCCAATTGTAAATTTGTTTGAGTGGAATTAGCATAAATATCGTTGGAAGAAGGTATAGACGTAGGTTTTGATGATTACCACTGTTTGATATTTAAGATCTATGCACTTAGTTAATTAATTTGGGATATATATATATATATATATATATATATATATATATATATATATATATATATATATATATATATATATATATATATATATATATATAGAGAGAGAGAGAGAGAGAGAGAGAGAGTTTGGTCTAATGTGATTTAGGATGATACAGGCCTACTACACCATCCAGTAACCACGAGCCCAAACCAGCCACCACTGGAACTACCCAAAAGACCCAAGAAAATACCTGCCCGATTCCTTGATTGAAAGCTGTTGAATGAGTCCTGCATTGCATGGTTTTAGGAGGAGGACTTAGTCCTTTCTCATGGTCAAATAATGTGAGCTAGTGCTCCACGTAGTAGAGTCCATGTTTCCCTTTACGCATGCATTCCTTTTTTTAGCAAGTAGTTAGTTCTAGTCTTTCAATTAAATTGTAAAGTTGCATGAGGAGGAAATTAATCAGAAAATTGTTCCAAAAACTTCATGTGTTCTTTTTCTCTCTTCTCTGAAATTCTTGGAGCCTTACCCACTCAACGGGTTACTATCATTGGTGCTTTCATCACGTTACTATGCCTCCCAAGCAAGAAGCCCCTGCGGGTGAACCACCCACAATGCAAGACCAACTCCAGGCCCTTATTCACCTGTCCACCGCCACCACCAATCGCTTAGACACCATCGCCGATCAACTTACCGTCCAAGCCACCCACATGACAACCCACACCGATGCTGTAAATAACCTGATCACCCTTCTCACCACAAACCACGCCAATCACGAACCACCACCACCGCCGCCACCACCCCACCACCAACCACGGCTACCCAAAATTGCCCTACCCAACTTCGATGGGTCTAACCCTCTAGATTGGATCTTCCAAGCAAATAACTATTTCGAATACTATGCCATACCCATTAACCAACGTGTGCCATTAGCAGTCTTCTACTTTACGGGGGATGCCCTCTCTTGGTATAAGCACTTAGCCACTAATCACCTGCTCGGTACCTGGCCTGAGTTCTCCCGTGCCTTGGAACTCCGCTTTGGCCCTTCAACCTACAAGAACCACTAGGCGGCTCTTTTTAAACTCCGACAGACATCCACGGTTCTCGCGTATCAGGCTGAATTTGAGAAGCTAAGTAATCAGGTACCCGGGTTGCATGGCAATTCCCTCATGAATTGCTTCTTGTCAGGCCTACAAGAGGAGATATAAACTGAATTGGCCATTCTGCACCCCACATCACTTAATCAGGCCTATGGTCTTGCGAAATTAGTAGAAGACAAACTCACCATGGGAAAAACTCGCCAACCCTCCTCTCGCCCCTACACGGTCACCACCTCATCCACCAATAATCCCAAACCCACACACCCTAAACCCACCACAACGGGACTCTTGCCCCTTCCCTCAATCCCAAAAACACCTCTTAACATAACCCGATTATCCCCCGAAGCACTACAGAAACGCCGAGCGGAAGGCCTATGTTTCCGTTGCCCAGAAAAGTATACCCCCGGTCACAAATGCTCACCACCACAATTCATGTTGGTCGTCGACAATGACGAACCGGAACACAACAACACCGACACGCTTCCTGCCATCATCGACATTGACAACCAACCAACGGATCATCAATTTTTCTCCTTGTCCACAACCGCTTTCTTTGGCTTATCATCCCCACAAGCATTACGCCTTACCGACTTTATCAAAAACCAACCGGTCACCATTTTGATTGACTGTGGTAGCACCCACAATATCATACAGCCACGAATCGTCTCGTTTCTCCAGTTGGATACAAAATCAATTCCAGAATTCTCCGTCATGGTAGGCAATGGTGACACTATTCGATGCACAGGAATTTGTCCAGATTTATCCGTTGAGTTAGACCACACAAGTTTCACCATTCTGTTTTTTGTTCTGCCAGTAGCAGGGGCTGACCTAATTTTGGGTGTAGCTTGGCTTCAGACATTAGGCCCAATGTTGGCTGACTTTGCTGTGCCACAAATCACTTTTAATGTGGGGCCCAAGAAAATTACCCTACGAGGTGAATCCCGTTCCGCCTCCGTTTCCACACCACAACTTAAAACCCTACTCCACAATACTAGCATCTCGTCCCTTTACCCCCTTCACTTTCACTTTGAACCCCACCCTCTCCCACTTCTCCAACAACACCCCACCCCGATCCCAATATCGAGCAACTTCTTCACACTTATAGCCATATCTTTGACAAACCAAAACACTTACCCCCCTCTCGATCCCAAAACCATCGTATCCTTACCATTCCCAACACTGCCCCCATCAATGTCAAACCATACCGATACCCTCACTACCAAAAACAAATAATGACCTCCCTTATTAACGAGATGCTCGAAGAAAGGGTCATCACACCGAGTCAAAGCCCCTACTCTTCCCCCGTTCTTCTCGTGAAAAAGAAAGATGGTACATGGCGCTTTTGTGTCGACTACAGAGCAATTAATGCTATCACTATCAAAGATAGATATCCGATACCCACCATCGACGAGCTATTTGACGAGCTCCATGGTGCCTCTATCTTCTCCAAAATCGATCTCCGCGCCGGCTATCACCAAATCCGGGTGGCCACTGAAGACACTCATAAGACAGCCTTTTGTACCATAGATGGGCACTACGAATTTCTCGTAATGCCCTTCGGGCTCTCTAATGCACCCTCCACATTCCAAGCTACGATGAATGACCTCTTTCGCAAGGTTCTTCGTCGGTATGTCCTCGTTTTCTTTGATGACATTCTAGTGTACAGCACCACACTAGAGCAACATTATGACCACCTTCAGGAGGTACTGGATACTCTCTCGCCACCAGTTTCATGCAAAACTGTCCAAATGCACTTTTGGAGTCCCCACAATTGACTACTTAGGTCACATTATATTGGCACAGGGTGTTTCGACGGACCCAGACAAAATTCAGGCTATCCAAAACTGGCCCCAGCCAATCTCCTTCACAACCTTGCGTGGGTTTCTTGGACTTGCTGGATACTACCGCCGCTTTGTCCGCCACTATGCACAGATCGCAGCTCCTCTCACAGATATTCTCAAACTCAAGAAATTTGAGTGGTCTCCTACTGCCCAAAAAGCCTTCCAGGAGCTCAAAATGGCCATGTCATCGCTCATCACTCTCACACTTCCCAACTTCTCAACCCCATTTGATGTTACAACTGATGCATCCAACGTGGCTGTCGGAGCCGTTCTCTCCCAACAAGATAAACCCATTGCTTTTTATAGCAAGAAGATGTGCCCAAGAATGCAAGCTTCATCTGCCTATGTCCGTGAGTTGTTCGCGATCACAGAAGCAGTAAAAAAATGGCGCCAATACTTGTTGGGTAGACCATTCCGCATCTTTACTGATCAAAAAAGTTTAAAACATTTGTTGTCACAGGTAGTCCAGACCCCGGAATAGTACAAGTGGGCGACTAAACTAATTGGGTTTGACTTCCAAATCTTTTATAAGCCAGGAAAGGAAAACCAGGTGGTGGACGCATTAAGCCGGGTTGAAGATGCTAACTTACTAGCACTCTCCGCTACTAGCCCTACGTGGTCACAGGAACTTAGAAACTTCTATCAATCAGACTCAGGGCAACACCTCATCACCAACATGCTGGCGGCCAACAAAGAGTTTCAGATTCGCGAGCACTTATTATATAAAGCTGACAAGCTTTTTGTTCCTGACATCCCAACCATCCGTCACCAACTGCTGGAGGAGTACCATGCAACACCCCTCAGGGGACATTCTGGAGTAGCAGCGACAATCCGTCGCCTATCTGTTATGTTTCAGTGGCCTAAATTAAAAGAAGAAGTCCGCCGGTTCATTCGAGATTGCAAGGTTTGCCAAGAGACAAAATATCCGACCCACAAACCCTATGGATTACTCCAACTGATCCCGGTTCCACTACAAGTATGGAGTGATATCTCCATGGACTTCATTACACACCTTCCACCATCCGGGGGCAAAACGATCATCTGGGTAATTGTTGCCGCTTTTCCAAATTTGCCCACTTCATTGCCTTACCCACCAAGTTCACAGCAGCATCACTCGCCAACATCTTCCTGCAACTAATCTACCGCTTACATGGGCTGCCCAAAACTATTATATCGGACCGAGACCCAATCTTTCTTAGTGGGTTCTGGAAGGAACTTTTTCAAAAACTCGGTACCCGCCTCAAATACTCCATCGCCTACCACCCGCAGTCCGATGGGCAAACCGAAGTGGTAAATCGATGCTTACAAAGTTACCTAAGGGCCTTCACCAGTGACGAACCACGGGCTTGGACAAAATTATTGTACTTGGCGGAGTATTGGTATAACACATCCCACCATTCCGCCAACAACATGACCCATTTCCAAGCCCTTTATGGCAGACCCATTCCCGACCTTAACCGTTATGTACCAAGTGGCTCATCCTCACCCACCATTGAGATGACACTAGCTGAGCATGCAAGGGTACGCACCATGCTTCGTGACAACCTAAGAAGGGCTCAACAACGTATAGCTGACCTAGCTAACTCACATTGCTTGGATAAACAATTTGCCATTGGAGACATGGTTTATGTCAGACTAAAGGATTATCGGCAACAATCGGTGTAGAACCGCCCATCAAAAAAACTGAGCAGATGCTTCTATGGACCGTATAAAATCCTGGCCAGAATTGGAGCTGTTTCCTATAAGCTGGAGATGCCACCAGGGTCGCGCATTCATCCCGTGTTTCATGTTTCACTTTTGCGACAAGCATTCGACAACCCAACCCTCCACCCCGTTACTAGAATTTTGCAATCGTCCAGAGCTCGAGGACGAGCTCATTGTCGAGGAGGAGGCAGTTGATACAGGCCTGCTACACGATCCAGTAACCACGAGCCTAAGCCAACCACCAATGGAACGACCCAAAAGACCTAAGAAAATACCTGCCCGATTCCTTGATTGAAAGCTCTTGAATGAGTCGTGCATTGCATGGTTTTAGGAGGAGGACTTAGTCCTTTCTCAGGGTCAAATAATCTGAGCTACTGCTCCACGTAGTAGAATCCATGCTTCCCTTTACGCATGCATTCCTTTTTTTTAGCAAGTAGTTAGTTCTAGTCTTTCAATTAAATTGTAACGTTGCATGAGGAGGAAATTAATCAGAAAATTGTTCCAAAAACTTCCTGTGTTCTTCTTCCCTTTTCTCTGAAATTCTTGGAGCCTTACCCACTCAACGGGTTACTATACTTCTTTGTAATGAAAATTTCCAAGTTAAGGGACATGTCACATGAGTACGGCTATACAAAGACTACACATAAACAAATAATATATTATTGAGAAATTTAAGCCTTATTCATGATTTAAAACGATATAATGTAAACCATTTGTGAGTAAAACTTTTTATATTCGATCAATAGGTTGCATAATTTTTTTCAAATATAGATAATGCCGAGATTTTTCAACGGAACATTCAATACTAATTGTATATATGAAAAGATGTTTACAAAATTATGATTTTTTTATTATCCACGTTATTTTAAAATAAAATATGTCAATAGTTTTTATTTAAAGTATAGAAGCACCCACATATTCATTATTTCAAACGTATTTATTTTGTAATTTTAGTATAAACATGCTTAATATTTATACTTTCATATTTAACTTCTTTTAATTAATTTGTAATTTTACTATAAACATGTTTAATATTTATAATTTCATATTTAATTTTCTTTAATCAACATGGATCTTACAACTAGTGTTTAAATAAAGTTATGATGAATATCTAAAATATAAATAAATAAATATTGATATGTATAAATATAATGTTAATATATATATATATATATATATATATATATATATATATATATATATATATATATATATATATATATATATATAGTTGTATAATTTAAATGTTAGTATGTATAAATAAAAACTAGTTGGATAATGTAAATGTTAGTATATATAAATAAAAGTTAGAATACATAAATAATGGTTGACAAATAAATAAATATCATTAGTCGTTAAGAACAAATAATTTTTCTTAATACATTATTATTGTTAATCTAATGGTTGGTTAATAATAAATACCTTTTATTATTAAGTAATGCACATTTTAAGTACAATAATTGTATTCATTTAATGAGTATTTATATTGCATAACATCTTATTCATATATCATCAAGTTATAACTCAATAGGTAAATGAAATCATTCAAATGATGAAAATTATTCATCTATATGTATTGTGTAACTCAATAATTTGATATATGAGTGATAGAACTTTTAAAAAAAATACAAAAAATATTATGAGACATTTTTTTTAAAAAAATTTATCAGTCCTTAAGTCGCATATTAAATATTTAGTTCATTTAAATTTTCTTTTGTGTGCATATGTACATTTTCAAATGTGCATATATGATATCAGAAAATATACATATATGAGCAAAACAAGCCAATTGTTTGCGAACTAAATTCTTAATAGAAAACTTAATGGTTAGTAAAGAAAAAAAAATAGATTTATCAAAATATTAAAACAATAAAAATCTTCTAGAATTTTTACCGATATGAAATCTGTTTATAAAAGCAGATTATTTAATTGATGTAACAAGATAAAATTTTGTAGTAGCGAGCTGAAAAAAGTGTACCACGACAAGTTTCACTCTTGAATTAATTACGAAAATACAATTCATAAGGCATACTAAAAGAGACCATATTCGCCAACTTTTTAATTTCAAAAGCATGTGGGTATCTTTAACGGATTCCGTGATTAATTTTCATGCTTTTCCTTTAGGGATATACATATGAAAGGTACAACCGATCCTTTAACATGAAGAATCCCCCTTTAAAGACTCGTATATCCAATAAACTTAAAAGCAAATATTCCAATTAAATTATATAATAGTCAAGTGTGTTCTCATCTTTTTACATGGTGCATATTTCAGGTTGGTTTAACCGTAAAAAATAAAGCCAATACGAGTTATCTACACTCATGCTCGAAGGCTTTGCTCACCTTTGACGATCTTTTTTTTCTCCTTCTTAACACGTGCATGCATGCATGCATACATACTATATATATATATATATATATATATATATATATATATATATATATATATATATATATATATATATATATATATATATATATATATATATATATGTTCAAGTTCATTTGAGATCATTCTAATTTTGTGAGATCGTAAAACCAAATCTAAAAGTAATTTTAAAATACAAAATAAATGGAAAAATCCAAAAATTCATAAAAAATACTTAGAGATCACAAAACTTTTTTTTTTTTTTTTTTTTTTTTTTTTTAATTTTTAAATCGCATATTTTAACACAAAATCGCTGAATTTTTTTACTAAAAAAAATTTTGATTTTTTTTTTCAACAAAACTTTTAAAAAACCTGCGATTTTTTGATGTGTAAAGTCAAAAAAAACTTTTGTGATGTCTAAGTATTTTTTTATGTATTTTTATAATTTTTAGGGTTTTTTGTTTTCCATATAATCCTTCTATATATATATATATATATATATATATATATATATATATATATATATATACACACACACACACACACACACTTCGAAGTAAATCTTCCAAATTATAAAATAGTAAATTGTGGTGCATATTTTGGGTTGGTATCTTGGTTGGGCGCGTTACTACCGTACCTAAAACCATAAAATATAAGGTCGTGACAAGTTATCTAAATTAATGCTTGAAGGCTTCGTTCTCCTTTCATACTCTTTTACTTCTTATTCTTGACACATACATACATACATACATGCATGCATGCATGCATACATACATACATACATACGTAACATCCCAAAAATCAAGATAATTTTTTTTTTCATTTGTGAGACCAATTTAAAACCATAAACATTTACAAATCGTAGTTTCCAAAAGTCATAAACATGAATCAGAGTATCCCAAAATCATAATCTCATAAAAACCCAAGATGATGTGCTCGATCAAACCTTCGCCTTGTTGCAATCATCTAAAGTATTTGAAACATAAAACTAAAACTGTAAGCCAAAGCTTAGTGAGTTCTCCCAAAGTACCACCATACAACATAACTTATACAATCATGCATGTTGGATCCAATCAGTCATCAGACTAGAATACCCTCGAGTCCACATCTATTAGGCTGGATTATCCTCAGACCAATCATTCACCGGGCTTGAATGCCAATGTGTAGAGGGTCCAATAAGCCATCGGGCTGGAATACCCGTAGGTCCATAGCCATTGGGTTGTATTACCCCTGGCCCAATCAGTCATCAAAATAGAATGTCAATGTGCAACGGGCCCAATCAATCATTGAACTAGAATACCCTCGGGTCCACAGCCATCAAGATGGATTACCCCCGACCCTGCAACATAAGTCTGGCTTGCTTTCCGGGACCACAACTCATGTATAGATTGCTCCCAGGTTTGTTGGCCTCTGCACAGAGCATTATGCCTCAACCCAACCACACTATGTTGATATATGCAACATATAAGACATATAACATCATACAAATAATTATGTAGTTCTTAACAGATCACTATAATATAGCAACATCGTAAACCAACATACACAATCTACTAGGTTGGCATTGACGTCTTCGATCCACAAGTACGATGAGGAACCTTACCTCACAGTCTGGAAAAATAGTTGAACAACACGTTGCTATGAATACCAACTAAACAGTAGCAAAATATCAAACCATAGCTAAAAATACCCAAAATACCCTTAGGTAAAAGATGGTCAAAGTCATGGTCAAAGTTAAAGGTCAAAAGGTTAACTGAATCAACTCAGGCTAAGTACGCCCGGTGTACTAAGCTACTACGCCCGACGTACTAAGCTACTACGCCCGATTGTAGGGGTCGAAGTTAGTTGTAAGGTGTTGAAACTTTTTAATGTTCGTGGTTTTGTGTAATGTTATTTACAAAGACATTTTAGTTTCGAAACTGTAATGTTTAGTCCTTTGTATTTTTTATATGCATTCTATTTCTCCTATAAATAGGAGTTGATACTTAGAGTTAGATAAGAACTTTCCCATGGTATTCTGTCTAAACACTCTTTGTATTTGAAAGCATAAATAAGCTGAAACATGATTATATTTACTCTTAGTGTTCATAATTCATTGGTACTCTGATTTCATTTCATTTCTAGATTAACAAACCACTTCAAATGATATCAGAGCAGGAATCATACTGCAGTGATCTGATTTTCATTTTGTATCAATCGTATTTTGAGTCTTATTTGAGATTTAAAAGTTTCCGCTCTTTTGATATTGCAAATCATCTTAGATCTTCAATTGTGATTTGATTCTGCAACTCGTTTGTTTAATCGAGTGTTTTGTTTGCAATTTCTAAACAATTCAATTCATAATTCTCAAATTTCTAAAGTTTCTGTGAGAATTTATTCGTACATCGATGGCGGATTTCAATATGAACACCATGACATCGTTTTGTCATCTGATAGAATCTTCAACAAAGATTCTTATGCTTATTCGAGAATACTATGATCAATCGACTGATCGCATGGAGGATTATCTGAATGGACTAGATGAAGAGCTTTGTGATTATATTGATGGAAACAATCTTCCACCAAGGAATGTTCAAAATATTGGTTCATCTGCTACATCTCCAACTTTTAATGATCAGACTGAAAAACTAAAGAAGAATGAGAAAAGATGTATGAGGGAGTTGCTTGGTGCATTGCCTCAAGTTGTTTACAACTATGTCAGGAGTTGTAAATCTTCTAAGGCAATCTGGAAAAATCTCAAAGAAAATTTTGAATGAAGTGAAAAGACGAAGATTAATTCTATGAAACACTGTTTGATTGAGTTGAAAGAGTTCAAACAGAAGGATGGTGAATCTATTGAAGGTTACTATGATTGGTTGAACAAACTCATTTACAAGTGCAACAACTATGGAATTACAAGATCAACCATGGAATTCAATCTTACTTTCATCATGGGATTACGAATGAAATGGAGGAATATGAACCTAACGGTGAAAACTCAACAGAGTTTCAACACATCAACGATAGATGACTTTGTACAATTTGCTAAAAACTCATGAAGGAGAAGTAAATGAAATTGATGAGGAATCGAAAGTGATTCTTGGAGGACCACTAGCCTTGATCTCGAAAGGTACTACGAAGGAGTCATTTGAGAAGGAAGATTCTGAAAAAGAAGGATTTTTGGTAAACTCGGATGATGAAGCTTTTGCATTTTACTTGAATAATAGAGTAAAGAAGTTTTTCAAGAAACCTTTTAATCCAAAGTCGAAACCTAGTGATGGAAAAGGAAACCTCATAACAAAAGTTGGAGGAGAGGAGAAGAAGAAGAGTGAGAAAATTGATGTGAAAGTTGAAGTGATGAAAGTCGAAAAGAAACTCAAAAGAGACTCTGGAATCGATTGTCACTACTGTCATGGTACTAATCACATGGCAAGTGACTGTATGCTTACTAAGAAAGAGGAAAAGAAAAACAAGGTCAAAGATGAAGCATACTATGTAGAATGTTTAGAGGAAGAAAGGGAAAAAGCGAAAGGTATGTCTCTAGTGGTAAAAGGTGAAGATGAGGATGAAGGAACATATCAAATTTGGTCTTCCGGTTCTGATGACAAAGAGATACGTAATCCTATGCATGGGGCGATGTATGCAAAGTTCGAGGAAGATGATGAAGAAGAGGTGACTGTTCGTTGTTTGATAACCAAGAGTTGAGACAAATCACCAATGACATCGAAGGTACGTTCTATTCTTTAATCTTTCAATATTCATTTAAGTGCTTATGATTCTGAATTAATTGCTTTTGATGGTACTATTGCTTATTTTGATACTTTGGTTATTTCTACTAGTAACGAAGCTAAGAAATCTAATAGTCAGCAACTACAGGTTTAGAAGCAGTTAGATTCAAAGAAAATAAGAGTAGGATATCTAAAGTTGCAAATTACCAATTTGATGTGTGATAGAGATTCTTTAAATAGTGATGTCAAATTGTTGTTAGCTCAAAGAAACATCTATTGTAATTCAACTAAAAAGACTATATGCTAAATCAACTGCTTTGCATCACTCTTCTGATATAAGCAAAGAACAACATAGGAAGTTGTTTCCATTTTCATCTTTTGAAAGAGAAAAGATAGATATCATATCCTATGACTGTGAAAAGACCATAACTGAAATTGATAAAGTTTCAGATAATAGGTATGCTTATGGAGTTGTGAAAATAGACTAATATTTAGATGCAAATGAGTTAGTTAACATTGTGAATGGAACATTAACCAAAAATGAACAAATCAAGTTTTTGAAAAGAACTGAGAATTCGAAATCTAACTCTCAATCTAATTTTGCTGATCTTGAATATAATTATGATAATATTAGCAAAATCAGTGAAATTGAGGAAGAGGAAGAAATTAACTGTTCACAGTTGTCTGCCATTAATGTCGCTTCAAAGGTTAAACGTAAATAAAAAAGTAAAGATTCTGAAGTTAAAATTGACATTGACCAACCTTCGACTTCGAAAACTTGTGATTATGACCATGTAATTTGTAACACCCCGAGTTCAGAAGTGCAAGTTTAGGGTGCTTGGTGTAATTAAGGGAGGATCGACTCAGCGAGTCCGTGGATAGACTCGGCGAGTCGAGCCGCGATTTTGGTGGCGTGTTAAGTGACCAACTCGGAGAGTCGGCAACTAGACTCGACGAGTTGGTGTTGGAATGAGAAAAACCCTAATCCGAAGTTTGTGCTATATATAAAGAACATAATACCCTCTCTTCAGCCTCTTTACATGCCCTTTGAGTCCCAGAAACCCAAATAGCCGTAAGTGAGAGCTTGGAGAGTGTTTGGAGCATTGAGAAGTGAATTTGGTGGAGGGAACTTGAAGGCCAAGGGATTATAGCAAGGGAGTGGTATAGATCCGAGGTCTATTTCAGTGGGAGCTTTCATTTGAGGTAATAATCTATTGCTTAAGCTCCTTTGCATCCAGATCTTTTGTTGCTTGAGTTTTGTGGCATTTCTAGAGTTATTTTGGGTTGGAGGTTGGATCTGAGGTTGCTACCTTAGATCTGGACTTGATATGGTCCAGAACATCATAAAGTTCCTGTCTTTGAGTTTTTGGTGAAGCCCTTTATCCTAAAAGCCTAGCCCTAGAGCATTTTGGCATGATAGCTCCTTGAGTTCACGTAAAGTTTGCCACTTTACGTGAGGAATAGCTTGTAGAAGCGTAGATCTATGGATTGGAGCCCCTGCATAGCTTGGAAAGCCACTGTATGGAATGAGAACTAAAGAGACTCGACGAGTTCCATGGGTGAACTCGGCGAGTTGGATGAAGGTTGGCTTGGACTCGATGAGTTGGAAGAACAACTCGACGAGTCTGTTGAATATTGCCTTGGAATCGGCGAGTCTGTTGAATATTGACTTGGACTCGGCGAGTCTGTTCTTGGACTCGGCGATTCTGGTCGTGGAGTCCTAATATTTTCTGGTTGAGCTGTGAATCGGTGAGTCGAAGGATGACTCGTTGAGTTGAGCATGAAGGGACTTAGAGTTTGTTGGACTCGGCGAGTCTTGGGGCGACTCGACGAGTTGAGTCGTGGATTGGGAGTTTCTGAGTATAGGGAGTCGGCAAGTTGATGGGGTGACTCGGCGAGTAGAGTCACACAGGAAGGTGGAATTTGACTGAGGATTTTGACTTTGACCAAGAGTTGACCAGTTGACTTCCAAGGGTATTTGGTAATTATTGGTATTTATTGATTTCAGTCTTTTGGTATTGATCAGTGGTGGAGTTCGTGTCGGAAGTTGGAGCAACGTGATCTTATTTCTGCAAATCGGCCTTGCGAGGTGAGTTATCCTCACGATATCAACAGGGTCTAAGGCACCAAGGCCGACCCTTTATTGGAAATCCGGGTAGTCGTTGTGTTATTGCTTTGATATATGTTTGCATCCTGGTAGTTAGGATGGTATATGTTAGAGACCTGGTTAAGGTCGAAATCCAGGTATATAGGATGATGCTATGTTAGTGACCGGTAAGGTTGGTATCCTGGTTAGGATGATGCTATGTTATGTGATCTGCTATATCGGTTGATTAGTTGTGAATTTCTATATAATTATATGCTTATGTGCATATGGTTGTTTGACTGGGGGTTGGGTTGAGGCGGGTCCTGCTTTGTGTTGTAGGCCAACATACCCAGGGCGGAGCGGATATCCCGATGGCCCAACGAACAGTTCGGATTGGCTGTAGGCCCCATAAGGGCGGAGCAGACGTGCCGAGGCTCGGAGAGTGGACCAGGCCGACTGAAGGCCCGGTGCGGGCGGACCAGTCATACTGTAGACTTAGAGAGTGGACCAGGTGGGTTGAAGGCTCGGTGCGGGCGGACCAAACATACTGCAGAGTCGATGTATATGGCTAGACTCGGAGGGTGGACCAGGTGGACTGAAGGCCCGGTGCGGCGGGCCAGTCACACAGTAGACCCGTAGTGCATGGCTGTTCTGTTCTATTTGTGATATGTTATGTGTATGGTATACGTGGTTGGTATTTTGGGGGTATCTCACTAAGCTTTCGGGCTTACAGTTGTGGTTTAATGTTTCAGGTACTTTAGGAGACCGTGGCAAGGCAAATGCGTGATCGTACCGCTCCTCATGTTTTATGTGTTATGATGTGATTCTGGGAAATACTCTGATAATACTCGTATTGAAAACCTTTTTGTAATAACTTAATAAAATTGGGTTGTTTTTGAAAAGTTTTAAATTGGATGAAATTTTTGGATGTTACAAGTTGGTATCAGAGCCTTGGTTTGAGTGAATTGGAGGAACATTTGTGTGAATCCAGTTTCAAGTCAAGGAGAATTTTCAAAGATAAATTAAAAATGGTTTTCAAAAATAAGTAAAAGAGGAAGTAGAGGGTACGATCAGCCGGAGCCAGTAAGTTACCCCAAAATTACCATACAAGCTATTTGTTTATGTGATTTGTTAGAACAACATGCTAGAGTTAGGCTAGGGATATTCAGGAAGTGCATGATAGAGTTGCCTGATTGTGATGCCTGCTAGCCTAGGGTCTCCTTTTATGAGAGTTTCAGTGTTCCTCTAGGAGTGAGGATAGAGTGCTTGACATGTTCGTTAGTGCTTGGGGCGTTGTGATGATACTTGAGACAAATATGGGTAGGTGTGGAATGTAGTATGGGCCTGTACTACTGAAAGCACGGGACCCATACGCGTTTCAAGGAAGTCACAACCCCTGGGTGGTTGATTAGAGAGTCATTTTGGGTGGTTATGCGAGGTTTCTAAGGATCTCATGGTGTATTGATGAATGGCGATTACAAGATGTTTCGAGGTAGGATCCGATTCGGGATCAGGAGCGGGAGAGGGCGGTCAGGAGAGGTCAACACCACCCAAGGTCGTTGGCCAGATGAGTACAGACGAGTTGGATGCCAGGATTCGGGAGATCCTGCATGATGAGGTTGTTGCTATGTTCCGTGCTGATTTGCCGGAACTATTTGGGTCGATCAAGAACACCATGATTGAGTACTTTGATGAGCGCTATGCAACTCTTATGGAGACGGCTGCCGTGGCGACTACAACAGCTGTAGCAACGGCTAGAGGAGGAGCCGGTAGAGGTTTTCAGTATCGGGACTTCGACAATACGAAGCCCCCTACTTTCGATGGAGTTCAGGATCCGATCGTTGCAATACGATGGTTGTCGGATGTGGAGGGGTGTTTCTTCACATGTTCATGCCCTGCTGATCAGAGGGTGAGGTGTGCTCTGAACCTGTTGAGGCTCGGGGCGAAGGATTGGTGGAGGTTGACTACGAGGTCATATTCATATACGCAGTGGGCTGCAATTTCTTGGGATCAGTTTCGGGAGATGTTCAACACTTGTTATGTTCCCCGGGTTGAGAGAGAGGTTGGCTCAGGAGTTTCTAGAGCTGAAACAGGATACAGAGTTGGTGACGGAGATCACCAAGATGTTTACTGAGAGGGCGATGTTTTGCCCTGAGTTTGATTCGGAGCAGGCTCAGATGTCCCGATACCTGAGATGATCAAGACGGACATCATGCAGTTTGTGTCCACGCAGAGATGTGATACCTTGTTTGAGTTGCAGGAAGCCGCTCGACGGCGTGAGTTGGAGATTGAGTTGCAGTTGAGAGAGTAGAGGCAGGCCGCGACACAGTTACAGCCGGCACCGAAACGGTCCACGACCGTTGATTCTAGGTTGGGAGATCAGGGCAGCCACACTTGTGGGAAGTACGGGAAGGGTCACACCGGAGTTTGTAGGTCCGGTGGTGCGTGCCGCAAGTGCGGGAGAGAGGGGCATTATGCGAGGGATTGCCGTCAGTCAGCCCCAGTTCAGGATATGAGGATTTGTTATCAGTATCATCAGGTTGGTCACATGAGGGCCAACTGTCCACAACTTACTGCAGGACCGGTGCAGGCTCCAACACCATCCACTTTGAGGAGTATGGGTGGAGGTCAGGGTGGAGCAGGTCCCCCGAGGGCTCCGAGACGTGCTTTTCAACTTATAACAGAGGAGGTCAGGGCAGAGCTGGATACGACTGCGGGTATGTTTCCTTCTTGATATCTTGTTATCTTGTGGTGGTTATGGAGTATTATATATCTACTATTCACGTTCGCATGATTCATGGTACGGTATTCGTTCATCTTTTCGTTGGGTTTATCGTATGATCGAGGGTTTTGATATTGGGAGTCTTAGTTGGTTATCATCCTTGGGGATTGATGGTGGGGAATTAGGCTTTTTGGGTCTGAATGTCATGTTTAGCATTTGCAATTTGAGGATACTCAGCTGAGGGTCGAACTCCCTTAGAGTTCGAGATGTGCGATGTCGGAAAGTGATTTTGTGGAGGTTGCTCGTTTCAGAATCAGATCTAGTATAAGAGAATTTATTGAGTAGGATCGTGTAAGTGATGCTGGTTGGGTCACCGGTGGTTGGTAGTCAGTGCTCTAAGTGGGGAGAATTGGAAAATTCTCAGGAGGATCGATAGCATGAGAGGTCATTTAGCTGTTTGGGTTTCAGCAGTATTTCAGTCAGCCAAGAGTGTGGGCTGGTATGAGTAGGTCAGATAAGTGGGGCGGGATACAGACCAAGGTTGGGCCTAGGGTTAGAATGGGATTGAGTATATAGAATGGAGTTAGAGTTCGGAACCCCAAGAGGGATAGAACAATATATACGGGAGAGATTCCCGGAAAGAATGGTTCAGGGTGATGTAAGATAGTTTGAGCGGTCCGGACAGACTGAAGGCATGTGGGCATACCAGTCAGGCCGAAGGCTCGGGGAATGGTCCAGACAGGCTGAAGGCCCAAGAGGGCGGTCCAGATATGTTGAAGGTTCCGAGAGTGGTCAAGATAGGCTGAAGGCCTGGTAAGGCGGTGCCGTCATGCTGAAGACTATGTATGTGTTAGTGGATCGGTATGAGGAGAATAAGGAAAAACGTCACCAGAGGATGATAATTGATATGGTCTGGCCCCAAGTATTGGTCATATTAGTGGAAAACAGTGCATGGACCCGAGAGTCCTGGTGAGCAGATTCAGGGTATATGGAAGAATGAGAATAGCAGTTGCTCTACATGGATAATGTAGAGTGAAGAGTAGCTCAGTGGCACATGCAGGTGCAGTAAGGTTTGTTGAGTGGATGTCCTGGAAAGGAAAGACATGTAGCTCCGTAAGGAGCGTGGGTACTCCAAAAGATGAGGAAGTGGAGTAAGTGGATTACCGAAAATGATTCAACTATTGGTAGTAAGTACTGGGATTGTAGCAGTGTTATGGGAACACGTCCGGGTTGGGTGTCTGTTGAGGTTGCGGAAGGATTTCCGATAGTGTAGAACCAGAAGAGTTCAGAGGGGATGCAAGGAGGGAGCCTTGGATTTTCCAGTATGGTTGTGATTAGGAAGTTGTATGTAGCGGTAATTCATCCTGGGAATGGTTGAAAGTATTGTCAGTGAGTCGGGCTTTCCATCCCGAAGATGTTAGAGCAGGTTCAGCATGCGTATGTGACTGCAGGGGAGAGCTCGTAAGAGTTTCTCAGGAGCTGAAGGATGGGCCATCCTGTCAGTTTGGAAAGAAATGAGTTGGTTTCGGAAAGGTAAGCGGGATGAGTCCCAGAAGTGAATTCGATAAAGGATATGCCAGTCGAGGAAAGGGGTAGCAGCTTGGTACCGGGTCAGGACCCGGTGGATCAAGGTGATACCTAGCTTGGTAAGGGTCAAGTGATTGTGGTGATTTGGAGTGATAAAAGTATCATCGGGCGATCATTGGTTAATAAGGGCTGATATCAGAGAAAGAAGCCGGTGGCCGGCTTAAATAAGTTGTCGTAACTCTGGGAGGGAAGAGTTGGACTTCATAGAGGTCCGATAACAGTGTTCGGAGGAACCTGGGTTGGTTGAGACCGGGAGCTGTATTAAGGGAGTGTCACCTGGGATGCATTGGTGTAGGCTTCAAGGACGAAGCCTAATTTAAGTTGGGGACAATTGTAACACCCAGAGTTCAGAAGTGCAAGTTTAGGGTGCTTGGTGTAATTAAGGGAGGATCGACTCGGCAAGTCCATGGATAGACTCGGCGAGTCGGCAGCTAGACTCGGTGAGTTGGTGCAGGAATGAGAAAAACCCTAATCCGGAGTTTGTGCTATATATAAAGAACATAATACCCTATCTTCAGCCTCTTTACATGCCCTTTGAGTCCCATAAACCCTAATAGTCGTGAGTGAGAGCTTGGAGAGTGTTTGGAGCTTTGAGAAGTGAATTTAGTGGAAGGAACTTGAAGGCCAAGAGATTATAGCAAGGGAGTGGTATAGATCCGAGGTCTATTTCAGTGGGAGCTTTCATTTGAGGTAATAATCTATTGCTTAAGCTCCTTTTCATCTAGATCCTTTGTTGCTTGAGTTTTGTGGCATTTCTAGAGTTATTTCGGGTTGGAGGTTAGATCTAAGGTTGGTACCTTAGATCTGGACTTGAGATGGTCCAGAAGATCATAAAGTTCCTGTCATTGAGTTGTTGGCGAAGCCCTTTATCCTAAAATCCTAGCCCTAGAGCATTTTGGGCTCATAGCTCCTTGAGTTCATGTAAAGTTTGCCACTTTACGTGAGGAATATCTTGTAGAAGGGTACATCTATGGATTGGAGCCCTTGCATGGCTTGGAAAGCCTCTGTATGGAATGGGAACTCAAGAGACTCGGCGAGTTCCATGGGTGAACTCGGCGAGTTGGATGAAGGTTGGCTTGATGAGTTGGAAGAACAACTCGACGAGTCTGTTGAATATTGCCTTGGACTCGACGAGTCTGTTCTTAGACTCGGCAAGTTTGGTCATGGAGTCCTAATATTTTCTGATTGAGTTGTGAATCGATGATTTGAAGGATGACTCGGTGAGTTGAGCATGAAGGGACTCAGAGTTTGTTGGACTCGGCGAGTCTTGGGGAGACTCGGCGAGTTGAGTTGTGGATTGGGAGTTTCTGAGTATAGGGACTCGACGAGTTGATGGGGTGACTCGGCGAGTAGAGTCACACAGGAAGGTGGACTTTGACTGAGGACTTTGAATTTGACCAAGAGTTGACTAGTTGACTTCCAAGGGTATTGATAAATGGTGGAGTTCGTGTCGGAAGTTGGAGCAGTGTGATCTTGTTTCTGCAAATCAGCCTTTCTAGGTGAGTTATCCTTACTATATCAACAGGGTCTAAGGCATCAAGGCCGACCCTTTATCGGATGGAAATTCGGGTAGTCGTTGTGTTATTGCTTTGATATATGTTTGTATCCTGGTAGTTAGGATGGAATATATTAGAGACCTGGTTAAGGTCGGAATCCTGGTATATAGGATGATGCTATGTTAGTGACCGGTTAGCTCGGTATCCTGGTTAGGATGATGCTATGTTATGTGATCTGCTATATCGGTTGATTAGTTGCGAATTGCTATATGATTATATGTTTATGTGCACATGGTTGTTTGACAGGGGTTGGTTTGAGGCGGGTCCTGCTTTGTGCTGTAGGCCAATAGACCTAGGGCGTACGGATATCCCGAAGGCCCAATGAGCGGTCCGGATTGGTTGTTGGCCCTATGAGAGAGGACCAGACTTGCCGAGGCTCGGATAGTGGACCAGGCCGACTGAAGGCCCGGTGCGGGCGGACCAGTCATATTATAGACTCAGAGAGTGGACCAGGTGGGTTGAAGGCTCGATGCGGGCGGACCAACCACACTGCAGACTCGATGTATATGGCTAGACTCGGAGAGTGGACCAGGTGGACTGAAGGCCCGATGTGGCAGACCAGCCACACGATAGACCTGTAGTGCATGGCTGTTCTGTTCTGTTTATGATATGTTATGTGTATGCTATATGTGGTTAGTATTTTGGGGGTATCTCACTAAGCTTTCAGGCTTACAGTTGTGGTTTAATGTTTCAGGTACTTCAGGAGACCGTGGCAAGGCAAAGGCGTGATCGTACTGCTCCTCATGTTTTATGTGTTATGATGTGATTCTGGGAAATACTCTGATAATAGTCGTATTGAAAACCTTTTTGTAATAACTTAATGAAATTGGGTTGTTTTTGAAAAGTTTTAAATTGGTTGAAATTTTTGGATGTTACATAATTGTCGAAGATAGTTAAACAAATAGTGTTGATGATGATGAAGTGCCAAAAGAAACACAAGTTCATAAAGTTTCGAAAGAATCAATGATACCTCGAATAGTTGAAGATCAAGTGTATGGCGAAGCAGACAAATTTGACAAAGTAATGAACAGAAAGGTGCTTATTATCTCGAAAAAAATACGGTTTTGTACCCCAATTTCAAATGCTCAGATGATGTCATGTTTCTGAATTAGGTGTTTGTCGCGTTTAAAAATGTTGATAAAATCAAACCTGAATTTAACAAGTTGGTTGAAGAAGATAACAAGAACATGTCAAATGTAGGTTTCTTTTCAAATCAAAGTACAATTGAAAATAATTTTACCAAAAATTCGTACACCTTCCAAAGAAAAAAATCAAGTTGAAATTGGTCTAATAAATCAACAGGTGTCAACAAAAGACTGAAAAGAGTATAAAACAAATCAAGTTTGGATTTTAAAAACTGACAAAGGAAAAGTTGTTTCAAAGAAAGATGAAGTTGTTTCTCAAAAAGTCAAAATCAATTCACAAGATTTTAAAGATCAAGTTGATAAAGTTTCGAAAGATAACAACATTTCAAAGAGAAAAGCTCGAACAAGAGTGTTTTGGAATAACATTAAGTCTTCAAAGAAATCAAGTGTTTTGCTTAACAAATCTTCTGAACAAAAAGAGTCTCAGTATATCTAGACATCTTTTGAAAAGAAACAAACAATTAAGCCAAATCATAATTCCAAATCAACCTCTTCATTAACTCAAAAATTGCAAAAAGAGTCTTTTGTTAAAAAGGAGCATGTTTCAACAACAAAGAATTTGTTTTCAAAAAAATCTATCTCCAATTCTCAAGCTCAAACATCTTTTCATGAGAATTATGTGAAAAACAAGCCTTTTCATAAAAATCAATACAATCAAAGGTTTTCTTCAAATAATTTTCAAATAAAAATTTTTACTTCGAATTCTCAAAAAAAAATTCATCAAGTTTCTCATCTAAAACAATCCATGAAACCAAAATATGTTTTCCAAAGAAATAATGTTGGTTATCAAAATCGTCTTCAAAATCGTTTTATTACACATGTCTCAACACGAAAACCAACAAGAAACTTTGAGAAGTTACATGTACAAGGTCGGAAATTCGAATGTTTCAAGCCTACTCCAACTTCATTTCCAAATCCACCCTCGAAACAACCTGTGAAATCTTCATTTGTTAAAGGAACAACAAATGTGAAGAACATTAATCATTGATTAGAAGGAAAAGGAAATAAATTTCAATCTTCGAAATTCTTACAAGAAATGATTAAGGAAAATTATGAGAAATATTTGAATGACTCATTGAAAGCAATTTTATCTTCACAAGAGTCGAATGTTTCTATTAAAACGTGGAAAGCTAAGCCAAAGAAATCGGTTGTTATGAAACAAGCTACGAAGGAAAAGGAGCATGTCACTATTGATATTAAATCAAAGAATAATTACTTTTCTAAGCCTTCGACTAATGAAGTAGACTTAGTTGATAGTCTAAAGTCGAAAGTTCATAGTTGGACTAAAGGTTCTTCATTTCAACATATTTTTCGAACTAATAACCAAGGACCCAATTTCATTAATTGTAGGTTATGTGTGACGAGCAATACGATGAACAATGGTATATCGATAGTAGTTGCTCTCGTCACTTGACCAGTCGAAAGAGAATGCCGGGGTTGTAAAATTTGGAAACAACCATAAATGTCATGTTCAAGGCTATGGGAAAATCATAAATGGGAATTTTATAGTCAATAGAGTAGCATATGTCGAATGTCTTCAACATAAATTGATCAATGTTTTGGAACTTGTTGTGGGCACTGGAAATCAGATGGTGTTTAATGAAGAAGGCAGTGTGATCTCGAACATTCAGACAAAGGATATTTTTCTCAAATCAAAACGAAAAGGCGACATGTTACTCTCGACATCAATCCTATTGTTGGGAAACCCTCAGTGTGCTTACTCTCGAAAGCTTCCTCAGATGTTAGCTGGCTTTGGCATCGAAGAATTTCACATTTGAACTTTTGAAATCTTAACAAATTGGTGGTGCAAGATCTGGTAAGAGGTTTGCCTATTTTAAAGTTTGATAATGATACCTTGTGTGCAGCTTGTGAACAAGGGAAGCAACATAGACAAGGTCATCCAGTTATTATTGTTTCAAAGATTATTGATGTAACATCCCGGGATCGCAAGAGTAGAGTGGAAGGACTGAAAGTGTAAGTTTTAGAGGGTGACTCGGCGAGTCCGTGGATGACTCGGCGAGTCAGGTCGCGGTCATGGTCGCGTGTCAAGTGGCCTACTCGGCGAGTCCATGGGGTGGACTCGGCGAGTAGGTGCTGTATGAAGAAAACCCTAATTTCCGAGGTTGAGCCCTATATAAAGAGCCTTACACCACTCCACAGCCTCCCTTATTCCCCCCTTGAGTTCCAGAAGCCCTAAATTCGTGGAGAGATCATTTGTGGAGCAAATTAGAGCTTGGAGAGGTGTTGATTGAAGAAATCTTGAAGGAGAAGTGGCTTGGATCAAAGGGCTTTGCTTGGATTCGAGTTTGGCTGCTATTGAGGCATCTTTTGGAGGTAATATCTTTGTCCTTAGGCTGTGCATTTCTAATTCCATCATTTTGGGTTGTGTGGGGTGCTTGGTTGTGTGATACTTTGATATTGGAGGATGGATCTGAGGTTGCTACCTCAGATCTGGAGTGGAGAAGACATTAAGAGCATTAAAGCCCCAATCCTTGTGTTGTTAATGAAGCTACCATGTCCCAAACCTTTGTTTTAAGGTGAATATGGCTTAGATCTCGTTAGATTCACGTAAAGTTTGCCACTTTACGTGATGGATGGATTGTAGGAGGTTGGATCTATGTTTTGGATTAATTGCATGGCCTGAGATGCTTCTGGATGGATTCAGAACGGAGGTACTCGACGAGTCACATGGGTAGACTCGACGAGTTGCTTGAAGATGGCCTGGGACTCGACGAGTTGGAAGAACAACTCGGCGAGTAGGTTGAAGATGGCCTTGAACTCGACGAGTCCATATGGACTCGGCGAGTCTTGTCAAGGGAGTCCCAATATTTCTGGTTGAGTCGATGAATCGGTGAGTCAAGGGATGACTCGGTGAGTTGGGTACGAGTGGACTCAAAATTTTATGGACTCGGCGAGTCATTGGGTTGACTCGGCGAGTAGGGTCAGTCAGGGGTTGACTTTGACTTGTCCATGGTTGACCAGTTGTCTTGCAGGGGTATTTTGGTGATTAAGGGTATTTATCGAGTTGTATGTTTTGATGATTAGTGAAGGAGTTCGTGCCAGAGTTCGGAGCAGCGGGATCTTATCTTTCAGCCGGCAGTGTCGAGGTGAGTTATCCTCGCTATATCAACAGGGTCTAAGGCACCAAGGCCGGCCCTTTATTGTATTGAGATTCAGTTACGTTTATCATGTTGTTGTTGGTTGTGTCTGCATCCTGGTAGTTAGGATGGTGCATGCTAGGGGGACCCTGTTAGGGTCAGTATCTCGATATGCGTAGTGATGCTATGCTAGTGACCGGCTAGGTCGGTAGCCCGGTTAGGGTAATGATATGCTATGTGATCTGTTTACTCGGTTTGTTGATTATGACTATTGTATGAATGTATGTTTTGTGCACATGGTTGTCTGGACTAGAGATGGGTTGAGGCGGGTCCTGCTTTGTGCTGTAGGCCAAGATACCCAGGGCGGACCGGTTGTTCCGAAGGCCCAGAGAGCGGTCCGGATAGGCTGTAGGCCCCACGTGGGCGGACCAGACGTGCCGAGGCTCGGAGAGTGGACCAGGCCGACTGTAGGCCCGATGCGGGCGGACCAGTCACACTGTAGACTCAGAGAGTGGACCAGGTGGGTTGAAGGCCCGATGCGGGCGGACCAACCCCACTGTAGACTCGAAGGACATGACTAGACCCGGAGGATGGATCCGTTGGACTGAAGGCCCGATATGGCGGACCAGTCACGATAGACCCGATATGCATGATTGTTCTATGTTATGTTATGTTATGTATGTTTTATATGTTTTGGACCGGAAGGTCGTAGCCTGGAAGGGCGTATACGTGGTTGGTATTTTGGGGGTATCTCACTAAGCTTTCGGGCTTACAGTGGTGGTTTAATGTTTTCAGGTTCTTCAAGAGACTGTGGCAAGGCGAAGGCGCGATCGTACCGCTCCTCATGATTTTGTAGCAATGTGATTCTGGGAATACTCAAATGACTTGTGTTGAAAACCTTTTTGTAAACATTTTAATGAAAATCAGGTTGTTTTGAAAATTTTAAATTGGTTGTACTTTTCGGACGTTACAAGTTGGTATCAGAGCCTTGGTTTGAGTGAATTGGAGGAACACTTGTGTGACTCCAGTCTCAAATCGAGGAGAGTTTTCAAAAAGATAAATTAAAATGGTTTTCAAAATAAGTAAAGGAGGACGCGGAGGTACGATCAGCCGGAGCCAGTAAGTAACCCCAAAATACCATACATGACAATTGTTTTATTGAGCTTTGATAGAACAGCATGCTAGAGTTAGGCTAGGGATCTTCAGGATTTATTGATAAGTTGCCTGATTTATGATGCCTGCTAGCCTAGGGTTCCTTGTGAGAGATTTCTAGTGTTCCTCTAGTTGTGAGGATAGAGCATTGTTATGTGTGTCGCTAGGGTGTTGTGGGAGTACTTCATACAAATATGGGTTGGTGTGGAAGGTAGTATGGGCCCGTACTACTGAAAGCACGGACTCATACGCGTATCAGGGAAACCATGACCTCTAGGGTTGGGATGAGAGCTGGTTCCCGGGTTAGTGGAATATGTCTGAGATTTGGTGTTTTATTTTCAGTATGGAGATTTCAGGGCACGCTGGGAGTGGATTCGGGTCAGGATCAAGAGCAGGAGAGGGAGTTCCGGGTGGGTCTGTACAACCCGAGGTTGTCAATCAGATGAGTACGCATGAGTTGGATGCGAGGATTGGTGGCGGATTTGGCGTTAGTTTGGAGGCCAGTTGGATTCTGTAATCTGAGGAATGGATAGTTGAAGATTGGGTCGCTTTCGAGCGGGTTGTACAGCGTGGGAGCATGATTGTATGAAAGTTGTTGGTGCTGGCGAAAACATTTTGAGTGCAGGTGTTGATTCCTGCAAGGTTGCTTGGGGAGATCGGTGATGGCGACCGGTGACTAGCTGTCAGTGTCTTAAGTGGGGGAGAATTGGAAATTCTCCGGATGATCGTTGGGCCTGAGAGGTTGTTTAGCTGCTTGGGAAATTCAGCGGTATTTCTATTAGTCGAGAGCAGGCTCGTATGAGTGAGTAACAGGCGTGCGGGGCGGAATTCAGACCTAGAGCAGTTGATTGAGGAAGGCGTGGGGGCAGGCCGGGATCGAGTATGTAGGATGGAGATAGAGTTCGGAACCCCTAGAGGGCTAGAACGGTATGCACGGGAAGATTTCCTGAAGAGATAGTTCGGAATAATGAGTGATTGATTGAGCGGTCCGGATAGACTGAAGGCCGTAGGCGTACCAGTCAGGCCGAAGGCTCGGAGGACGGTCCAGTCAGGTTGGCTGAAGGTTCTGAGAGTGGTCCAGTTTGGCTGAAGGCCTGGGGAGGCGGTCCAGTCATGCTGAAGACTCTGCGGGTATAGTTAGATCGGTTAGAGGTTATGGGTTGCGTATGTTGCAGTGAGAATACATTGGGAGGTCTGGCCCCGGCTAGCAATCTTGAGCAGTGAAGGTAGTGCATGGGCTTGAGAGTCCTTGTGATGAGAGTCAGAGTAGCGGTAATGCATGGAGGGTGAGTACGCTTTAAAGAGGTAATGTGGCGTAGGATGAGCACCATGGTGCCTGTCATGGTGACTGGGCAGACGAGTGGTTTCCTTGGTAAGGAAAGAGGGAGGAATGAAACTCCGGAAGGGGGAGTGCGAATTCACGGAAGTGAAAGCGGCAGTGTAGAGTTGCGATCGCAGTGGGCCGTCGATGGTCTTTGAGTAGTGTGTTGCGGCGGCAGAATATAAGCTTATTCGACTCGATATGTTGCTCTGGGCGCGGAGGGAATATCGCGTCGTGGAGCCAGGGAGAGGAGTTCGTAAGGGATGCAGAGCAAGAGTCTTGGACTCTCAATGAGATTCTGATCAGGGTTCTGGGTATGTATCAGTGGTTTATCCTGGGAGGATGTTGAGGATATTGTCAGTATATCAGATTGTCCATACCTGAGGGTGCTAGAGCCAGATCAGCATGTGTGTGTGATGGCGAGAGGAGAACTCGGGGGAGTTGCTCCGAAATGGAGGAACGGGTCTTTCGGTCGGCATGGGATGGATAGAGTGGAATTCGGATCGGGACTCCGATGGTTCGTGGCTTTATAGCCATATGAGTCAAGTGAAAGATGAGGAATTGAGCAATAAGGCATCAAGGGTAATTCTCGGTTGTTGAGTGTGGTTATCAGAGGGATTCAGCTGGTGCCCGGTTTGAGTAAGTGATGGGGACACCGTAGGGTAGAGAAGGGAGCTTCTGGTTCTATGGTTGTACCTTGAGGGACTTGGTTCGGTCAAGGTCAAGTGGTGCGTCGTGGGAAGTAATTTGAAGATGAGATGCTGAAGGCTTCGAGGACGAAGCCTAATTTAAGTGGGGGAGAATTGTAACATCCTGGGATCGCAAGAGTAGAGTGGAAGGACTGAAAGTGTAAGTTTTAGAGGGTGACTCGGCGAGTCCATGGATGACTCGGCGAGTCAGGTCGCGGTCATGGTCGCGTGTCAAGTGGCCTACTCGGCGAGTCCATGGGGTGGACTCGGCGAGTAGGTGCTGTATGAAGAAAACCCTAATTTCCGAGGTTGAGCCCTATATAAAGAGCCTTACACCACTCCACAGCCTCCCTTATTCCCCCCTTGAGTTCCAGAAGCCCTAAATTCGTGGAGAGATCATTTGTGGAGCAAATTAGAGCTTGGAGAGGTGTTGATTGAAGAAATCTTGAAGGAGAAGTGGCTTGGATCAAAGGGCTTTGCTTGGATTCGAGTTTGGCTGCTATTGAGGCATCTTTTGGAGGTAATATCTTCGTCCTTAGGCTGTGCATTTCTAATTCCATCATTTTGGGTTGTGTGGGGTGCTTGGTTGTGTGATACTTTGATATTGGAGGATGGATCTGAGGTTGCTACCTCAGATCTGGAGTGGAGAAGACATTAAGAGCATTAAAGCCCCAATCCTTGTGTTGTTAATGAAGCTACCATGTCCCAAACCTTTGTTTTAAGGTGAATATGGCTTAGATCTCGTTAGATTCACGTAAAGTTTGCCACTTTACGTGATGGATGGATTGTAGGAGGTTGGATCTATGTTTTGGATTAATTGCATGGCCTGAGATGCTTCTGGATGGATTCAGAACGGAGGTACTCGACGAGTCACATGGGTAGACTCGACGAGTTGCTTGAAGATGGCCTGGGACTCGACGAGTTGGAAGAACAACTCGGCGAGTAGGTTGAAGATGGCCTTGAACTCGACGAGTCCATATGGACTCGGCGAGTCTTGTCAAGGGAGTCCCAATATTTCTGGTTGAGTCGATGAATCGGTGAGTCAAGGGATGACTCGGTGAGTTGGGTACGAGTGGACTCAAAATTTTATGGACTCGGCGAGTCATTGGGTTGACTCGGCGAGTAGGGTCAGTCAGGGGTTGACTTTGACTTGTCCATGGTTGACCAGTTGTCTTGCAGGGGTATTTTGGTGATTAAGGGTATTTATCGAGTTGTATGTTTTGATGATTAGTAAAGGAGTTCGTGCCAGAGTTCGGAGCAGCGGGATCTTATCTTTCAGCCGGCAGTGTCGAGGTGAGTTATCCTCGCTATATCAACAGGGTCTAAGGCACCAAGGCCGGCCCTTTATTGTATTGAGATTCAGTTACGTTTATCATGTTGTTGTTGGTTGTGTCTGCATCCTGGTAGTTAGGATGGTGCATGCTAGGGGGACCCTGTTAGGGTCAGTATCTCGATATGCGTAGTGATGCTATGCTAGTGACCGGCTAGGTCGGTAGCCCGGTTAGGGTAATGATATGCTATGTGATCTGTTTACTCGGTTTGTTGATTATGACTATTGTATGAATGTATGTTTTGTGCACATGGTTGTCTGGACTAGAGATGGGTTGAGGCGGGTCCTGCTTTGTGCTGTAGGCCAAGATACCCAGGGCGGACCGGTTGTTCCGAAGGCCCAGAGAGCGGTCCGGATAGGCTGTAGGCCCCACGTGGGCGGACCAGACGTGCCGAGGCTCGGAGAGTGGACCAGGCCGACTGTAGGCCCGATGCGGGCGGACCAGTCACACTGTAGACTCAGAGAGTGGACCAGGTGGGTTGAAGGCCCGATGCGGGCGGACCAACCCCACTGTAGACTCGAAGGACATGACTAGACCCGGAGGATGGATCCGTTGGACTGAAGGCCCGATATGGCGGACCAGTCACGATAGACCCGATATGCATGATTGTTCTATGTTCTGTTATGTTATGTATGTTTTATATGTTTTGGACCGGAAGGTCGTAGCCTGGAAGGGCGTATACGTGGTTGGTATTTTGGGGGTATCTCACTAAGCTTTCGGGCTTACAGTGGTGGTTTAATGTTTTCAGGTTCTTCAAGAGACTGTGGCAAGGCGAAGGCGCGATCGTACCGCTCCTCATGATTTTGTAGCAATGTGATTCTGGGAATACTCAAATGACTTGTGTTGAAAATCTTTTTGTAAACATTTTAATGAAAATCACGTTGTTTTGAAAATTTTAAATTGGTTGTACTTTTCGGACGTTACAATTGAATCGTTGGAATTATTTCACTTTGACCTATGTGGACCATCAACTATTGAAACCCTCAACCAGAAATGATACATTTTGGTTATTGTTGATGATTTTTATAGATTTACTTGGGTTTATTTTCTCAGGCAAAAATCTGAGGTTTTTCAAGTAATGATTGATTTTGTCAAGAAAATCGAAACGAGTTTGAAGAAGAAAGTTCAAATGATTAAAACTGATAACGACTCTTAATTTAAGAACCATGTTCTTGATTCATTTTTAACTGACAAAGGGATTTCGCATAATTATTGTTCACCTTACACACCTCAGCAAAATGGTGTTGTTGAAAGTCGAAACCGATCTCTTTGCGAAGTAGCAAGAACAATGCTCATATATGCGACCCTTCCTCAATATCTTTGGGCCAAAGCTGTCTCAACTGTGTGTTTTACACAAAATAGATTGTTTATTCATCTTTGATTCAACGTTACTCCTTATGAGATTATCAATAGCCGAAAACCTAATATCAAATTCTCCCATGTTTTTGGTTGTAGGTGTTTTCTCATGAATCTCAAGGATAATCTTTCAAAATTTCAGTCCAAAGCTGACGAAGGAGTTTTCTTGGGTTATTCTCATAACTCGGTTGCATATCGAGTATTGAATAGGTGAACTAAAAAAATTTAAGAGACATTCAACTTAACTTTAGATGATTATTATATCAAACAAGTTGACAAGTGTTTTGAACAAAAATGTAACGTCCCAAATTCGAGCCCAAAAATTTCATTTTTAATTAATCGAATTATAAAACATTTACTGAAAATGTTGCTAATACAATGAACCATAAATCATTCAAAACATGTTTCAAATCAAAACACCAATAGTGGTAAAATCAGAGTACAATCCCATGAATCAATAATGTGGAAATCTGATGTGCGTGTGATGTGCAGCTATCGCACCAGCTCTTACCCCTTCGCTGAAGAGGTACCTGAAACAAAACTGAAAACTGTAAGCACGAAGCTTATTGAGTTCCCCCATCATACCACATACCATACAATCATAAAACATACATACTGCTGGGCATATTTGGGTGCCCGACCTACCCCTTCGGTCCTTTCGACCGGACATTGCCTAACATATCTGGGTGCTGGCCTCCCCTTCGGTCCTTTCGACCGAACATTATCTAGCATATCTGGGTGCTGGGATCCCTTTTGGTCCTTTCGACCGGACATCAGGGACTATCTCCCCTACTACTACTATCACATAACATCATAGCATACTAGCACATAAACATATAAGGTAATAGTAAACCTAGATGAATATCACAAAGATAATCATCTAACATACAACTCCTACTGGTGGGCTGACATTGTGGCCGTAGACCCATTGCTACTGAAAGGTAACTCACCTCATACAAGTGACTGCTGATAAAATAGGTGAGAAATCTATGTCTGCTACGACACCGGTGACTCTCCGACAATAATTTCCATAAAGACACTTGATCTGAAGCTGATAACTAATCCTAGGGTAAAATGACCATTTTACCCCTTTGACCCAACTGGACATACCGAAGTCCCAATTCTAGATTATTAAGCCTAACTCTCTCGTGGCCCTTTAAGGATTCCCTAAGGTCCCACTAACTGACCATTTACCGAATTAGGCCTTATTCCCTAAATGGGCCTAAAAGATCCAAGTCCATCATAATAATTCTCAAGGGCTGAACTTGGCCCAAGAAGGCCCAATACTCGTGTCCTAAGTCCTTAAGTCCGAAATCACGCTTCATAGTGGGCCACGAGGCCCAAATGTCCAGGCCCATTTTCATTAGGTCCAAAAGTCCATTAATTCTCAAACTGTTGGCGTACGCGCGACGTAACGGGCATGTACGCTCGACGTACGCCAGTTCTCTAAAGGCTTAATCTTTTGACTTAATCCAGTATGTCCTTTTGTACAAACTGTAGATCTAGCCCTTTTAAGACATCCCAAACCATAAAGTCACAAACTTTATGTACTTGCATGCAAGGTTGGGGTCAAAACATTACTTTGGTCCATCTAACAAGCCCCAACACTTACTAATCCTTGCATGGTTGATGCTTAACCATCAAGATACGATTTTATGACTTCTCGTGCCTCTAGGAGACCAAAAGGACATGTATTATGGTATGAAGTAGTCAAGATGCAAGAACTCTCAATAATGGAGTCAAAAAGTAACTTTCAACACTCCCAACAACAAATCTAAGAAGATAATGGTCAAGGTTGGAACTTGATACCTCAAATAAGTCAGAAATGGTGCTACTCTTCTGGATCTACAAGCTCTTGGTGGATCCTTGCTCCTTCTTCAAGTTCCTTTATCTTCCAATACCCCAAAACAACACCAAATGCTCTCCAATGGATAAAAACATGCAAAAGTAGGATAGGGTTTTCGAGATGACTGCTTAAGGGTGTTAGGGAGGCTGGTCCAAGGTCATAACATCCTTTATATAGGGATAAGTCCCAAAATTAGGGTTTAAGACACTGCGCGCGTACGTTGCGCGTACCCTTTGGTACGCTGGGTGTACATGGTTACGCCCGCGTCTTGGATCCTTGATTACGCTGCACGTACATAGGGGTTACACTGGGCGTACAAAAGTTAACACCTCATAAATCTCGTGCGCTATAAATCAACCCCACTTGAATTAGACTTCGTCCTCGAAGTCCGTTTCCGTTGTTGGAAATAACTTGGGGTATTGCTCCCTTATCTTGTCTTATGGATCCCATGTTCATTCTAAACCCTTGCGGTGCTGCCACTGCACCTTCACTAGAACTACTTCCTTTTTCATTATTGCCTTCGTTTTCCTATCTAGAATGGCTATCGGTCGCTCGATGTAGTTCAGGTTATCATCTACCTGAATATCCTTGAGAGGCACCACCGCAGAGTCGTCTACCTAACACTTCTGCAGCTGGGAGACATGGAAAGTGCTATGGATCTGACTGAGTTCCGCTGGCAAGTCCAGTCTATACGCCACCTTGCCCACTTAGGTATAACCCTGAAGGGTCCAATATACCTGGGGCCCATCTTGCCCCGCTTCCTGAATCGAATAATTCCCTTCCATGGCGACACCTTCAGGAGGACCATATCCCCTACCCGAAACTCCAGGTCTGAACAGCGCCTGTCAGCATAACTTTTCTGCCAACTCTGTGCAGTCTGAAGTCGGCCCCTGACCTGCTGAATCCTCTCTATCATCTTGAGCACCACTTCGGTGCTCCCCATGACCCTATGGCCCACCTCGCCCCAACATATTGGGGTCCTACACTTCCTCCCATATAACATCTCAAAGGGAGGAAGATCAATACTTGCGTGGTAACTGTTGTTGTAAGAGAATTCACCTAACGAGAGGTAGGTATCCCAACTACCACCGAAGTCTAGCACATACACTTGCATCATATCCTCTAGAGTCTGGATGGTCCGCTTGCTCTAAACATCCGTTTGCAGGTGAAACACAGTTCTAAAGTGTAGACGAGTACCCAACTCATCGTGGAATTTCTTCCAGAATCTGGAAGTGAACCGCACATCCCTGTCAGAAATCAAGGAGACTGGCACTCAGTGTCGAGCCACTGCCTCTCGAATGTAGATGTCGGCCAACTTCTCGACCGATATACTCCCATGGATCGGTATAAAATAGGCACTCTTGGTCAATTGATCCACGATGACCTATATAGAATCCACTCACCGTGCGGTCCTGGGGAGTTTGGTGATGAAATCCGTGGTAATATCTTCCCATTTCCACATGGGAATATCCAACAGTTGCATCTTGCCATGTAGCCTCTGGGGCTCGGCATTGACCTTCCTGCAGGTCAAACACCGCTCCAGATACCATGCTACATCCCACTTCATGCAGGGCCACCAATAGTCATGACGAAGATCTCTATACATCTTCGTCGCCTCGGGATGGATAGAAAACCTGGATTTGTGCGCCTCATCCATCAATATCTGACGCACGCCTCCATGGTAGGGGACCCAAACCCTACGGTGAAGAGTAAATAACCCTTGGCTATCATAGTCGAATGAGGAAACCTGACCTGCTATACACTCGTTTTTCCGATGTTCCTCCTTCATAGCCTTCTGCTGGGCCTCTCGGATATGCTCCAACGGTGGAGCCACTACTGTCATCCGCATGCAAATGTCTCTGATCGGTGCTGCCTTACGGCTAAGCGCATCGGACACCACATTGGCCTTCCCTGGGTGGTAAAGGATCTCACAATCATAATCCTTCACCACATCCAACCACCGACGCTACCTTGTGTTCAGATTCGACTGATCTATGAGGTACCTCAAACTCTTATGGTCCGTGTAAATGGTACATCGGACCCTATAGAGGTAGAGTTGCCAAATCTTGAGGGTGAAGACGACCGCCCCCAACTCCAAATCGTGCGTCGGGTAGTTTTCCTCGTGGGGCTTCAATTGCCTCGAGGCGTAGGCAATGACATCCCCTCTCTGCATCAATACCACGCCCAAACCCGAAATAGACGCGTCGTAGTACACAACAAAATCCTCTACGCCCTCTGGCAGGGCTAAAATCGACGCCTCACACAATCTCTATCTCTGTGTCGCGAACGCTGCCTGCTGCTCAGGCCCCCAACGAAAGACTACAACCTTCTTTGTCAGCTGCGTCAAAGGTACGATTATGTTGGAGAAATCCTGGATGAATCTCCGGTAGTAGCCGGATAATCCCAGGAAACTCCGAATCTCAGATGGAGACTTTGGAACCTCCCATCTCATCATGGCCTCCATCTTGGCTGGGTCGACCAGAATATCATTCTGGTTGACAAGGTGCCCAAGAAACTGCACCTCACGCAACCAGAACTCACAATTGGAGAACTGGGAGTACAAGCTCTCCCTTGTTAGGGTATCCAAAACCTCTCGCAGATGCTCCCCATGATGCTCCTGCATCTTGGAATAGACCAATATATCATCAATAAAGACTATCACGGACCGATCCATCATCGGTCTGTACACACAGTTTATGAGGTCTATGAACGCGACAGGAGTATTGGTGAGCCCAAAGGGCATCACCACGAACTCGTAATGGCCATAATGAGTGCGGAACGCAGTCTTGTATATATCCTCATCTCTGACCCTCATATGGTGGTAGCTTGACCGCAAATCTATCTTGGAAAACCAAGATGCTCCCTGAAGCTGGTCGAACAAGTCATCTATCCTCAGGAGTGGGTAACGGTTTTTCACCGTTACCTTGTTCAACTCCCGGTAATCTTTGCACATGCAATGCGACCCGTCCTTCTTCTTGACAAACATGATCGAGGCTCCCCAAGGAGAGCTTTTCGACCTGATAAATCCCTTGTCTAGAAGCTCCTGCAGCTGCGTAGACAACTCCTGCATCTCGGGAGGAGCCAATCGATATGGTGCCTTGGCTATCAGAGCCACACCAAGGACTAGGTTGATCCTGAACTCCACCTGTCACTCCGGAGGTATCCCAGGAAGCTCCTCTGGGAATACATTTGCATAGTCTCTCACCACCGGTACATCGCTAACCATCACCTTACCTGCCTGTCAGGTATCCAAAACATAGGTGACATACCCAACGCAACCCTACTGTAGGTAGCGCCTAGCCCTTGCTGCTGGACATTGGGCTGGTTCATGCTGTGGCCTCTTGCCCTGAATCACTAACTCGCCTCCACTCAGGGTCCTGAACCGCACTAACTGCTGCGCGCAGCCTATCACCTCCCTATTAGGGCTCAACCAATCGATGCCTATAATCACCTTGTTCCCACGCAACGGAATGGGAACCAAGTCTACCAGGTAGTGCTCCTCGAATAGCCTCAGTACACAATCTCTGAAAACTGATGATGCTCTCACTGACCGGTCATCATCAATCTTAACCTCTAAAGGGCAATCCAACATGCCCGAAGACTCAGTGAACCTCCTGCTAAGTGCAAGGGAGACAAATAATCGAGTGGCACCCAAGTCAAACAACACCTGTACTGGGATACCGTTCACACGGAACGATCCTAACATATGTACTAAGAACACATATCAATAACATAAGTAGCATATAAATATATCAAAGAGAAATAATCATACCCATCACCACATTGGCTGCGGCGCATGCCTCCTCAGTAGTCAACTGGAAGGCTCGACTCCTCACCACTAGAGCCTCCGCCTTGCCCTGCCGGCCATCTGTTATCCGCAGGGTCGCTGGAGGTGGCGCCTTCATCGATGCTGCTACTGTCAACTATTGGCCCTTTTGTGGCCCCACTGGTTGTATTAGAAACACAACAAATATGATGTCTGAAAAGTGGCCACAGGGGCGGTACAATCCTTGTTGAGATGCCCCGCCTTGCCGCACTTATAGTAGCCAGATGCTCCCAATCTACAAATCCCCTCATGTGCCTTGGCACATTTCCTGCAGTGGCCTCGACTCTATGGGCCTTTCGATCCCGTGTCTGATCACTTGGTCTTCTTCCTCGAAGCCCTTATTATATGCCCCTCCTCTGCCTTCCTCTTCCGGAGGTGCTCCGAATCTCTCTCTCTCTCTCTCTCTCTCTCTCTGGCAATCATGGAATCCGGGGTTGGACAAGTTGAAAAACTGACATGCTCCCGGATATCGGCTTGCAGCATGTCGTGGTATCGGGTCCTCCTCATATCCTCATCTCCTGCATACTGGGGCACCAATAAAGCCCTCTCCTGAAACTTGGCGGTAATCTCTGCCACTGTCTCAATCATCTGTCTCATATCAAGGAACTCCCAGGCCAGTTGCTAAAGCTCCACCGCGGGTGCGAACTCAACCCTGAACCGGGACACGAAATCCGGCCATGCCATAGCCTCAATAACCGGGGCTCCCAGAGAGTCACTAACCGACTCCCACCAATTCCTGGCCCTATCCCTTAAACATCCTGCAGCAAATCGAACCTTCGACCCCTCAGGGCAGAAGCTAGTCAATCGTGTAGACTCAATTTTTGCAATCCATCGTCTGGCAGCAATGGGGTCCTTTGCTCCATAGAAATCTAGTGCACCACTGCCTCTAAATTCCTTGAAGGATAGTGTGCGTGATCCTGACTGGATGGTCACCATGTCACTCCTGAATGCCCTGAGGTACTCCTCCATTAGCTCTACTATCCCTTCCTTGATCGAACCAATGATAACCAGGGTCACATCGAGGATGCCTCTAGCAATCTCTGACGTGATAAACTCGTGTTGCATCTCATCCACTGGCTCGGAACCCGAACCCGAACCTGATCCCTCTCCTGAACTGCCAACTTCTAGTCTCAGGTGTAAAACTACCATTCTGCAAACTCACAATCGCAACCATCAGAAATATTAATATATCTAGAGGGACCACATCTACTACAAGTTCCTTGGTCTTGTCTCAGCCTTCCCAGATTCAAGTACGGATCCTCTGCTTTTAGTAGTACGGGCCCATACTACCTTCCACATATATGCGTACTTTGCTCAAGAACTGCCTTGACTCCAACAAGTCCCTTCTATTACCACTGTTCTTTACTACTCTCATCCTGGGCTTGCCCTAGGGTAATCACCAACCCACTCTCCACTATCAGCTGCGCAAGAAGTCCTGACTACCCCCCTAACTAGCTCGTGAATACTATTACGTATCACTAAGACTAGATAATTCTTCGAATGAGAGAACCTACCCTACAACGGTTGGACTCAGACAAGAGTTGCGCAATAGAGCTAGACCCAACCTTCTGAAATTATTTAATCCTTGCAATATGTAACGTAACATATTCATTTACTAGTTAGTAAAAGATAACTAAGATTCCTAAAAGCACAAAGTAAGCAGCATTCAAGCATCGAGTACACATATCAAGCATATACTACTCTAGCTACATATTGACCATTTTGTACTTACATGCAGTTCTCATAAAGCCGAAACACGTATAATAGGAACATAAGGCATCCTTCCTAGATCCTTAGTCCTAATTTAGCATGCAGTTCTAATAAAGTTGATAATCATAACATAGCATAAACTTGTATGGTTAAGTTGGGGAAAACTTACTTGAGCTCGACCGGTCGTGCACATCACATACCTTGTTCTTTTCAAAGTTCTTTTCTCTTTTCAAATTCTTTGATAAAGTGCTATTACTTTTGAAAATTTTCATACCAAGTCCTTAGTTTGAGTTCAGACACACCCGAGAGTGTGCCCGAATCCCTCAAACCAAGGCTCTGATACCAACTTATAACGTCCCAAATTCAAGCCCAAAAATTTCAATTTTAATTAATTGAATTATAAAACATTTACTGAAAATCTTGCTAATACAACGAACCATAAATCATTCAAAACATGTTTCAAATCAAAACACCAATAGTGGTAAAATTAGAGTACAATCCTATGAATCAATAATGTGGAAATCTGATGTGCGCGTGATGTGCAGCTACCGCGCCGACTCTTTCCCCTTCGCTGAAGAGGTACCTGAAACAAAACTGAAAACTGTAAGCACAAATCTTAGTAAGTTCCCCCATCATACCACATACCATACAAACATAAAACATACATACTGTTGGGCATATCTGGGTGCCCGAACTACCCCTTCGGTCCTTTCGACCGGACATTGCCTAGCATATCTGGGTGCTGGCCTTCCTTTTTGTCCTTTCGACCGGACACCCGGGACTATCTCTCCTACTACTACTATCACATAACATCATAGCATACTATCACATAAACATATAAGGTAATAGCAAACCTAGATGAATATAAAAAAGACAATCATCTGACATACAACTCCTACTGGTGGGCCGATATTGTGGCCATAGACCCACTGCTACTGGAAGGTAACTCACCTCATAAAAGTGACTACTTATAAACTGGGTGAGAAATCTATGTCTGCTACGGCTTCGGTGACTCTCCGACTATAATTTCCATAAAGACACTTAATCAGAAGCTGATAACTAATCTTAGGGTAAAATAACCATTTTACCCCTTTGACCCAACTGGACATACCGAAGTCCCAATTCTAGATTATTAAGCCTAAGTCTCCAATGGCCCTTTAAGGATTCCCTAAGGGCCCACTAATTGACCATTTACCGAATTGGGCCTTATTCCCTAAATGGGCCTAAAATATCTAAGTCCATCATAATAATTCTCAAGGGCCCAACTTGGCCAAAGAAGGCCCAATATTCGAGTCCTAATTCCTTAAGTCGGAAATCACGCTTCATAGTGGGCCATGAGGCCCAAATTTCCAGGCCCATTTTCTTTAGGCCCAAAAGTCCATTAATTCTCAAACTGTTGGTGTACGCGCGACGTAACGGGCATGTACGCCTGGCGTATGCCAGTTCTCTAAAGGCTTAATCTTTTGACTTAATCCAATATGTCCTTTCGTCCAAACTGTAGATCCAGGCCTTTTAAGACATCCCAAACCATAAAGTCATGAACTTTATGTACTTTCATGCAAGGTTGGGGTCAAAACATTACTTTGGTCCATCTAACAAGCCCCAACACTTACTAATCCTTGCATGGTTGTTTCTTAACCATCAAGATCTGATTTTATGACTTCTAGTGCCTCTAGGAGCCCAAAAGGACAGGTATTATGGTCTGAAGTCGTCAAGATGCAAGAACTCTCAACAATGGAGTGAAAAAGTATCTTTAAACACTCCAACAACAAATCTAAGAAGATAATAGTCAAGGTTGGAACTTGATACCTCAAATAAGTCAGAAATGGTGCTACTCTTTTGGATCTACAAGCTCTTGGTGGATCCTTGCTCCTTCTTCAAGTTCCTTTCTCTTCCAATGCCCCAAAACTACACCAAATGCTCTCTAATGGCTAAAAAGATACAAAAGTAGGCTAGGGTTTTCAAGATGATTGCTTAAGGGTGTTAAAGAGGCTGGTACAAGGTCATAACATACTTTATATAGGGATAAGTCCCAAAATTAGGGTTTAAGACACTGTGCACGTATGTTTCACGTACTCTTTTGGTACGCTGGGCGTACACGGTTAAGCCCGCATCTTGGATCCTTGATTATGCTGGGCGTACATTGGGGTTATGCCCCGCGCTCGTCCGTCATCAGCCCTATTGTGAAGGCCCAAAGGCCCAAGTCCGAACTTATAAAATAATTTTCCTTAAATAAATACAAAATTAACACCTTATAAATCTCGTGCGCTATTAAAAACACTTATTAATGAATCAAAAGATGAAATTGATAGTTCTAATTCATCTAATTTAATTTTTGGTGTTACAGATAGGCCTACTGATGTTGAAGTCCATGCTGTAGATAATTAAATTCCTGAATCAACAAAACATTTTGATATTTTGACGCTTAGTCGAGATTCTGTAGATCAACATTCGATATCTCATTATTTTGGAAATAGCGAAAGTTTGCCAAATGATCAAGTGGAGGGGGAGCACTTGCATTCGACGTCTCATGTTGAGGGGGGGCATTCTTTCAATGGGAGAATCGAAGAATGGATGATAGTGTTGAGGGGGAGTAACATGAAAATGAAATTGTCGAGGGGAGCTTAATATGTTGAATAATAATCAAGATGAAACTTTTCATGATTCAAATGATAACATTTCTGTTGCAGGTTCCAAAATTGAATAAATGTTCGAAGATGCACCATTAGATTTTGATCCAGCATATCCACGAATGGATAAATGGGTTAAAAGCCATCCTAAAGTACAAGTGATAGGAGATACACATGAAGGAGTGCTGACTAGAGCTCAACTACGTGCAAAGAATGAGGTACTTAATGCTCCACAAGAGTTTTGCATGTTTAATGTTTTTAATTCAAAAACTTAACCAAAGTTAGGTAAGGATGTAATGGAACACTCAAATTGGGTTGTTGCAATGCAATCTAAATTGACTGAATTCGAAAGAAACAAGGTTTAGATATTAATTCCTAAACCAAAAGATGTTTCAATTGTTGGGTTAAAATGGATTTTCAAAAATAAAACAGACAAAGATGGTAATATTGTTCGAAACAAAGCTAAGCTTGTAGTAAAAGGTTATTCACAACAAGAAGGTATAAGTTATGAAGAAAACTTCTCCCCTGTCGCAAGACTCGAGGCTGTTCGAATATTTTTACCCTATGCAGCTCATAATGATTTTGACATCTATTAAATGGATGTTAAATGTGCATTTCTTAATGATGAACTTGAAGAGATGGTGTATGTGGAACAACCTCCAGGTTTTATTAATGAAAAATATCCTAATCGTTGTTATATCCTAGATAAAGTTGTTTATGGGTTAAAACAAGCACCACGCGCTTGGTATGCAACTCTGACTAGCTTTTTGAAACTTTTGAAATTTAAACAAGGACCAGTTGATCTCACTCTTTTACGAAAGAAGGTTGGAAATCATTTACTTCTAGTGAATTTGAATTTTTAATCAAAAGCAAATTCGAAATGAGCATGATGGGTAGGGTAAATAATTTATTAGGTTTAAACATTCGTCAGTGCAGGGAAGGCATTTTCATAAATCAAGAGAAGTATACTTGCAATCTTCTTGAGAAATTTGGCATGACGAATAACACCAAGCTTAGAGTACCAATGGCGGTTGGAACGAAGCTTAGTCCATCATTAGACAAACCTGCTGTAGACATCACGTTGTAAAGAAGCATGATAGGTTCTTTACTTTACCTTACGGCTAGTCGACCTGATATCATGTATCTGCGTGCAATTATGCCAAGTACCAATCAAATCCAAGAGAGCCACATTTCATGACAGACAAGAATATTTTTCGATATCTGAAAGGAACCATTTTGTTAGGATTAAGGTATCCTTCAAAAAAAATGATTCTTTATTCAAGCATTCTCTGATGCTGACTTGGGGGGTTGCAATTTGGATTGTAAAATTACAAGTGGTGGATGCCAATTACTTGATGGGAAGCTTGTGAGCTGGTAATCGAAGAAAAAAACATGTTTTTTTATTTCGACGAGAGAAGCAGAATATGTGGCTGCTGTAGCTTGCACTTCTCAAATCATTTTCATTCAAAGCCAACTGCGTGAATATGCTATTAATATGAAGAAAATTCATTTATATTGCTATTCAAAAAGTGTTATATGCATTTGCCGTAATCCTGTGCAACGCTCGAAAGATCAAGTCGAAGATGGGAATATTGAAGTTCACTTTGTAAAAACCACTGATCAGCTTGCTGATATTTTTACAAAGCCTTTAGATGAAAAATCATTTCAGACAATTCTTGGAGGTTTAGGAATGATTGAAGGATGTTCTGTTCCTGGATCCGGTTCGAAAGAATGATAAGGTGAAAATGGAGGACAGTTGTCGGAGTCAACGCTTCAACATGCTTCGCTTTCAACATCATGTTGAGTGGCTAAATGAAAAATCTTCGCAAGTATGGTACATTTACTTTTCTTATTAATTTTTTTTTAAATTTCTTTTTGAAAAATCAAAAAGAACAAAAAGATCTTACTTTTGTTTTGTATTCAATTTTCGAAAAATCAAAAAGAACAACAATATTTTACTTTTGTTTTGTCTTTAGTTTTCGACAAATCCATAACTCCTAAAAGACTTTCTTAAATTTCTTTTATTTTCTTTTCTTAAACAAAAATAAAAAAATATTTTCTTGTTTTTTTGTATTTTTATTTCACATTGTTAATGCAACTTTTAGCGAAGATCATAAATGGTTCATGCTTGCAGTTCTAGGGTCAGGTATAATTTCGACAAACTTTGTACTAGGTAGGCTGTTCCTAGAAGCATGTTGTAACTTGTTGACCCAAGCCTCCTTTATCTCAATGTGTGTTTTTGAAGCCTTAATGAAGTTTTCATTATGAAAATTTCTTCCCAATCAGGATATATCCACATTAGTGCTTGAGTTACGTTACTCTTCTCAATTGAGTTAAGAGTTTCCTGCTTGGTCCATTAATAGCAGAGGTACTATTGAATCTTTTACCAATTCTTTTTCATCCAAAAGTTCTTACACTTTCACACGCAATGACATATGTTCAAGAGATTTCTGTTATAAACCAATCAGGATCTAGACATATGAACAATACGTGTTTATGATCTAAAATCATGAGACCGTGATGAAAGTGAAACCCTAAACGTCGAACCAAATTAAGGAATTGACAGGGAACTTTGTTCTAGAATTAATGAAACATTTGTTTATGTACCAATCTTCAATACTCCAAATCATATTCTATCGTTTTGAGTGGTCTTGATAAAATATTTAAATCCCACGACCTTCGTTACCCAACAGGATCCAACTAATATTTTGTTTTCTTGGATATGATTTCCATATGAGTATTATTTTTTCTCTTTGACACTTACAAAAGTTTTTTTTTCCAAAGCCTACTTGTCACTGACTACACTGGTCAACCAGATAGTTTTGTTTACAAGTGGTCACTCATATGTTTTGTAGTGCATTGTAACTAAATTTTAAACCACCTTCAAAGCCATATAAAAAGAAGCCCTTCGATACTTATGAACAAGTATTTGATTGTAATTCACGGGAAACCACACAAGCAGTTAATCATCTCTCTTGATGATTAATGAAGTTATCTTTGCCCGAGATTTAACTGCTTTTATATCGAAATTAAATTTTTGGACATCACAGATCCAGATTTTTCTTATTTTTCTTCTTATCTTTTTCATTGGCACACTGCACTCACGAAATCCTTGAGGTTCTGAGTATTGCAAGCTTAGGTTGATGATTTCGCAAGTCTGGCATATGACTTCACTTTTCAACCCAGAAGTGAAAGAGCCTAACCTCCATTCCGAAGGTTTTTGACGGTTCTCATTCTCATGGGGCATGTTCACCGAATGTCTAACGTGACGTTTTGTATTCCGTTCCGAGTTTCAAGGAAATGTGATCATCACTTTATCATGCATGGCTATATTATCAGCGTATGGGTGCGATTTTCTAGGTGACACGTCAACTGTCATTAATGTTGATCCCGCTTCAAATTCAAAACTAATGGTCACCTATAAAAATGGTTTAAGTGGTACATTTCACGGTTACACTTTTTGAATATCCCCAAATCGCAAAAGAGTTTTTTTGTCTTCTTCATTGTTCTATAAACCCTAATCATGGATACTCCTGCTACTGTTGCTGATCCATCTTAAACTACTGAAGACATCTCTTCGCAACCCTTGATGAAGATTTAGAGTACAAACTTGCAAGTTCAAAGTGATGTTTTTGTATACCCTAAAGAGTTGCAGGCTTTGATTGTTGCTCTTCAACAATCTGTTTTATCTAAGGTGATGTTCGACTCTTTTGCTGTACCAACCTCATGGTTATCTTTTGCTGTAACATTTTCTATGGCGAATGAAAAGAAGTTTCGATTATCCAAGAAGAATTTTGCTCAGATTCTGGAAATCCCAAATGTTGCTCCTTTTTATTAGGTCACTAATGAGCAAATTATATTTTTTTTCAATGAAATGGGGTATCAGCTACAACTTACCAAAATCAGTGAATTCAAGAAGTCTGGATTACCTTGTTTATGGAATTTCTTCTTTGGGATTTATCTTCGTTTTCTTTCCGATCGTACTGTGGGCTTAGACAAGGGCAGGTTGGAGGTATATGCGATTGTCGCAGGGCTATACTATGATCTGCATGTTGATTATGTGACTCAACTATGGAATGAATTTGTGAAGAGTGTTGCGAACACGAATGCCGTGGATGGAATTTTGGGTGAACGTTATTGGAGTCTCATTTTGCAGTTTGCATACGCGAAGGAAGGGATTGAAGTTCCTCAAGAAAAAGAAACTGCTTCTTTTCCACTATGTAATTTTCCTAAAACAGTTGAGGATGATGTGAATATTTTTCCTACAGTTTCTCACATTCCAGATGCGATGCTTCGAAAGATTGATCCTGCTAAACCGATGTTGATCAATTACTTAAAAACTGTCAATCCTGATGTCGAAATTCGGGTGCTGCTATCTTCTTCAAAAGCTAAATCACAGAAAGGCTCAAAGAAGCATGCCAAAAGTTCTTCGAAATCATCTCCCAAGGTTGTCAAGATTTCGAAAAAGCAAGACAAAAGTGATCTACCTCGAATTATTGCAAATAAACCTGAGGAAACCGTTCTATCATCTCGATCTGGTGTTTTTAAGAAGTTGAAAAAGAAGGCACATCCATCATCTCCTGCTTACTCTATTAAACCTCAAATTACTCGAAAAAGGTTATTTTTCGAGAAGTACAAGAACCAGTTTCTCCTGCATCAAAGAAACGAAAGGCAGAAGATTTGGGTAAACATGTTTCGAAGAATCAGAAGAAGAAACTTCAAAATTTGGTGATTAATGATGAGTCTACGGAAGATGAAGTGATTCCGGACTCATTTCTACGTTTGGGATTGGGCCACATCAAGATTTTCATAGATAATTACTATGATTGTCTAGCATTGACAGATGTTGAGTTAGCATTATCAATGGGAAAAGAAGTCTCAGTTCGTCAATCAGTGTTAAAGAGTCAAGCTGATCTGAAGACGTATATTGATGGAGAGATATGTTTGAAGCCATTTAGAATTGTTTTTTGTGGGAAAGAGCAAGAAGGGAAAACAAACAAAGTTCTTATTTCAATTGAGTGATGTTGAAAAATACACATATGCTCATTATATAAACTTGATTTTGAGGATAAATAATTGTAAGAAGAGAAATGAAGGGGATAAGGCTGAATTAAAGAAGGTGATGAACTGGTATGCAGAGATTCGAAGGACATTACATGTTGCTGCTCAAGTTTTGATAAATTGATTTCGACACTGCTTACAAAGACAGAGATTGTAGGGGTTGAAGTTAGTTGTAAGGTGTCGAAACTTTGTAACGTTTGTGGTTCTGTGTAATGTTATTTACAAAGGCATTTTAGTTTCGAAACTGTAATGTTTAGTCCTTTGTATTTTTTGTATGCTTTTTGTTTCTCCTATATATAGGAGTTGATACTTAGAGTTAGATAAGAACTTTCCCATGATATTCTATCTAAACACTCTTTGTGTTTGAAAGCATAAATGATCTTAAACAAGATTATATTTACTCTCGATGTTCATAATTCATTAGTACCCTGATTTCATTTCATTTCTTGATTAACAAACCACTTCAACGATGCATTACGCTTCTTGACCAAATAGTGGGGTCTTGACCACGTACACGCAACACCACATCGAGTGCGCACAACGTACGTGTTTGGTAACTTTCCTCGCTAATAGGTACGAAATGGGGTTGGAGGTTGATGATGAAAGGAGTCTTGGGGATTTAATGATGCTTAAAAGGGTCTAACCCCTATAAATTCGAGTTTGGGTTTTCCCAACGTACGCATAGTGTAACTAGAGTACATCCAAAGTACTTAACACCCATGTTTTTTCATTAAAAGGGCAAAAGGGACCAATTTTGCAAATAATTCTCATACTAAGGGTAAAAAAGGAAAATACTTGAACAAGGGTGTTACAATTTGCCCCTACTTAAATTAGACTACATCCTCGAAATCACTCATTACTACTCTTTAGACATACCCGAGAACTTGGGAAATTCTTCCATAATCCTGATCTGAACTTAGAAGTCATCTCATACTGGCGACTGCCTTCGTATACTAAATCAAAATCTAATCTTAAAGGAACTTACCTACCCTAACTAATAATGATTCCTCGACCCACTATCTTTAGCTACTATAGAATAATCATGACTACCGTGCCATAAATCTGGAACTCCAATATGTTGTCTAACTATTCACTGATGTTAGTGTTGGATTAGGTGTCTAAGCCCATAATTATAATCGGGATGTACTTGATCTGATAGTACCATGGTCCTTCTGGGTTGCCTTCACCATAGCAACTTGACAGGATGAATTATGGTGAAAGAGTTTAATAAATGATTTATTAATATATTATAAGAATAATATTAATTGATAAATCATATTATTTCATTAGTATTGATCAGAAATTAATTTGGAATTAATTAAGTGATCAAAAGAGACTAATTAAAAGTAAGGGGACTAATATAGCAAATCATTGATAGTTGCAAGTTGGGCTAATGGACTCATATAGGAAGGAGTGGACGAAATATATGGGTAGCCCATAGAGATTTTATCCAAAGGGATTTCTAAAAGGATTCCATGGATTACTTAAGGCTTAAGCAGAGGGTTAGGGTTTCCACATAAAACCATAGCAGCTCAACTAAATAAGGAACCCCTTGGCTAACAGTTTTTGGCTAAGCATTCTTAAAGAACCGTAGCTGAAATCTTGAAGCCTCCATCACATCTCTCTTCTTCATCCTTTGATAAGTGGTGATTGTGACTCCATTAGAGGTGCAACACTTGAGGCGCTAAGTTCTTGAAGGTCAAGATCAAGCTATCAACAAGAAAGGTATTCTTCTAACCCTAATATGATTAGATATCATTTCTCTTCTATGCTAGATTAGGGTTTTGCTTTGGAAACTAATTTGTATGTATATCTTGAGAAAAACCTAGATCTAAAGCATTTAGGGTTGCATGTGCACATAGGAATGTTGTCATGCTTAAAACCCATCAGTGTTATAAGAACTTAGGGTGTTTTTCTGTTATATTTGATGCAATGATAATGTTTTCGAAGCTGGAAAAAATTCGTTTTTGGCCACTGATTGCTGAACTCGATGACTTCTATGATGAACTCGATGAGTTTCACCAACTCGACGAGTCCATGCCCTGCCTCGACTATTTGGTTTGTCTGTTGGCAGATTTTTCGGATTTCAAGCCTAAATTAGATAAGGACAATTACCATAAATTGTTTTAATTGTTTGAAATCCAATTTTCTGATATGGTAATGAATATCCCCATCTAATTAAAATATAATGTAAATTTTTTAAGATAATGCTCAAAATTATATGATTAGTTTAATTATTTAATATTTGATCTATAAGTTTTGAAAGGTTTCAAAAATTGCCCTCAAGTTTTCGAATTTAAAATTTAATTAAAAGTTTAATTTTGAAATATTAAATTCTAAAACCCTAGAATTTTAAAAGTATATAATACAACCCTTATACTATTATAATATCAATATATATAAGACGAGTCCGTTTTACCGTTAGTAGGAATCATTCACGAAGCCGATCTATAAGGGGGTATAAGGAAACTACCTATAAAATGGCGATTGAATGGATGTTCACTCTCACCCACCGCTTCCATAATTGGTGGAGGGTCGTTACCCGAATGAGTATGATAGGACATTAATTCATCATTAATAAGTATAATGAAAGTTATAAAGTAACTAAATGTTTTTAAAAATTCCCAGTCTTAGTTACTTTATGGAAAATGTGAAAATGATGCTAGTCCATTAAATCGCACTTTGCACCTTGCCAAGTCGTTAGTGGAGCGTGTGTGGTTAACCGACGCACTAACTTACAGTAACAAGTGTGACAAAGGGTAGTCTGAGAATTATCTTAAATCAATGGAGCGTGTGTGGTTAACCGATACATTGATTAGGTGGTAAATGACATCGAGAGTGCCAAACTAATTTTCATGGTTATTCACACCTTGTTTGTGATCCTCGGTATCCCAATCACAAACTTGAAGGGTATAATTGAGATTAAACATGTCATTGAAAAGTTCAATGAATCTCAAAAGAATCAAGGAATTTCATTTCATTTAAGACTTAATCCCTCATTTTGTTTTTCATGGTGGAATTGGTAAATCGTCATTTACCTACGTTCCAATAACTTACAATTGGATTATGACATCCCTCTTCCAAATTGTGAATTATTGTGTTGGGTCCTAGCCTTAATATTTCATTTGGTGTTATATTAAGGATTCATTATCTAATCTAAACTTTGTTGTTTTTCTTTTTCAGATGTCTAGCTCAAACAATGCTTCTGGATCGAACTCCAACTCCTCAAGCTCATTTCTCTCTTGAGCATATGTGCAAGGATCACCTTCTATGGATCCAAATTCAATGATTGGATTTGCAGCATTCGAATGGCCTTTCATTATGATGACAAGGAATACGTTCTCGACAAGCATGTCAATGAGATCAATGAAACTAAACCTACTCCGGAACAAATACCTGAGTATAGGGATCACAAAAATGACGCGACAAAGGTGTTGTGTATCATGGTAGCCACTATGACTCCTGAGTTGCAACGGTTCTATGAGGACTTCTCACCTTATGAGATGTGCCAAGATTTGATGGAAAAGTAACATCAAAGTGCACGTCAAGAAAGTTATGAGATTGTTGCCTCGCTAATAACAACCATGATGAAGGATGGAGAGTCTATCACGAGCCACTTGCAAAGAATGCAAAGATATGTGGATCGTTTGCTGAAGTTGAATGTCAACTTTGACGAAGAGTTGGCGATATAATCCTCCACTCTTTACCTCCTTGTTATGATCAGTTCAAGATGACTTATCATATGAACAAGGAGGAAGTCACTTTGAGCAAAATTCAATGTTTGTTAAGAACTGCTGAAAGTAGACTTAAACGCAAAGCTATCGAGTCCACCCTAACTGCTGCTGCCCCAGTCCTTGCTATAAGACATGGAAAAGGGAAAAAGAAGAAAGCTCCATCCAAGAACCACAAGGGAAAGTCTCATGATGGATTTGCCTCAAATGGATCCAAAGGCAAAGCCAATTCTGCCACTCCCTCATCAGATCCTAAAGAAGCAACGTGCTTCTATTGTCACGACAAGGAGCATTGGAAATGAAGCTACCTGAAATACTTGCAGGACATCAAGGATGGGATGATAAAGCCCACCTTTGCAAGTATTTATACTATTCAATCTAATAATTCATCACATGCTAGTTCTTGGGTCCTTGATACAGGATACGGTTTTCACATTTGTTCTAATTTGCAGGAGATAAGAAGAAGTAGGGATATGGAGCATAGGAAGATGAACCTAATAATGGGGAATAGGAAATTGTCGCCAATCAACAAGAATGGGATTTACTCTTTAGTGCTTATTAGTGGGTTAGGATTAGAGTTGAATGCTTGTTGCTACTCGTCAGAGATGATGAGGAATATTATTTCTTTTCATGGTTTGTACAGACAATGTTTTAGATTTTCATTTGACAATTATATTGGTTCTATTAATGCTTTCTATAATAGTACTTTTTATTTTAAAGCATTGCCTTCTAATGGTCTATGTGAAAATGTGATGGTGTAGATAACTTAGGAAATAATTTGTTGGATATCGATTCGTCTAATGGTTTAGACAAGGCATGCTTGTGGCATTATCGTCTTAGACATGTCAACATGAAGCGCATAGCCCAACTCCAAAAGGATCGAGTCTTGGAGTCATATGACATAAAGTCAGATGATACGTGCAAATGTTGTTTACTTGGGAAGATGAATAAATCACCTTTCACTGGTACTTGTAAAAGAGGTGAAGGATTGTTGGATCTTATACATACCGATGTGTGTGGGCCCTTCATATCCACCACAAGGGATGAAAACCGCTTCTATGTGACTTTTACCAATGATTATAGCATATATGGATATATCTACTTAATCAATCACAAGTTGGAAAACTTTGAAAAGTTCAAAGAGTTTAAGAAAGAATTGGAGAATTAATTAGGCAGGAAGATAAAGATGCTCAGATCTGATAGGGGTGGTGAGTATCGATCCGATAGGGGTGGTGAGTATCTTAGTATCGATTTCCACGACTATCTTAAGGAATGTGAAATTCTTTCACAATTGACGCTGCCTAGGACACCGCAGCTTAATGGTGTGGATGAGAGGCGCAATCGAACCTTGTTGGACATGCTTCGTTCCATGATGAGTCAAGCTTTGTTATCTATCTAATTTTAGGGGTATGCCTTAGAGACTGCCGCACACATCCTTAATATAGTCTGAACTAAGAAGGTTGCAAAAACACCTCACGAGATATGGAAATGGAAAGTTCCCTCGTTGGCACATATCAAGGTTTGGGGTTGTGAAGCTTTTGTAAGACGAGAGACTCACGACAAGCTTGAACCTCAAAGTGAGTGATGTATTTTCATCAGCTACCCACAAAAATCTTTTGGATATCTTTTCTACAAAACTAGTGACAACGCGGTCTTTGTAGCAAGGATAGGGGTTTTCCGTGAAAGAGAACTCATATGCCAAGAGGACAATGGGGGGAAAATTGATATTGAAGTGCTTCAAGAGTCAAGTGATGAAGAAACCTCTAACACTAGCGCTCAACCTGAGGAAAAGATTCCTGTTGAACAGATGGACGGGTCATTACCTCTATGACATTCCTCTCGAGTTAGGATGGCATCAAAGTTTTATGGGTTTCATATTACTACCAAAGGTGATACATTTATAAATGATAGTACACTGGTAAATTTGGATTACTAACTACAAGGAAGCCATGGCGGCCGCTAGTCTTCAAAATGGAAAGATGCAATGGACAGTGAGATCCAGTTCATGCATGACAATCAAATTTGGAACTTAGTTGACAATGTACCAAGTCGAAAGATAGTTGGGTGCAAGTGGATCTTTAAGAAGAAGACAGACATGGATGGTAATGTACGTACGTACAAGGCATGATTGGTTGCGAAGGGATTCACTCAAACCCCATGGGTTAACTATGATGAGACCTTCTCACCAGTGGCCAAGATCAAGTCTATTAGGGTTATGTTGGCAATCTTTGCGTTTCATGGTTATGAAATTTGGCCGATCAATGTGAAAACCACTTTCCTTAATGGGAAGCTGGATGAAGATGTTTACATGTGTTAGCGAGAAGTTTTTGTGGATGCTAAATACTCTAATAGAGTATGTAAGCTTGAGAATTCCGGTTATGGGTTAAAACAAGCGTCTCATAGATGGAATCTTTGGTTCGATGAGAAAGTTAAAGAGTTTGGTTTCTCTAGAAATGAGGATGAGTCATGTGTGTATATCAAGGCTAGTGGGAGTATAGTTAGCTTTCTAGTTTTGTATGTTGATGACATACTGCTATTAGGAAACGACATCCCGACCTTGCAAGAGGTTAAGTCCTGGCTTGGGAGTGTTTTGCTTTGAATGATCTAGGGGAAGCTGCTTATATTTTGGGAATAAGGATCTTGAGACATAGGGGTATAAGACTAATAGGACTTAGTTAGAGTACTTACTTGGACAAGGTGCTGAAACGTTTTAGCATGGAGAATTCCAGGAAAGGGGAACTGCCAATCCAGAGTAATACCAAGCTGAGTAAGACTTAGAGTCCGATTACAGATGCCGAAATAGTAGAAATGAGTTGAGTGATATATGCTTCCTACGTTGGCTCGATCATGTATGCTATGATATGTAATCACTCTGATGTGGCTTCTATGTTTAGCATGGTTAGCCGATATCAAGGGAACCTGGGTAGAGCTCATTGGACAACCGTGATGAGCATTCTTAAGTACATGCAAAGGACTATGGACTGGGTCCTTATACTTGGTGGGAGCGATGACTTGAGAGTGACACGATATAGTGACGCCAAATTTCAGACCGAAACAGATAATTTATGCTGTCAGTCGGGCTGGGTGTTTACCCTAAACGGAGGAGCAGTTACTTGGAAAAGTTCCAAGCACGAAACCGTGGATGATTCAACGTGCGAATCAAGGGATCATGGTAGATCCAAAAATATCGAATGAGGCGATATGGTTGAAGAACTTCAATAGAGACCTTGGAGTTGTACCAGCCATAAAGGAGCCTGTGGAAATTTTCTGTGATACCGAAGGAGCGGTTGCCTTAACACGGGAACCAAGGGATCATGGTAGATCCAAACACAACGGAAAAATATCACTCCATAAGACATCAGGTAGAAGAAGGACTTCATAAGAGGGTATCTTCAGAAGAGAATCATGTAAGTCCCCTCACAAAGGGTCTGAGTAAGGTTAAGCATGTTCAACATGCGAGGAGCATTGGTCTGAGTGACGATATTAGTTTTAGTGATTAGATCGATATTTAGTAACTTGTAATAGATAAATGTAGTTGACCTTTGATGATTAAGTAATGGAGATTTATTTATGAGTAAAGTTTACTATCTTGTGACGATTGTTTAGTATTGTTTCACTTTTGCATGTTTTACTTCCAGAATAATTAGGTTTTTCAAATTATCCACAGTCGATCATACTTTAGGAGTAAGTTATGAGGTTAGAGTGTCATGAATTGGTTTGTAGATTGTTTGTTGAAATGTTCATGAGTACTTCTAAAATAAGATTGGAGTATTGGATTAAACCCACACTCATGTGAATCACTCCATGGAATTTATCACGAGTGATTGTGAGACGATAATATCATATAATCTTTAAACTGAGATATATGAGTTGTTGTTTACAAGTTGTTTATGCATTGATAATGCATAAACGCATCAGTAACTTGATGTTATAAAACATGTTGTGTACGATTTAATGAGTAAATAGTACAAGCATATAAGTTAAAGTTTATATGTTCCTTTTATCCTAAAGAGGTAAAAGCGATATCTTGGGCCTCTCGATGATTTTGTGTTGACTTATGTGCCAGGCCCGGTCAGGACCGAATTGATGTGTTCAATTAAATTCTATGTGAAACAAAATCAGAAGTCGGGAAATAAACTGTTGGCCATAGAGAATGATTATGTTCCATGTATTTGTCCACATGATATCTTGCAGAATGGAGGATTATATGATCCCTTATTTAAAACACATGTCATTGACGAGGTTAGAGTTCGACAGCGATTTTTGAGAGCTACGATTGTTAATCAGATTCTGAAGTTGCATTTGCAGTTATAGTTATTATACTTATCTAAGTGGAAAACTGTTGGATTAGGTGTCTAAGCTCATAATGATAATTAGGATGTACTTGATCTGATAGTAACATGGTCCTTTTGGGTTGCCTTCTTGAAAGAATGAATTATGGAGAAACAGGTTGATAAATGATTTATTAATATATTATAAGATTAAAATATTAATTGAAAAATCATATTATTTAATTAGTATTGATTAGAAATTAATTTAGTGATAAAAAAGATTGATTAAAAGTAAGAGGATTAATATTGCAAATCGTTGATAGTTTCAAGTTGGGATGATAGACTTCTAAAGGAAGGAGTGGACGAAATGTTAATGCCTTATAAAAGCTAATAATTATTAAATACTTCCCTCCGTCATATATTTATTGTTCACTTTTGATTTTTGAATTCTTTATTAGTCAACTTTAACCTTAAATATTTTTGTTTTTGGTATACAATACTTGATGCAAAATATATGAATAGATTGTGTTTTAATTTTTTTTATTATTATAAGTTTCATAAAGTAATTTATAATACAAATAAATATATTTAAAGTTAAAGTTGGAAAATAAAGGTTTTAAAAATAAAAAATAGACGTTAAATATAAGACGGAGATAATATATAACTCGGACTCGTAAATAAATTTACAAATTACCCATGTTTCATAGTGATGAACTTGCATTATGAAAGAATATATACTACTTGTCCCCTGCTTTATTTTAGTTCTCTCTCTCTTTCTCTCTCTGTCTATATATATATATATATATATATATATATATATATATATATATATATATATATATATATATATATATATATATATATATATATATATATATATATATATATATATATATATATATATATATATATATATGCTTCAAGGCAGTTATTCCATATTCTTAATCCTTGAGCACAAACACAACCAAATATAGGATCCATATAATGGGACTAATATATCAAAAATCCACAAGGATAGAGCTTGGTTGAAGATGATACCCATGCATTCTTGGGAACTATGAAATACTTTTGAGAATTTGCTAGGAATTTACTAAAACCTATCATTGACCAAATTGCTTAGTAAATCTTGTTTATGATAATACGACAAAGAAAGAAACAAACATACCCTTGGTGACAACCTTTTACTTTTTCCCAAATGCCTCAAAGTTTTCAAAATATTTTCATAAGGTTTTCTAACGGACAGACATCTATCAATTCTAATATATCTTACAATTAGTAAGGAAATTCTTATGAAATTATGTATTTGTCCTTACGTTTGAAAAAAAAAATTATAAAATGATCTTTATATAAAAATTAATTAACGATCATTATGTAAGACGAAAAATCTTGAAATGGTCACTCATATAATAAACAACTTAGAGAAATAGTTTATATATGATAGCAAATCTATAGAAAAAGTTCATGTAAAAGACGAAATATAGTAATGGTCTATGCGTAAGATAAAAATATAAAAAGAAGATAAAAATACAAAATGGTCTCTGTATAATAATAAAAATTACAAATAGTTCAAGTATAATAACCAAATTATAAAAATTGTACTAGTGTGATACCGATATTATGAAAATGGTCCCTATGTCATATAAAATTACACGGTCTCTGTATAATAAAAAAAATTACAAATAGTTCATGTATAATAACCAAATTATAAAAATTGTAATAGCGATATTTTGAAAATGGTCCCTATGTCATATAAAATTACAGTAATAGTCCTGGCATTATACCAAATTTATAAAAATAATCAATGTGTTAAAAAAACATTATAAAAATGATGTTGGAAGTTATAAAACGGATAATAATTAAAAAAACATATTAATTTGTCTTTATGTTTTCTTATTGTCTTTACAACTGGATTAAATATATTACGTTGAGCACCCACAAATCTTACATATTGTGCATTCGTCCCTATAAAGAGTGTTCTTTTTTGAACATATATATATATATATATATATATATATATATATATATATATATATGTATATATATATATATATATATATATATATATATATATATATATATATATATATATATATATATATATATATATATATATATATATATATATATATATATATATATGACTCTTTTTTCGGTAAGGACTCGTGATAACATTTTAAAAAAAAAAATATAAATATAAAATCGTGCATAGTACTATATTGTAGAGAAAAAAAATTAGAATTTTTTTTGGATAATTAAAATTGAAGTGTGGATCATTTTTATGATGCACGATTCAATTTTAATGATCCATTATTCAATTTTAATGATCAAAAAAGAATTTAATTTTTTTCTCCAATATAATAGTACGCTCGATTTTATAATTTTTATTTTTTTCAAGTTTTTAAAGATGTCTTCACGAGTCTTCATCGGAACTGTATATATATATATATATATATATATATATATATATATATATATATATATATATATATATATATATATATATATATATATATATATATATATATATATAAAAGATTGAGATCAAATAAGAACACCTAAAAGGTTGAGAACGCGAGAACAAATCTAAACCTTCTAAAATTTAAAATCAAAGGTTAATATTAACGGGCCATTTATATAAATTCTGAAAATCATAGGATTAAACTGTAACTTCCTAATTACCTAAAAGGATACTATAATCATTAGGTTTTATCTTATTTTTATCAACGCTTTATATATATATATATATATATATATATATATATATATATATATATATATATATATATATATATATATATATATATATATATATCGTTTCCTTTAAACCCGATGGAAGCCACTTCTTTGTAAACTGTCAAAGAAAAGGGAAAACCACTTCTTTTCCTTTAAACCCTAATCAATCAAGGAAAGGGAAATGAACGAATGAAGACGGCGAGAAGGAAGCACGAAGGCTCACAGGCGGCACGAGTTTTCGTCGATCGATTCGCGAGAAGAGATCGTCTACATGGGTCGACGGGGCCGAAGGGAAAGAAGATAGGAAGAAGCAGCGATGAAGACAATATCTTTGTAGGTCGTTGGTCGATATGAAGAAAAGGGAGTACGAGGGGTGAGGCCAGACGATGTCCGATAAGCAGTGACAGAGTCGCAGGTGGGGTTTTGGTGGGTATTACTCGACCGTAGAAAGTGTGAGGTGTGATGATCAGCGATAACAGCTTTGGTGAGGGTGGTTTGGCAGGGAGGGTCGACGGGAAGGAAGGGAAAGGGTCTCCGGTAATCTCCTTGCACCCTCTTCTTTGTTATTTGGCAGCTAACACGAAGGATGATGAAACAGGCAGAAAAATCGATGAAAAGGATGTTTGTTTGATTTTTTTTTACAGGAAAAATAAGAAGGAAAATGGGAGGGTGTTTCCTCTGTTATTCACCGGAAGAAAACTCCATCTCCGGTGGTGTCTTTGACAGTTCACGAAGAAGGAAAAGAAGGAAAATAAGTGGTTTTCCCGTTTAACAGGAAATGACATACTACAGTTAATGATTATACTTTTTTATTAGTGGATTTTGATTTCGGAATCGCAGGAGCAATTTGAAGAGTAAAAACAAAAACATTCTTGACAGGATGGCTGGGAAAGTTTATGAATTGCCAATTTTCTCCAAACATCATTGATTTGTTTGCAGGTCTTCACTGTGGCAGATACTCGAAAGTTCATTATTGATTGTTTTTGTATCTTCAAGTGATCCCTTCTACAGGTTGTGCGGGAAAGTTTGTGTTATGCCAATGTTACATTACACATACAAAATAAAGGGTAAAAAGGGAAAAGAGTAATTACCAATGAGCAAGAGGGGCATCATTGGATTTGTGTTACTTCCAGCTTTGTATAAGGATTATCTTTGGTTGTGGAGGGCGTATTTGACATCTGGTTCATTGGTTTTGTATCTGGGACGATTGGGTTGTTTGATGAAATGTGTGAGAAAGGTATTCATTTGTAAATAGCAGGGTATTCATTTGTTAATAACAATGTATTCATTTGTAAATAGCAGTGTAATCATGTTTGAATAAGTGTATTTATTTATGATTAGATGTATTCTTTTATTCATTTGTGAATACCAGGTATTCATTTGTTAATAACAATGTATTCATTTGTGTGAATAAGTGTATTTATTTATGATTAAATGTATTCTTTTATGAAGAAATGATAATTTTTACACCTCTTTTATTGTCGGTTGATTAAAAGAAAGGTTGATTACTTGTAAATTGATATGTATTCATTTGTAATTGTAGTAGTATTAGTTTTTTTGAAAAAAAAAATTGTTTATGAATACAAATGTATTGAATTGGGGTTGGATTTATATTAATTTTTTCGAAAAAAAAACATGAAATATGAGAAAAAATTTATTTTTTAAGAAAAAAAGTTAAATGTTTTTAGTTAATTTTTTTATAAAAATGTTTTTTATATTTATTAATATGAAAAATAAAAAATAATATTTTCTTCTCTTTTGGTAACTGATCACAAATTTAAGGGAATTTAATTGATTTTATTTTATTTTAATTTAATTAAAATATACAATTACTAATATGGCCTTATATATTGATTGGTCCAGAACTGTTCTTGCGTTCTCAACCTTTTAGGTGTTCTCATATATCATTTCCCTATATATATATATATATATATATATATATATATATATATATATATATATATATATATATATATATATATATATATATATATATATATATATATATATAGAGAGAGAGAGAGAGAGAGAGAGAGAGAGAAGAAGAAGAAGAAGAAGAAGAAGAAGAAGAACTATCATTTGAGAACTCAACATTTGCCAAGAACCTTAGAACTAAAAGTGAAACGTTTGACTGGAAAATTGAATGGTTACAATGTTTGGGGGTGTATTTGTAAATAAGTAAAAAACTAAAGATGGAGGGGTAACTTAATTAGATTAGCGTAAGGGTAGTTTAGGAATCAAAATTTTAATTATAGTTTCTTAAATTTATAATTTGATAAATTCGATATGTAAAAAAACTAAAAACCTTATCTCTATTCTCTCTCAATCGATGATAGAAACTGAGAAACCCATTGACGCTCTTTGTCACCATTCTCCTTCACTACCATTGCATAGATCTCAAGTATTGTTGCCATCGGCTGAGGAAACAATCAACAGAGAGCCGATAAAGGAGCCAGTTATCTCATCTTCCTCACTTTATTAGTTGTCTCGACTTTCAACTAATTCCGATCACGTATGTTTAACCAATTAAAACTCAGTCGTCTTCTCGACTTATAATCTGATCATGAATTCAATTAGGTTTTGCTTAGTTCAGCGATTTTGGTTCGATTTATATTGTACACTACTAATATTTGTTAGCTCATAACCCGTAAAACGCATGATTTCCCTATTCAAATATTTTATTTATTTGATTAAATGTATTAAAATTATACTCTAAATGTCCAGCTCAAAATTGCGGATGTTACAGTATATATGTTATTATTTTTGAAACCCAAAATGGTCTATTAAGTCAATTATTAGGTTCTTAATTCCAAAACTTATTTGTTTTTGGCTTCAAAACCTTACTCATGCTAAAACAAGAACATAGAAGAAAATTGTAACATACCAAAAATTAAGACCCAAAATTTTTTGTTTTAAAATATATTACTTGTAAAAATAGTTAACGGAAAACAACATTGAAATCCTTTCAAACGTAAAGACACAAATCACAAGTCTCAGAACCATATTAGTAAATAATATAACATCAGAGTACAATCTCAGGTTTCTCAAATGCGGTATATCATGTGTGAATGTGTGATGCGCTGCTACCTCGCCAGATCCTACCCCTTAGATAATGAGGTACCTGAAACCAAAACTAAAAACCGTAAGCACAAAGCTTAGTGAGTTCCCCCATCATACCTATACCAAATAATTCATAATATTCGGTATCTTTCAACCGGTAACTGTCGGGCATAGCCAGGAGCTGGACCCCTCCTCGGTATCTTTCAATCGGTAACCAGGAACTAACCTCCCATTCGTTATCTTTCAACCGGTAACTGGGAGCTACCCTCCCCTTCGGTATCTTTCAGCCGGTAACCGGGGACTATTTCACTCCTACTACTTCTAACACATATCAAGCACAATAAACATATCAAGCACAATAATCATATCAAGCACAATAATCATATCAGACACAATAATCGTATCTCATATCAACACTAGATAATTATCACAAAGACAATCATTTATCCAACACTCTTACTTGTGGGCCCGCATTGTGGCCGTAGACCCACTCCTACTAGGGTAAAACTCACCTCAAAGTCGTGTAGTGTTTGTACTGATCTCGTTATGAAAACCAACTCTCCTCAAATCCTCGATCCCTACACAACAACTTTTATAACCTATCAATCCCTACTCGTAACCTTTACAAGGGTTAACTCCAGTCCAAGACAAATTCAAGGTCAACACCTTGGTCAATGGTCAATCATCTGGTCAAATCGACTCGCCGAGTGGGTCCACAAACTCTCCGAGTCCCCATATCCATAAAATGCCATAATTCTGTCCCTACTCATCGAGTCTAGCAAGCGCTCAACGAGTTCGCCTTCAAAAACACATCATACTATCTTCAACCGACTCGTCGAGTTCGTCCTTGAACTCGTCGAGTTCATCTTCATCCATATGAGGGTGTTCAGTCTATGACTTTTCGAGTTCTCCTTGAACTCGTTGATTCCAACTTCATTTGGTTGGGACATTGTCTTGTACTCATCGAGTTCGATCTTGAACTCGTTGAGTGCTTTGAGTTTCAAGTCTAACACAAACCCCTTAACAGGCTGAGTGTCTCCTCCACTCAACCAAAACCAATTCTATAAGACATTGAGGGAAAAAGAGACCCAACTCACCGAGTCATCCAAGAGACTCATCGAGTACCTCTATGATTAAAACTATCCAATCAATTATAGTGCGTCTAAATGCATCAAAACTATAGATCTGACCTCCTAAGGTGCATTTCACACGTAAAGTCCCAATCTTGACGTCCATGCATGGGTTTTTTTTACTCAAAGGACCATAAAAGAAGTCTACAAGATGCATGGGGTGCTTATGGCAACAAAGTTGGCACCTTTATGCCATAAGGACCCCCAATAGTTCCAGATCTGAAGTGCAACTGCAAGCACACCCACAAAATCCAATTTTAGATTCTCTAAACTCATAAAAAGGGTAGAAATAGCCCAAAATCAAAATCTAAGAGATAGATGGTCAAGGATCTAGTTTTTTACCTTGAATGAGCTGAGAATGGAGCAAAACCTCTGGATCTTTTTGCTTCTACTTGAACTCCTAAGTTTCCTTCCTCCTTTCCAACATCAAAACACACAAAAAGGTACCAACAAGCTCAAGAACACACAATAATGGCTAGGGTTTTGAGTTAGGGTTCTCTCTGGATTGGGAGGGACAATGGAGGCTGATTTTTGGTGTTATAAGTTATTTAAATACAACGCCAACTCAAATATTAGGGTTTCATCCAAACAGTCCTACTCACCGAGTCGGTCTTCCGACTCGTCGAGTAGGTCACTTAACCCCCACCCCCACCCCCCCCCCCCCCCCGGCGATTAAATGTCGAGTCTACTCGATGAGTTGGGCCTCCAACTCGCCGGGTCCCAGAGCAAAACATGGAGTTACTTGAATTTAAATACGTACCGGGAACCGGTTGTTACAAAAATCATGTGCGATTTCAAGCCTAGATGAAAAAAGTTTTAACCAAAACAAGTTTATCCGTGTGTGACATGAAATAAGAACACCGAACATGACCTGTGTTGTGCGCAAGATGTCAAAATGGCCAAAGTTTCAATTTTATGCATCCTAATTTGGTCTCAATGCATCCAAGCATCCTATAACTTACCTAAATGACTTAAGGAGCTTCAAATACATGATAAAACACTTCAGTCGACATAAGAGAGGATACCCAAAAGGTTCATATCCCTGGGATATAAATCAAACACCAAAACATCCTACAAACTTCACCTAGAAGTTTAATAAGGTTTATAAACTCAAATTTTCACCAAATAACTATGTGTGAAAGTTAGAGCCACCAACAAGATAAAAAATGATTGCTCCAACTTTAAACACATAGATTTAAGAAGTTGTAACGACCCAATTTTCACATCCAAAATTTTTTTGTTTAAAAAACGTTACTTTAGAAAATATTAATAACTAAAACATCATTCGATCAACCATAGTATAAACTGAACCATGTCTGAAAACCAAAACATAAAACTAATCAGAATATCAGAGTATCAATCCCAGAAAATGCTCGTAAATGCGGAAAATGGAGAGTGTGTGTGTGACATGCTGCTACCGCACCGGCTCCTTTCCCCTAGCTGAGGAGGTACCTGAAACCAAAATTGAGACTGTAAGCACAAAGCTTAGTGAGTTCCCCCATAATACCTCATACCATGCAAGCATATAACAATCAACATTCAATTAGGAGATATGGGCCACGCCCACACTCGTGAAGATACGGGCCCCGCCCAAACTTCGCTTTCTGGGAGATACGGGCCATGCCCACACTCGTGAAGATACGGGCCCTGCCCACACTTCGCTATCTGGGAGATACGAGCCTAGCCCACACTCCACTCTCGGAGGGATACGGGCCTTGCCCACACTCATCTGCCAACTCATATCATACAAGTATCACACAGACAACAAGTATAGACAACTCTTTCATACTGGCATATATCATAATCAACTCAACTAAGAGATACGGGCTCGGCCCACACTCTAATACTAACGTCTCGTCTATACGGGCCGGCCTTGGTGCCTTAGACCCGTTACTACTGGAAGGAAACTCACCTCGAAATAGCTGCTGGTCTGTGTGGGAATTGATCACCTACTACTGCTGCTGCTGCTCCGGAAACTCCCCGACTGAAATTCCCACAATATACTTAATCATACACTGCTAACAGTCCTTTTTGGGTAAAAAAGACCATTTTACCCCTGGTCTAGCCCTAAGTCAAATCGGAGTCAACTTTTAGTTGACCCGACTCGCCGAGTGGATCTCCAACTCGCCGAGTCCCTGTCCAGACAATTGTCCTGGGTCCTTGATTCTACTCGTCGAGTTAGGCTATGACTCGACGAGTTCATCTTCTAAACTGACATTCAACTCCTTCATCCTACTCGCCGAGTTGTATGAACAACTCGTCGAGTTCATCTTCATCCGAAGAACACTTATGCTAAGACTCGCCGAGTTTTATGAATAACTCACCGAGTCTGTTCTTGATCTATGAAGATTGCCTTGGACTCGCCGAGTCAGGGCATTGACTCGCCGAGTCCTAACATGGGTGAGTTTAGCTCCCAACTCACCGAGTCACCCCCTGTGACTCACGGCTCAACTCGATACATCATAAAGGGACCAATTCGGTGACTCGCGACCAGACTCGCCGAGTCACCTATACGACTCGCCGAGTCGCCGCCATGCATCCACCAAATACACTGATTTGCTCGATTTCAGCCCATGCCATTCATAGATCTGGACTTCTAGGACACAAATCACACGTAAAGTTTCCAACTTTACGTGTGGATATTCACCAATATGGATTTTAGGGCTCAAAATGCCTTAAAAGGGTAGATCTAGGGCTAACAAGCAACATGGGGCCATAAAGCTAACAGATCTGAGCTCCTGGAGCTCAATCTTGCCTAGATCCAGAGGCCAAACATCTTATTACGACATATGATGCACATACAAGCTTGGGGATTTGACCAAGAAAGACCCAAATGAAGTTTTAAGCATAGAATCATGGGGAAAACGGGTTATACCTCAAGGGAACTGCTGGAAGAACACAATAGTTGCTTGGATGGCTTTCCTTCTTCTGGATCTACTTCTTTCCTCCTTCAAAACCTTCAAAAACACCCACAAAAGTCTCAAACTCTCAAGGAACGGCTTAGGACGAGGGATACAGGGCTCTAAGGGTGAATGGGGGCTGGCTTGGGGCAGTTAAGTCGTTTAAATAGGGTGCAAACCCCTGAAACTTAGGGTTTCATCCAACAGCGGTGACTCGCCGAGTCCAGGATATGGACTCGCCGAGTCGCCAACTTAAAACGTGACCTGGGTCGCGTCTCTACTCGGCGAGTCGGACCTATGACTCGCCGAGTCCAAGGCTAAAATAGGAAATATTCGAATAAGATTTACATACCAGAAACCAGGTGCTACAGAAGTTATAAATATTATTTACTCATCCACTGAGCTTTAAACATTATATGAACTTTAAAGAAGCTCAACTTCTCATAGAAGCTTAACAAATACCATTTCAAGCACGAATCACAAAGTAACTTAGATTTTTGGAATATGAATCATCATCTCAATATGAAAACAACATTTTTCACAAAAAATTGATTTATGATTCCTAGAACTAAAAACACCCAAATTATCACCATGGATGTTGGATTTGAACTAAACACCAAACGAATCTCACCATAAATCATAAATTGACAAACAGGTCATAGATTTGAAGTTAAATAGATCCATTAAGCATAATATCAAGCTTATAACTAGAAAAAAACTTCAAATTCGAATTTCTCAATGTAGGGTTTAAAAGATCAATTAAAATAACTCTAATCATCCAAACCTCACAACTATTAGCTAGTTGGAACTTAAAGATGGATCATGGAGTAAAATTAAATCATAGATTGCATAAAAACATCATATGAGGAAGAAGAATCGAACTTGAAGATCCATATGGCCATCAACACAAAATTGAAAGAAAAAAAGAAGAATAAGAATAAGAAGAAGACAACTACCTCTAGTTGTTGGATTGTGAAGGAATTTGATCAAGCATCAAGTGGGATTTTCAATTGTCAAACTCCATGGATTTAAGGTGGAAAATAGTTCAAATGGGAGGAAAATGGCTAAAAATGTGATTGAGGGTAAATAATAACTTAGGAAAATGGGAGGAAGATGACTTCAAATAGACCCATCGCTAGTCACTTACGCAATTATGGCCCGTCCTAGTAAAATTTGTTTCAGAATTACTCCAAACTAACTAAGTGTTACGTTTGGTCCATGCATTTTTATTTTCTTTTCAAAATATTGGAATTTTATGGGAACTCGATGAGTTAAGGAGCTCCAACTCGTCATGTCGAGAACTTTTTGGCCGCGGGTTTTAATGAACCAACTTGATGGGTCGGGGAGTCCCAACCCGATGAGTTGGTGGCTGAAGATGAAACCCTAATTTTAGGGTGTTGAACCCTATTTAAAGGACTTAAACCCCCTTGGTTGGCCTCCTTACCAGCCAACCTTGTCCAGAAACCCTAGATTCTTGTATATCCTTTCAAGATTAAGTGTGTGAGGTTTGAGGATTGATTTTGGTGGTTCTTTGGAATGAGCTTGGAAGTTGGAAGTATCTAGCTTAGAAGGAGGAGTATATATTCAGAAACTCTTAACCAATAGTAGTTTTCTTTAGGTATAAAGTCAACATCTTGCTTTGTTATCATTAAGATCTCTTTAATGGAAGTTTTAACATGATTTGGGATTTTGGTTGGGCTAGCCAAGATGTTGAAGGTTCCAAGGGTTATTATGTTAAATCTAATCCTTTCATAACTTTTCATGGATGAAAGTTCCAAACTTTATTAGTTCCAAGCCCCGTCCATGCAATAAGTACCTCATTAAGTTCTTATTAAGCTCTAGAGTGTATTTCTAGCTTGCATGGACGTAAGTTTGGAACCTTTACGTGATTATCTAACCATTGGACTATAGATTTGTGTTTTGGGACTATATTGGGAGAGTTCAAGGCGTTAATGGACGAAGACTAACTCTAAAGAGTCTAGGTTTGGGTTTTCTTCTTTTTGGATGGTTCTTATGGTTAAAGTTGTAAACTTTACCCTTCTAGACATCATTTTGGATGAGATTTGAGATTTGAAGTCCCTAGATTCAATGGTACCAGCTTAATGCATTAAGAGGTTGGATTTATGGCCAACTCGACGAGTTGAAGGGATTTTTCCCGATCTGTACGAGTGATAGAGAAACTTGACGAGTTGAGGGACAACTCACTCGTCGAATTGGGACAACTCAGGACGTTGGCTTTGATCTTTGACCAAGTTTGGCCTTTAAGGGGTTTTGGGGGCATTTTGAGTTGTATTTAAGAATTTGTTTCTGTTATAAGATCGTGTAGAGAGAATATTGGAGTCTCGAGCTAGTAAGTTTTTGTGCAGTATTGAGGTGAGTCTTCTCACCACACTCATGGATCTAAGGCACCAAGGCAACCCCATTAATTGATATGAGATGATTAGTATTGGAATGTGTAATGATTTACTAATTGATTTATGTATGAGTTTATGTGAAAACCATGGGAGGAGACCATGGCACTTGGCAAGACCATGGGAGGAGCCCATCACATGAGGATATAAGACCATGGGGGTAGCCCATGGCATTCCATTGAAGACCATGGAGGGAGTCCATGACAAACTTGTATGTATATGTATGAGCATGATGTTATGTGATTATATCACTTGTGTGATTAGGAAACTCACAAATATTATGCTTATATTTTTATTTGATGTTTCAGGTACTTCTATTGATAAGGGCAAGGGCCCGACTTTATGATGTGGCATGCATTCTCTAGTGTTTTCATATTTAATTTTTGTACTCTGAATTCAAAAATAATTTGGATACATATTGGGATTGTTGTACTTCCTATGGATGATGTTTATGAAAGTAAAAGTTAATTTTTTTTTTTTGAAAATTGGGCTGTTACAAGTTGGTATCAGAGCCTTGGTTTGAGAGATTCGGGAACACTTATGGGTGTGTCAGAACTCAAACTGTGGAATTGGTAACAATTGTTTTTCAAAAAGAAACTAAAGTTAAATTCATTGAAAACAATTTTTGTAAGAAAAAGGGGAGAATGCCATGCACCTAATCGGCTGAGCTCAAGTAAGTATTCCCAATGTTTTAGTCATGCTATAATATATATGGAAATATGATTATATGGGTTATTTGCTATGTGTATGCTTTAAAAATTGTACATGTTTAGGATTGCATAGCCCTAGAATTTCCTTGTTTAGTTTTGGTTTAGGGTAAAAGCTTTATTTGACAGTCCATGTGATTCTCTTTGTGTCTAACTTGGATGCATAGGGCAACCTGCTATGATTAATCTGGGTTCCTGGTTTGGTGAGGGTTGAGAATCGTTGGGCGGTCTAGGATCAGAGTTAGTGTTGTTTTTATGAGTTATGATATGTGATTAGATGATTTAGGGATATCAGGTATGGCCTTGTGGAAGGTACAAGTAGGTGTGGAATGTAGTATTAGGCCCGTACTACTGAAAGTACATGACCTTCACCCAAAGCAATGATATACCTGTTGGTTCTTATAATTTCGGTAAGAAGGAATCTATTTCAAATTCCTTATCTTGGTTATTTGTGATATTTTCAGTTGAGGATGGTGATGATTACACGAGGTTCAGGATCAAGATTATGTCTGGGCTCCGGTGCAGAGCCCATGGATGAGAGGTTGCGCAATCTTATTGCAACTGAGGTTACTAATGGTATCCTTCATGCTACCCCAATGATTTTTGGTACTGTCAAGGATGGCATCATGGAGATCATGGAGGAGAGGTTCAGGTCCTTTCGATCCGAGACTGCTGCAGGCCAGATTGGGGCCCAAGCTCCCTCGTGCAGGGAGTTCAAGGTTTGTGGAGTGCCTGAGTTCTTCGGAGTTAGGAATCTCATCACTAGTCAATGCTGGGTGGTATACACAGAGAATGCCTAGCGCACGAGTTTGTGCCCGATACGATGAGGGTTACAGATGGCCACCTGATCAAGGCAGAGGCTCCTGCGGTGAAGAGTCGCACATCTCAGTTGATGACTGAGGAGGCCCGAGTAGCGACTGACGTCGTTGCTGTTATGTGATCTATTTATGTTTTGTTTATTTTATTGTCATGCTTATGTTTTTATGATCTTATATAGTGACCTTCTTGGTCAATGGTTTGTTGGCTCATGTTCTTTTTTATTCGGGGGCTACCTGATCATTCGTATCTCTTGCACTCAACAAGAAGTTTTGGGATGCTCTAGGGACCTTGGATTCCCTACTTGAGGTGGAGATTGCGGATGACCATAACGTGAGTGCTGTGAGGGTATTTCGGAGGATGGTTCTGAATGTGTTTAGGGAGAGGTTTTCTATCGATTTGGTTTTGATTCCTTTGCAGGGGTTGAAGGCGATCATCAGGATACATTGGTTGGGGCCCAATAGGGCCATGATAGACTGCAAGCGTCAGCTGGTGAGACTTCGAATCCCAAGTGGGGGAGAATTGGTTATTCATGGAGAGAGAGCCTCGCGTGGGACATCTCTATGTTCGACTTCGAGGACTAGGAGGCTTCTTCAGTAGGGTTGTTCTGGGTTCTTGGATTATGTTTCAGACACAAGGATTGAGGCCATGCCAGAGTTGAGTAGTGTTCCGATTATGCGAGATTTTTCTAACGTATTTCCTGAGGAGTTGCTAGGGGTGCCTCCAGAGAGGCAAGTAGAGTCTCATATTGATTTAGTGTCTGGTGCGACTCCAATAGACATGACAAGATATCGTCTAGCTCCAACTGAGATGCGGGAGTTTTCTACGCAACTTCAAGAATTCCTAGACCGAGGATTTATTCTTCTGAGTAGTTCCCCATGGGGAGCACCGATCCTGTTCGTGAAAAAGAAGGATGGGTCACACAGGATGTGTATTGATATTCGGGAGCTGAACAAGATAACGGTGAAGAATCGTTATCCACTTTTCAGGATTGATGATTTGTTCGAATAGCTTCAGGGTGCATCTTGGTTTTCCAAGATTGATCTTTGGTCGGGGTATCACCAGATGAGGATTAGAGATGAGGATATACTAAAGACGGCCTTCAAAACTTTTTATGATCACTATGAGTTTGTGGTGATGCCATTTGTGCTCACCAATACTCCAATGTCGTTAATGGATCTCATGGACCGGGTTTGTAGACCGATGTTGGATCGGTCTGTGATCATCTTCATTAATGATATTTTGGTCTATTCTAAGACCAAGGAGCAGCACAAGCAACATTTGAGGGAGGTGTTGGAGTCCTTGAGGATGGAGAGGCTGTACGCCAAATTCTACGAATGCGATTTTTTATTACATGAGGTGCAATTTTTGGGTCACATCATCAATCAATACGATATTTTGGGTGATCCAACAAAAATTGAGGTGATGATGTGTTGGGAGGTTCTGAAAAACGCATCCGAGATCTCGAGTTTCTTGGCTCTTGCAGGGTACTATCAGAGATTTATTCGTGACTTCTCCATGATCTTCATACCTTTGACCCGATTGACCAAGAAAAGCATGACCTTTCGGTGGGGTCCAGATCAACAGTCGACAATTGAGACCATAAGGCAGAAATTATGTAAGGCCCCGATTCGAGCATTACCTGAGTGATTGGATGACTTTGTAGTGTATTGTGATATTTCTATTTTGGGATTTGGAGTGGTTTGATGTAGAGGGGGCATGTGATTGCTTATGCTTCGAGAAAGTTGATGCCCCATGAGGTGAATTACCCCAATCATGACTTGGAATTTGGGGTGGTGGTATTTGCCCTCAAGATTTGGAGACATTATTTGTATGGGGTCCGATACACCATTTCACTGATCACAAGAGTTTGAAGTATTTTATGGATCAGAAGAACATGAATATGTGGCAGAGGAGATGGCTCGATGTAGTAAATGATTACAACTGTGAGATCTTGTATAATCTCAAGAAAGCCAATGTGGTAGCTGATACTTTGAGCTATAAGACAACAAGTGGCCCGATTCTAGATATTTGCTTAAGGATGACAGTTATTTCATCTTATTGGATATGATTAAGGAGGCACAGGTGAAGGGTTTAAAAAGGGAGAACTAGAAGACTGAGTGGATTCGGGGGCTAATTCCATTGTTTGTTTGAGATGGTCGAGAATTATTGACTCAGTGTAGCAGAGTTTGGGTTCCAGCGTCCGGGGGTGTGAGGAAAAGAATCTTGGATGAGGCACACAACTCTAAATTTTCTATGCACTTGGGGGCCACAAAGATGCATTAAGACCTGAGATTGATTTATTGGTGGCCCTGCATGAAGCATGAGGTTGCGTGGTTTGTCGAGCGGTGTGTGAGCTGCAGGAAGGTCAAGGCCGAACATCAGAGGCCTCACAGAAAGATACAACCACTACCTATTCCCATGTGGTAATGGGAGGAGATTTCTATATATTTTATCATGAAGTTACCTATGACGGCGCAGGGTGTGGATTCCATTTGGGCTATTATGGACAGGTTGACCAAGAGTGCTCATTTTATTCCAATCTCCGAGAGTATCTCCGACGAGAAATTAGCAAATGTTTATGTGTCGGAAGTGGTGGTTAGACACAGTTTGCCAACATTTGTAGTCTCAAACCGTGATTTTCGTTTCACCTCTAGGTTTTGGAGGAAGTTCCATGAGGATTTGAAAACTTAATTGAATTTCAACACCGCTTACCACCCCCAGACTGACGGTCAGAGTGAGCGAACGATTCAGACGCTCGAGGATATGCTTCAGGCATGTGTATTAGATTTTGGAGGGAGTTGGGTTACTTACCTTCCACTAGTAGAGTTCTCATACAACAATAGTTATCATGCTAGTATTGACCGACCCTCGTTTGAGGCGTTGTATGGTCGGAGGTGTAGGACTCCAGTTTATTAAGGGGGGAGGTTGGGAATTGAGTTACGGGAAGCCTTGAAGTAGTGCTAAAGACGGCCGAGTTGATCCAACATGTTCACGACTAGCTTCAGACAACACATAGCAGATAGAAGAGCTATGCGGATAGACGCAGATTGGATCTGCAGTTCTAGGTCGGGGACATAGTGTTCCTGAAGGTGTCACCCTAGAAGAGTGTTATCCGATTAAGGAGGCGAGTCAATTTTTTCCCTAGGTATATTGGCCCATCTTGGATTATCACCCGAGTGTAGGTTGCGTATCAATTGGACTTCCCTGAGGAGCTTGGGCAGATCCACAATACATTTCACGTTTTGCGGCTGCGAAAATGTGTGGCTAACATGTCGATGGTTGTATCGCTAGATGATATTCAGATTGATGATAGCCTAAATTATGTGGAGAAGCCCATTGCGATTCTGGACAGAGAAACAAAAGCCCACCGTAACAAGGAAGTGAAGTTGGTAAAGGTGCAATGGTAGCACCGAAGAGGCCCCTAATGGACGTGGGAGCCTAATGACGAGATGAGGAAGCACTATCTGAACCTTTTTGCATCAGCAGACTTTGAGGACAAAGTCTAGTTTGAGTGGGGGAGATTTTAAAACTTAGTTCGAGTATTTTTATTTTCTTTTAAAAATATTGGAATTTTGTGGGAACTCGACGAGTTGGGGAGCTCCAACTTGTAGTGTCCAGAATTTTGCGGCCATGGGTTTTAATGAATCAATTCGACGAGTTGGGGAGTCCCAACTCGACGAGTTGGCAGCTGAAGATGAAACCCTAAGTTTAGAGTGTTGCATCCTATTTAAAGGGCTTAAACCCACTTGCCTGGCCTCCTTACCAGCCACCCTTGTCCAGAAACCCTAGATTCATTTATCTCATTTTAAGATTGAGTGTCTGAGCTTTGAGGATTGATTTTGGTGGTTCTTTGGAAGAAACTTGGAAGTTGGAAGCATATAGCGTAGAAGGAGGAGTATAGATCTAGAAACTCTTCTCCAATAACAGTCTTCTTGAGGTATAAAGTCGACATCTTGCTTTGTTATCATCTAGATCTCTTTAATGGGAGTTTTAACATGATTTTGGGATTTTGGTTGTGCTAGCCAAGATGTTGAAGGTTCTAGGGGTTATTATGTTAGATCTAACCGGCCTCTTCAAGACTTTTCATGGCTGAAAGTTGCAAACTTTATTAGTTACAAGCCCCATACATGCAATAAATCCCTCATTAAGTCGTTATTAAGCTCTAGAGTGTATTTATAGCTTGCATAGATGTAAAGTTGGAAACTTTACGTGATTATCTGACCTTTGGACTCTGCATCTATGTTTTGGGTTTATATTGGGAGAGTTCAAGGGCTTAGTGGACTAAGACTTACTCTAAAGAGCCTAGGATTTGGGTTTGCTTCTTTTTGGATGGCTCTTAAAGGTAAAGTTGGAAACTTTACCCTTCTAGACATCATTTTGGATGAGATATAAGATTTGGAGTCCCTAGATTCGATGGTATCAACTTAATGCATTAAGAGGTTGGATTCCTGGCCAACTTGACGAGTTCATTAGTGAACTCGACGAGTTGATGGGAATTTTCTAATCTATACGGGTGATAGAGAAACTCGATGAGTTAAGGGACAACTCGGCGAGTTGGGTCAACTTAGAACGTTGACTTTGACCTTTGACCTTAGTCTTTAACCAAGTTTGACCTTTAAGGGGTTTTGGGGGCATTTTGAGTTGTATTTAAGAATTTTTTCTATTATAGGATCGTGTAGAGCGAGTATTGGAGTCCCGAGCTAGTCAGTTTCCGTGCAGTATTGAAGTGAGTCTTCTCACCACACTCATGGGTTGAAGGCACCAAGGCAGCCCCATTAATTGATATGAGATGATAAGTATTGGAATTTGTAATGGTTTACTAATTGATTTATGTATGGGTTTATGATAAAACCATGGGAGGAGACCATGACAACTTGCAAGACCATTGGAGGAGCCCATGACATGAGGGTATAAGACTATGGGGGTAGCCTATGACATTCCATTGAAGACCATGGAGGGAGTCCATGACAAACGTGTATGTATATGTATGAGCATGATGTTATGTGGTTATATGACTTGTGTGATTGAGAAACTTACTAAGCTGGTGCTTATAGTTTTATTAGATGTTTCCGGTACTTCTTTTGATAAGGGCAAGTGCCCAACTTGATGACGTGGCGTACATTCTCTAGTGTTTTCACATTTAGCTTTTGTGCTCTGAATTCAAAAATAATATGGATACGTATTAAGATTTTTGTACTTCCTATGGATGATATTTATGAAACTAAAAGTTTAAAATTTTTCTGAAAATCAGGCCTTTACACTAAGGAACAACCAATAACTTCTAAAATGGCCAATTTCCATCTTAACCTCTACAAACTTAGTCAAAGTCACTAAGTTGGTCAACTCTCATGTCAAACAAATGTTTCACCTGTCTTAATGCAAATGACCATTCTAACAAAAATACTTCATTAGATATTAAAATTCTATTAGTTTAAAAAATACAAACTAATGAGAATATTTTATTATTATTATTATTATTATTATCATTTCCTCACATTTCCTTTATTTAATTTATTTCGCCTCATTATATATTATTTCAAATTTAAGAAAGACATTTTTTTTTCATTTTTACCAAAAAGCTCAAAATTTTTAGCGAAAAAAATAAGATGTTACAAAAACTACAATAAATGGTTTATAAATTATTTTTATATAGTTTAATTATATTATTTTACATTTAATTCAATACTATACTACGATATACTACATTTATTCGTCAATGAAAACCATTCACATTTGAATCTAAAATGATAAAGATATTTTAAATTGTACTGTATTCACATCTTAATATATCAACTATATTGTCATTATCAACAATTTTTTTTTAGGTAAGCTAACCATCACCCTATAAAGTTTGAACCAATTATTGCTTGAAATGTTAACAACGTGCTAAAGTATAAAGATTCACTGTTTAACATGTAAATACACAAAAAAAATTAAATGACATATATTCTTAGTTCATAATAATAATGATTTATTCTCATGATAATTATTATTTTGTATATTGATATATGAATATACCATGTAATATTAATGTATGAACATATAATGCACTATTTATATACGAATATACAATTTAGTATTTAAATATGAACTAGTATTTTCTCATCTCAAGCGTTGTGGCGGAGAACTCCAGTAAAAAGTGGACAATAAAACTATAAAATAAAATTTCGAACAAAACAAATATGTATGCAGGAGGCAGACAAAAATAAAGTCTGAAAAATTACCTTGAACGTATTAAATTTATGAGATAATATCACAATAAATATTGTAAAAGTTTATAAATTTTAAATATAAAAGTAGTTTTAATAAAAATAAAAACTATAAAAACAATTATGTAAGGGACAGAAAATGTAACTTTAAAATATAAAAAGGGACTAAAATTATGTATTGAGAAGGCAGACAAAAACAAAGCCTGGAAATTTATCTTGAACGTATTAAAATTTTGAAATAATAACACAATAAATACTCTAAAAGTTTATAACTTTTAAATAAAAAAGTAGTATTAATAAAAATAAAAACTATAAAAACAATTATGTAAAGAATAAAAATATAACTTTAAAATATAAAAAAACCAAAATTGTCACTTTAAAATACCAATAATTAAACATTAGAAACATGAAAGATAAAAACTATTTAATAAAGAAAAGCAAGAGCAAATATGATTATAAGAATTTTTTATTACCTCAAGCAAATTTGCTATTTTCAGAAAATATGTATTTTCACAACTTATATTATATTTTATAAAACTTGTATCCTGATATGGATTTAATCTGTTTTGGTCTGATATTAATAAAAGAAAATGACTAATAAATCTATAGCTAACACCGTTCTTATATATATATATATATATATATATATATATATATATATATATATATATATATGTATATATATGTATATATTAAATTACACGAATGCTATGGTTTAGGTTAAATTAAACGTTTGGTCCTTAACTTGTTTTTTTTAACTCGAATGGTCCCTACTGTTTGTTTTTGTTACCCACTTGGTCAATGTCTTACCTAAAAAGACTATTTTGCCTTTGATTTTTTACATTATTTAAATAACCACACCACTCTCTCCTTAACTTATCTATCCTAATATTTGTCCGTATTTAAATGATAGTGTTTTTAGGTAAAACATGGACCAAACACGTAACAAAAACAAATAGTAGGGACCAAATGTGTAAAAAAAACAAAAAGTACGGATTTTCCGAGTTAAAAAATAAGTTAGTGACCAAAAACAGAAATTACTCCAAACCATAAGGACCATTTGTGTAATTTACTCATATATATATATATATATATATATATATATATATATATATATATATATATATATATATATATATATATATATATATATATATATATATTACGGTATATTTTTAATAAAATGTGAATTCCTATGTTAATATATTTATATTTCAAAATCACTAATATACTTACATATGAATATTATATTGATTGTGTATTGACATATCATATACTTACATATGAATATTATATTGATTGTGTATTGACATATCAGTATAACTTTTACCAATTAATATAATTAAGTTTTATATATAAGTTAAATGCTTTTTCAAATTGCATTAGTAATTTTGTATATCAAAAAAAAAAAAAAAAAATAGTGAGAATGTGACACTCTGTATGTGGTGGGGGTGGTGTGGGGAGGGGAGGAGGAGGAGGAAGAGGAATCAAATAGATCTTGAAAGTTGAAGGCTTTGGGGAAGGAGAGAATATTCTAAGGACACCAACGATCAAGGGCTAAAATCCAAAGATTAAATGGTAAACAAACTTAAAAGGCAAAAATATGATTAGATTATGATTAAGGGTTTGCCAGGAAAAGTCAGCCCACAAGTAGACGACTTCCCATATTTCCAAAAATTCACTGCCTTTGTCAGTTCGCTGTCTTTTAACCTAATCTATTTCCCTTTTAAAATACCCTTTTGCTCATACAAGTAACAAACATGAGATAATAATAATAAAAAACAACTTTTAATGACTATTTAAAAACGTATCAAGTAAAAATTAAAAGAACTCTAAAAGAGCTTGTGGGCATCCATACCTCAGGGCCTTCGTGGACTAATATATATATATATATATATAGGGCTAGATTATAATGTGGATGATAATTATTGTGTGGATGTAGGGATTAATGTGGACCAAGAGTTTAAAAAATATATATTCTAATAGAATATATATTCTGATTGAATGAACATTTTGAAAAATAACAAAATTTTGAATCATAAGTTGAAGAATAAAAACAAAAATTACATTAATTCTTTTAGAATATGGATAACAATTACTAAGAATTACATTTATTGTTGAAGAATAAAATTAAAAAAACTTTCAAATCGCGAAAGAAAACATCAAAATCTAACAAAGATAGTAATCAATTTTAAAATAATAATGTTGCTTAGAATTGCTTTCAATTTTGTGGTCCGTTATTCAAGTATCAACTTATGTGAAAACAAAACCGAACTGTAGTTTAGAATCCAATAATGCATTAGCAAATGAAAAATAAAAAACTAAATTCCTTTGGAAAAATATGCGGTCTTGTGAATTGCACCAAAACCAATAACCAAGAATTGTAGAACATACATAAATCAATAAGAAAATATTCATATGCAGACTTGGGAATTCCATTCCAATATAATTGGAATTCAAGATTGAATTACTGTATGCATTATGTTGGAATTAACTCATAAGTTTTACTTCACCTGATCATTATGTAAAACAAAATTCAAATATTTAATTACCTCACCTCATATTATTCATAGTGTAGTATAGATTCTACAAACAAATCCATTATCACATTACTAGTTACCAATTAAGCTTGCAAAAGGTAAAAACCAATAAATCATATAACGTATTACTAAAAAAAATAAACAATAAGGCTTCAAGTATATGAAGATAAAAATTTCAGCGAACAATTCAAATATCAATAGTTTGAATAGTCAAAAGAACAATACAATCTTATTACCTAAATCTAAGAAGTTTACGGTAAAAAGGCAGTGCATCCTCAAAATTGAATTAATTTGAAATTGATTGTTATGAGAAATATAACAATTGATACACCATAAATCAATTTGAAATTGATTGTTATGAGAAATATAACAATTTGAAATTGGATATGGTGGTGGAATTGTAAAAAGAAAAAAAATGTATTAATCTATACTTTGTGCGTCAATGTTCTCAATATAACAATTGAAACACCATAAATCAATTTCAAACTAAACTCATACAAACATAACCGTAACTAAGATTTTAATTGAAATCCAGGAAGAACTTCAAAGGAACACTTACCGTATCCAATCAAAACCCAGAAGTAGAACAATGCCAATATAAATTGATATTCCTTTCGGTAAACAAGTAAATCCAATCAACGCCAATATAAATTGCAAAAACCAGATTGTTCAACCTCGATTGTGGCCTTGCGGGTCACAATCTTTGAGGGAAATCGATGATAAACGTGACGGTGTTGACGAACGTGAGTAGGTAATTCGGGATCGGAAAATGGGTAGAACTCATTGATCGATAGTTACAAATGAACAATCTGTTAATTGAATTCACAAATCAAGAACCTTCAATTGAAATCCTTAGGAAATCATCTTAGATTCAACCTCGATTTAGAGTTTCAAGATCGTCGCCGTAATATTTCTTTTCCATGGGGTCGGTCGATCGAAGCGGGAGGGATACGGCCAGATGTTTGATAGGGTTTTAAATAGAGTAATTTGACTAAATTAAAAGGTAGATGATTTAACTAAATATTTATTAAAATTAAATAATACTTGACCCATATTAATCCCTACGTCTAGATAATATTTGTTCATCCACATTTGAACATATATATATATATATATATATATATATATATATATATATATATATATATATATATATATATATAGAGAGAGAGAGAGAGAGAGAGAGTTGTAACTTCCTTTGAGAATGAAGGAAAGGTTGAGAATACCATAATTATTATGGTCACACATTTATTTATTGCCGCTTATTCCGATGTACTGATACGACAAAGAAATGTAACGTTTATATTTGAATATAAAATTAAATATATGAATATATGAATATTACATATCAACGTCACCACCTCTCCTCTCATTTGCCGCCGCCACCTCTAACCTGACCACCACCTCTGTTATTAACAGTCATATATATATGCATAGGGCTGTAAACGAACCGAACGAACACGAACGAAAGCTTATTCATGTTCGTTCGTTTATGTTCGTGAGCATGCTAAACGACTATAAACAAACGAACATAAATGAATAAAGATAAACAAACATAATTAAACGTATATAAACATAAATGAACATATAATATAGTAATTTAATTAAACACAATTAAGCATATATGAACATAAAATGAACTTATATAAACGAACAACTTAAACGAATGTTCACAAACATAATCAAATGAATGAGATTATTGTTCATGTTCGTTTGTTTAACTAAACGAACGAGAATTTGTGTTCATGTTCGTTCATTTATTAACTAAATGAACATAAAAGAACTTCCTACCGAACGGTTCACGAACAGTTCGCTGAACGTTTTTTGTTCGTTTACAGCCCCTATATATGAATGATCACTAGTGAATAGACATATATGTATACATCATACATGAATAATCATATATGAATAATCATATATGAATACACTACACAATATTTATATATTTATATACTTAATATTGTATTCACATATAAACATTACCTCTTCCGTCGTGTTGGTATGTTGGAGCGTTTAAATGTTGAGGATCCGACTCGAAACATCTATGCTTATTGTTCCTTATGTAGCTCAAACGAGAGGTTTAAATGAGTTAGAATATTATGTTATAGAAGAACTAAGGGTGAACGCCCACACCGAACCAACTGGAAACCGGTTTGGAATTAGAATCGATTTACTTGAATCAATTGGACCAAAACCTGATCGATTACCTACACCGGTGCCAGTTATAGTTTTTTTTTTTTTGGTAATTTAGCGGTTAGAACTGGTACTACTTGTTATGCGGTGGGTACAACTCAATTAATCCATGATATGATTTGTTCATTTGTGAGTCATTTGTTCGTGGTCATATAACGCAATCAATATGTAACCGAATTTGATGTCTATATTGTTTAAAATCATGTAACATAGTAATCTACAAGTTGAAAAAGTCATGTCATTCTAACTTCAAATGACGGAGTTTTATAGGTTTTAAAAATAGTACGGATTGTAACTCAATACTGAAATGTGACATCCCCAAAATCTCGGCCCGAAAAGACCGATTTCATTTATGCTTTTTAAAATAATTTTCAGAGTAAATCCTTTTAATTTTAAAAGAGATGCGGAATTTGTTCCCAAAAATAAAACATGATAAAATAAATATTTATCAAAACATTTCATAAAGAAATATGATTTCATTTCATAATCAAAAGTCGGGATGTCATGTTCCGATACAGATCATAAAACATAAACGATAGCATTACAAGTCATTCAATAAATATATACATATACAGACTTGTAAACAAAACAACTTGATGTTCGCCCATCTTAAGCTCTTGCGCCACTTCCTGTAATAAAAATAAAACTGAGTGGGTCAGGCTTGGGAGCCTGGTGAGCATATAAGATTTTCAACCCACAATAAATAATTAAATTAATTATTATCAACCAACAATAACCCAGTTACCCATTCCCGTTATTCTCACTTTATGTCCCTAAAATAACTAACACAAGGGACCTAGTCTAAGAATATTTTATCGGGGCGACTACACATGCTTCGGGGGTTCCTCAGCAATATAAGTCAAATAAGGCAACCATGGGGGGGGGGGGGGGGGGGGGGATGGAATACAGCGAATGAACACCCAAGTTCATTAACACCTACAGGTTATGAGCCTGCTAGCGTTCCACTGGACTGTCTAGAAAAGTCCGTGGTCGTCATCTAAATTCCGCTAGATGACTGGATCAAAACAACATCGAGGCCTCTCATCTGTTTATTACACACCAACTATCTACCCATATTCTACCCAACATATTAGTAGATAAAATATACATTTTTATACATAGTTTCAAAACCTGTATAGCATGCTCAATCAAAACTTTTTTCACATAACAGATGAGGCACACACACATAACACGTATTTCATAGAGAAATAATCAGATCTATAAGATAGAAGAGAGTGGGTATACATTCACATATATAACAACAAAATATATACACATAGCACGTATTTTATATAAAATACTTCATAATATTGTGTTGGAATAAAAATAACTACACACTCACTTGATCAGAAGATGATCGGGCAGCACTACGGCTTGCAGAAGAGGTGTTTCTCCGTAGATCTGGAAGATCTTCACAAAACCGGGCTCCTCGCGGGCAGCGTTTTGGCTCAGGAATAACGCTCTTCGGGATTCTCGGGGCTTCGGATCTTGCTTCGGGGCCCGGGAATATTACCGGGGCTTCGGGGTATAAATGGTACGCAAAACGAGGCAAAACTTAGAGAGAGGGAAGAGTTTGAACAAGAGAAAATGGCTGAATTCGAGTTCTATTTATAGGATGAGGGTCTGGGATTACGCGGGGCGTAATCTCAAATTACGCGGGGCGTACTCGGGTTATGCGGGGCGTACTTTGACATCACTGCGTGCGTCGACTGGTGGCACTCGAGTATTGGTCAGACAAGTTGCATCCGACTGAGTACGCGGGGCGTACTCAAATTACGCGGGGCGTAATTGACTTGTCAATTTTCTAAATTGCGTAACTTTCGCATACGAGCTCCGTTTTCGACGTTCTTTATATCCACGCGAATGTCAGACCATACTCTACAACTTTCATTTAGACTCCGTCGGCTAATTCTGACTTCTATTTTTATTATTTATTTTTAGAAGGCCGGGACAGAAAAACTTCGTTATAAATTCATAACTTCTTCGTCTAACGTCCGTTCTCGCCTAAATTTTCATCGTTTCGTTACTAACAACGAGATCTTCGATTCTCATTTAGATTGTTTCGGCTAAAAACCGCTCGATCTCAAATCGAGTATTCGGGCTGCATACTGCCACGTCGAAACTTCAGAAAATCATAACTTCCTCATACGAAGTCAGATTTGGGCGTTCCTTTTATGCATGCTCTCGGTTTAACGAAATCTACGACTTTCGTTTAGATTGTTAAGGCTAAATATCGCTCTATCTTAAATTCATATTTTACGTCGCTCGGCGTCGTACCGGTTCTGTCTCGAAACTTCGACAGGTCATAACTTCTTCGTTATAACTCGGATTTTGGCATTCCTTATATTTCCGGAATCCTTGTTTCAACCACTACAACTTTATGCAAAGATGTCGGGCTTATCTCACACTTTAATTTTGACGCTTATTTTATTCTTAATTCATTAAATTATAAAAATCAAGAAAATAAACACATAAATCACATAATTCACATAATTCACAAATAATACATTTTTATTATTTCAAATTTAGTTACAAAGGTTAACCTAGACTATTACATTGCTAAAAATGGCAAGCCCAGAAACACAGGCGTTACATGAAACAAAGATACTTTTTTTTTTTTTTTTGGAAAGGGATCTTCCCTAACGAGGGTTTTCGGGTCAGCTTTTGCGCACCGACTAATCCCCCGCTGCAAACATAAAGCTTTGCTTCATGCCCTGGAGTCACTGCAGGCGAACCTCCATGGCCACAAGGGCTGAGTGGTGCCAGGATTTGATCATGGGTCAATAGGTTATCCACCATATCTTCCACATGCCTTACCAAGTCACCACAACCCAAGTGGTTAACAAAGATACTTTAACGTTGATACTGTGTGTTCCAAGGCTTGTAACTCAGTAAGTATATAACCAAATAAGGTGTTCATGTAGTGTAAAATGAAGTACAAACGATAAAAATATATATTGAAAAAACAATCATGCAATTACGACTTTAAACGAAGGAGTTATACATCTTTGAAAAAGAAGACCGATTGTAACACCTAGATTTTCACACTAAGTACACCCCAAAAAATTCATTTTTTACTAACAAGTTTATGAAACATTTCGATATACCCTAGGGTATTGGAATAAATATAAGTTATCACTAGGAACCTTAGTGACATTAAGTACATGATCCAAGCCGGATGCTACAACAATCTTGACCTGTAACACAACAATAACAAACACTGTAAGTCATAAGGCTTAGTGAATAATGACTACAATAAGATAAAAACGCGTAACATCATTTAATAATTAAACTTATAAACCAAAATGTACATCACAATCGATATGCTAATTAAATTTAAACTAATTAGTTATTGCTCTCAGTTACTATAAAAGTAATCACATAGAATACTCTCAATGGTAAGCGTTCGTGCTCACCATGTTATGTGTTATGTGTTTCAGGTACCTCGGGAGATAGCGGGAAGGCGCCAATATGATTGTACACATACACACACGCAGACGAGATGGAACATGTTAGAGGGTCCTGGATTTGAATAATTGTTTTGAAAACTTTTTATGATTGTTTTTTAGAATTAATGATGAGACATGTGTTTATCGAATTCTAAAATTGAAAATTTTGGTTTGAAAAATATGTCGTTACACAATATGTAACACCCTTTTCTGAAAATGTTTGTTTATGGATTTTAGAGGCCCAGGCTAGGGGCATTTTGGTCTTTTATGGGTTTTGAAGTTTTTATTTGAGAGGTTTGGAGCCGGGGTGTGTTGCTAGAAGCATAGGGCTTATCACTACCTTTTTGTGGATATAATGTTTGTCAGAAACGAACTCAGAACGAAGGAGTTATAGCACTTTGAAGTTATTGGCAATATTGATCCTTAAGGGAGAAAGATGGAAAAGAAGGACCATGCATGCGAGGTGGTGAGCGCGTGAGTATGCCTAGTGTAAGGCTGTGGTACGCGCAATGTATAAGGTTATAAAGTTGCGAGTATTTTTGGCGTACGCCCAGCGTACCACATATACGCCCAACGTACGTCCATTGTCCAGAAACCCTAACTTTTAGGGCATGCCGCTATAAAAAAAAATGATAAGCCTTAAAGGTCAGCCTCTATTTCACCCTTGGACAACCACCACGAAACCCTAATCCTCCCTTGAGTATTCTTGAAGCTTTGGTGGCCATTAGTGAGCATTTTGGTGTTATAAAACCATTTTTCAAGCAAGGAAGGAGCAAAGCAAGGTGATAGATTAGAAGAGGAGTTGTAGATCTGGGACTTTTGCCTATTTATAGACACTTTCAAGGTATAAATTTCTGAGCTTGATGATTGTTCTCCTAGATCTCTTTTAGGAAGAGCTTATGGACTCTTTTAGTCCAAAGAATGGACCTTTATGATGAAAACTCGTGTTTGAGCTTAGGCTTGCCACCCTTAGAGCTAAAAGGGTCCCATAAGCAGTAAAGTCTCCATCTTGAATGTCTTAATGGCTTCATGCATGAGATCTAGCCATTTCCATGGAAGTATGTTGTTACATTTCAAGTTTGGGCTTTTTTGGTGGGTTGCAAGCCACCAAGTAATCGACTTTATGGATTAAGACGTTAAAAGGACTTGGATTTGTGTTAGTAGCTTCTGGAGTAGAGTATTAAGCACTTAATGGGAAAGTGACATAACAGGGGGAGTACGCTGAGCATACATGCAGGTACGCCCAACGCACACACCAATGGCTAGTACGCTTAGTGTATGGGAATGTACACCCCACATAATCTGTCAGTTTGGGCTTTGCATCTTTGGGCCTCGGTGTGGGCCATGCCTTGGGTTCCTGGGCCTTAGTGGGCCATCAGAAGTCATATAATACAGGTCAAGGAAATTTTTGGGCTTAGGATAAGTCCCATTAGAGGAATTGAGCCCGATTTAGCAAATTGGGCCATTAGTGGGCCAGTAGTCAGCTTGGGAAGCTTACCTAGTATTGGGCCTTAGTTTTGGGCATTAGTCATGGATCAGTTTGGCTTACGGGTAGAATGGTCATTCTACCCTATGAAGGGTTATTGAATTAGACTAAGTGATATTTTGGTATTGATTGCTCGGGAAGTCGAGGGATTAGCAGTTCGGGGATCTGCCAGCTAGGAACGGGGGGTTATTTGCAGGATTCTACAGTTAGCTTCGTGAGGTGAGTTTTCTCCAGTAGGCACAGGTCTAAGGAACCAATGTCGGCCCGTTTATGTATGTTAGTGAATACTGGATTTAGATCCGATGTCAGGCGAGGCCCGAGGAGGGTTTATATGTATGTTTTCCAAGCTACAGTTCGATGCCGGGTGGTACCCGAGGCAATAGTGTATGTGTAGTTATACGTGTGTCTTTGTGATACTTGTATATGCCTGCTAGGGAGATGAGTGTGGGCGAGGGCCTCTATCTTGTCACTATCCAAGTGTAGACGGGGTTCCATATCTCATTAGTAGTTGAAGAGGGGCGGGGCTCAAGACAGGCGGGGCCCTGAGACTAGAAGTTATAGTATAGCCATTGTTTGTATGTATTAGCATGCTTATATGTTATCGTTATATGTGTATATCGGGCGGGGCCCCAAGACAAGAAAGGCCTAGTAGATACAAATCTGTATAGTGGGCGAGGCCCGGAGACGGGTGGGGCCCGGAGACAGGCGGGGCCTGATGTCGGGCGGGGCCCGATGTAGCGGGCTGGGCCCAATGTTTGCAGTATGTGACTATATGTATGGTATGTGGTAGGTTTGGGAACTCACTAAGCTTCGTGCTTACGCTTTTCAGTTTTGGTTTCAGGTACTTCCGATAGCGAAGGGTAGAGCTTGGGATAATCGCATGACACACACCAAGAAGTTTTAGCTTGGGAGGCTTATACTCTGATAAAAGATCATGTTTTGAGATGATACTCTAATTTGATATAATAACTTTTGTTTATGAATGATATGATCTGTTATTATGGTTTTTATTAATTAATTAAAAAGAAATTTCTGGGACCGTGTTTTTGGGATGTTACACAATGTTTCACCACTTTCATAACCATAACTTTTGGGATTCTCTGTCCAGAGTAAGTGTCTCACATTCATTTTCCAATCCCATAAACCAACTATCACATGAACTCATTTCATCATACTAAAACATTCTATCACTTCAAGTATACATAATATAACAATATCATAATATATAAAATTCCGATATTCATGTAACAATACACATCAATAAACATCAGTTGTTAGAGTATAGTTACTCACCCGGTTAACTAGTGAAGACTAACTATAATTCCGACCTCAAGCTCTTTGCCACTTTCCAATCCATCACTTATCCAAACTTATTTGGACAATAGAGCTTTTCTAAACTCACCACTATATCCACCACCATGATCAATTACTTGAATCACTAAATAAAATCGTTAACAGTTTGTTAGCAAACTAATCAAATTTCCAATTATAATTACCTAATAACTTAACATTGTAATCCACTAGTCCAGTCGACAAATCTCGATAAACTAGGGTATAAATAACCCTTACTGTTCAAATAAAATAATGGAGTAAAAGGTACCTCAATGAAAAACTAATAATTGTCACATATCCTCAAGTCTCAGTAATTATCACAAAATGTAAATATATATTTAGACCCATCAAGTCATAGTAATTATCACAACATGTAATCAGACAATAACGGGGTAAAAGGTACCTCAATGAATCTCGTAACTCAACCCCATATCTCCAATACAACGATACATCTCCTCCGTTATAATCTCACTAGAATGATTTTTGAGCAACATCTCTGATCACACATGCCAAAATCTCTCAAATGACACTAGAATGCGCTATTAATAGTCTGGTTGCCACCAAGCCGTGGTCACTAATTTCTTCGACGAATTCCACGTATCGCCCTCTTCTGCCATGTGTCCTTCATCTTTTGACACGTGTCTGAGTGACTTACCCCATAATACATCATGGTAAGCTTACTACCACGCTGTGGTGAATAAAAAGTTGACTGTTGACTTTGACTTGCATTGATTTTCTCGAAATAGCAATGAATTATTATCTTAACTTGAAATGGTTATAACTTTCTCATATAGACTCCGTTTTTGACGATCTTTATATCATTGAAATAACCATAGAGTTAACTATCACTTTCTTCAACTAATTCTTATCCATAATTATATAATAATACATGTTATGAAACTCATGGTGTTATATTGATTAAAAGACAAAGCTAAAACAAAATCTAGGTCAGTCCCAATTATTTACTAGGAATCGGTGGCATCGAAATAGTTTGGAATTGGAACTGGAACTAATTAAGCTACATATGAAAAATTGATAATTATCACATATCCTCAAAGTCGATATCGTTCCATGCCGATCCAACTTGGTTAAAATGCTCACTGCTAAGAAGAACCCATTATGGTTTATCCAACTCCATACCTGCCCATTATAGAGCAGTCAACTATAGGAAATCCCAATTAAACAAGACCAATTATAGATCCATTTTTGTAGGAAGTGGATTATAGTAATGGTCATAATGAATTCGATGATTTTGCTCCATTTGATGTGTTTCATAATGACATTCATAAAGACAAATTTGAAAATGATTACACACACAGAAAGGCCACATATAAATTCAAGAGTGAAACCATAAATGAGAGACACGTATGACTAAAGTCTAATTGCCCAACATCCATTACAACTAAAGTCTAATTGCCCAACATCCATTACAGATGTTAAACATCACAGACAAGCAATATCCCATAAACTTAGGTTTGTAGTTAACACAATAACTTTTATTATTTAGTATTATGGATTGTTTGAATGATAGGTTGGAAGACCAACATGGAAAAGAGTAAAGGCAAATGGTGAACCTAGCAGCCAAGTAGTAAGTTGTCAAGAAGGTTATGATTGTATCATGTAGCAAATTTCACAACTAGGGGCACAATTCAAGAAGTTATAGAGGCCAAGGAGGTCCTAGTAAGATTTCAAGTACTGTTGGGCCAAGGGGTCTAGGTCTAAGGCATGCGGGTCCAAGGGGTGTTGGTTTTAGAGGTGCATGTGCTAGGGGTGCTGGTTGGAGGAGTACCTTCAAGGGGTGTTGGTATTAGGGGTAAAGGTCCAACGAGTGTTGATTCTAAGGATGGAGGTCCAAGGGTTGCTTGTTCTAGGGGTTCAGGTTTTAAGGGTATTGGTACTTGGTTTAATTATTCCAACGATGGTACTGGTGGTTTAGGGACTTAGGGTGATCAGATGGTGTTGCATTATGAAGTACGATTTGTGTTATTATGGTCTCTGTTGAATAATGACATCTTTTGTTTTGATTTTTGTTGAAAATTACTATCTTTTCTATGATTTTGTTGAACATTGAATTCTTTTGCTAAGGCTTAACCATAAACTGATATAATCAGAACTAGTTGAGTTGAAAACAATGTAACAATCTTTTGTTGACTCTAATTGCATATCCAAAGAAATGGTGCTCAACTAAAAAAATACCAACGTATTACCGACAAAACAAATAATTATGTTAAACACATTGATAATTTCCCAACATACATTTATTCTTGAAAAAACATTTTCAGTATATTTTATTCCGTCGGTAATTTTTAACAGCGTAAAAAAACATTTTCAGTATATTTGATCATTATTCTGTCTGTAATTTCTAACAGTGTTCTGGCAAATATATTTGTCTGCAGTAATCCATGGGTTTTTCTATAGATATTCTTTTTCGCCTGAAATTTCCATAGGAGGAATAATAAACAAAAAAACAAGTTATAAAGGGAAAGAAACAAAAAAAAAAAAATAAAAAAAATAACAAAAGATCACAAGGAGTATAAACAAAAAGCGGATAAATAATGGGGTAATCTTTCCAACGAGAAAACCATACAAGTTCACTTTCTACCATGACTCATCAACCACCTTTCCCATATATATATATATATATATATATATATATATATATATATATATATATATATATATATACACACACACACTAGTCGTTTACCTGCGCAAAGCGACGGAGACGAATTGTTTCTAGACGACCATTAATTCATTTATTTGAATAGAATCCCTCTGGCTATCAAATCAATCCATAAAAATCATTATTTGTTAACCGAGTTACATAATATTAATAATTTTTTAGTCTTTATACTCACGCAAAGCGGCGACTGTGAATAGTTTCTTTTGATAGTTAATTTTTTTTATAAAAATATTATGTTCTAAGGAAAGTACATGACTAAAACAATAAAATCCATCTTTAATATTTATGAAATGATATCCAAATCAAACAATCAAAGAGTAGTATTTATAAAATGATATCCACATCAAAAAAAGGATAAAAAGAAATATATGATAATAGGTTTTTGTTGACTGATAATATTTTTTTCAATAATTAGTTTTTTTTGAATAATTTTAAAAGATGATGAATAATTCCATCAAGCTGAAAAAGATAAGGACGATTACCGTCCATTTCCCTTCAATTTATTCAAACAGTAAAGGACTTAGTTATTTTTACACAAATGTTTTGATAAGAAGTTTACTTAGCAAGAAAACAGGATAAACTTAATTCAAAATAGGCATAATTATATGATAACCATTTAATTTCATTAAGGTCTATTATTAAGTTTTTTGAAAAAGTTTCCATAATATAGGGTGATATATACCCTAAAAAACAATTATAATCACTCGTCTTTCAATAGAACTCTGGAATTCATAATAAAACAATAATAACAATTATTATTTTTTTAATTTAATTTACTATGCAAATAAAATTTACTATCCTAAATCACTAATGTCGAATATAATTAGTCGAAACACAAATAATTTTACAATTTTTTTGACATTACATGATAATGAGAATATTTCATACGTCAATAAAGGCCGGTAAGGTTATAAATATATATATATATATATATATATATATATATATATATATATATATATATATATATATATATATATATATATATATATATATTATTGTCATTATAGGAAAGACACGCAAGCTTAAAATGTTCTTTTGTTATTATTAAATTTTATCAATGATGTTAATAACATTTGAAGGAGAAATTTATTTGATTTTAACATTTTTAAAGATGGACTAAAACGGAATATAGTAACAATAAAATAAGAAAAACCAAACATTAAGAGAAAGGATATCTAGACACAACAATAAATTGTAAGACTTGCTTTTATATAGGGGTGACAATGAGATTCTAAGTAGATGTGTTTTAGGTTGTACAAAATGAGGAAACATAACAGTAAATTTTTGATTAACTTATAGTAATCATAATTTCTTTGTCTCCTGCTGAATTGCATTATTTATTCTATCATATGAATGACCACAACCATACCAACTTTGTTGTGAAGATAAGTAAAGTGAACAACAAAATTAATCCAGCTAACTTACCATCTAGAACATAAACAGGCTTCATTCATTGGAAAGAAAGCTGGAAAAAACAATCTTTAAGAGATTAGACAACAAAATTCGTTATCAACATAAACATAATCTTTAAGAGATTAGACAAAGAAAATAAAGAACTAACCCAAAGGGGTTGGAATTGGGTCTATTAACGTAGCATTGGTCACTTTGGAATTAAAAGGATGGAATTACCATTCCCTGCTTGCTAGATAGATCGTGTAACATCCATAAATTTTACGCCAAATTTAAACTTTTTCAATCATAAAGAATATCAAACAACGTTTGTTTACAAAATGTTTTCAAATCAATATCTATCAGAGTGTCCCAAAATCATAACATAAGGATGAGGAGCGGTACGGTCATGCCTTTGCCTTGCCATGATCTCCTGAAGTACTTGAAATAATAAACTGAAAACTGTAAGCCTGAGGGCTTAGTGAGCTACCCCTAAAGCACCAATACCATACTGACAATACCATATCAGTAATAATCAATCAATCAATCATGCATACTGGGCCATCGGCCTGAATGGACCGCCCTACTGGGCCTACAGTCTGTCTGGATCTATCCCGAGCCTTCAGTATGACTGGTCCGCTACGTGGGCCTACAGTCTCCCCGGACCGCTCATAGGGTATGTTGGCCTTCAGCACAAAGCAGGACCATCTCAACCCAACCAACAAGCAAATAACCATGTGCACATCACTATCATATACAAAATCAAACATATCTATCTCACTGATCATCAATCATAGAATTCTCCTATAACTAGAGTATCGACCTAGCAGGTCACTAACATACCAATCCCTACGGATCATAAAAGCATAACATATTCTCTACCCTGATTCCGATCTAACAGATCATAACCACATGTAGCATACCATAACAACAACAGCTAAAGGGTCGGCCTTGGTGCCGTAGACCCTATCGATATAGTGAGGATAACTCACCTTGCAGATGTCGACTCGGAAGATAAACTCCAACTCTCGGGTCACTTGACATAGGCTCCACCACCTATTACCATCGTACAACATACTCATAAGTCCTTAACCTTATAAGGTACTCCATAACCCACTAGTAAACCCTGTGTTAAAGTCAAAGTCCTCAGTCAAGGTCAACAGTTCATGTTGACCTTAACTCGCCGAGTACCCTCGGCTACTCGCCAAGTTCCTTGAAGCACTTTCCAACTCGCCGAGTCATCGGGGTGACTCATCGAGTTCCTTCAATTATCGATCAAACTTTAAGACCACCCATCGAGTTTCCTCCTTGCAACTCGACGAATACACACACATACATATCCTGGAGAAAACTCATCCGACTCGCCGAGTTGTTCTTCAACTCGTCGAGTTTATGGTAATCTTTATCGGAATCATCGAGTTGTTCATCCAACTCGTCGAGTTCACAGCCATCTTCATGTGACTTGCCGAGTTAACCTTGAGACTCGTCGAGTCCATTCAGTCCTTTTTCCATATAGACCTACTTTGAGCCATGCAGCGGCTCCAACTCACAGATCCACGCTTCTAAGGCATGCTTATCACGTAAAGTTGCAAACTTTACGTGCATGCATCGCTTTAAAGGCTCCAAATGCCAAATCTAAGCTCTTAATGGGGCTTCATGCTTAAGAGGGACCTCAATCATGATCAAAACGGTAACTTTATGCTTCTTGAATTCGAAGAGGGTCCAGATCTGAAGTTATAACTTCAGATCTAGCCCATAGCTCATCATACCAACTTGATATTCCAAGAAAAACCCTAAAACTCAACTAATGGAAGAGATTTACAAGAAAGATGGCGATTTGGGTACCTCTGGAAGATGATTTCTGAGATGAGTGTTGATTCCCACACTCTAATGCTCCAATCTCCTCCTACAAGTCTTCTCATTCCAAAGATCCTCTTTTCAAGCTTCAAACACACACAAGGCACACACACACGACTAAGGGTTCTTAAGGACTCTTTTGGAACTGTAAAGAGGTCCAAGGGAGGCTAAGGTCCCTTTAAATAGGGTTACAAACCCCGAGATTTAGAGTTTCATCTGCCAACTCCTACTCGCCGAGTCCCAATATGGACTCGTCGAGTAGGTCACTTAACACGAGATCCCACCCCGCCGCTACTCGACGAGTAGGGAAACCAACTCGTTGAGTAGGGCTTAACCCAAGAAATCTTATTTAAAACAATACCTGAGAATCAGCGTGTTACAGACCACTTTTGTATCTGAATATGGATCATCCACAATGAGCTCATATAAACCATTTATTGCCAAGGATTTTCATGTTCCTTTCCTCCGATTTACTTCATCATCAACCTGTAAATGATTTACAGTAAAAGTTAAGTGAACAATCACGCCATGATAAGGTAGAGTACATACATTTACACCACACATCATTAAAGTACAATGCACTCTTAATAAAAATATCCGAAGAGCATATTAAACACATATTTAGAAAACATTCTATCTAAATCATAAACTTAAGAGCATATTATTTATTTTCCCTGTCTGTTTGATGTAGAATCCCAGAGCTGAAGATCGTAATTGTTTAAGCCCACAGACACTCATTTGATAGTTGTGATAGGTCTAGCCTCATCTTTCTATAGTAATGAATTTTGAGGTATTACCATCAATAGCATCCCATAGATACACTATGCTCCTTAGAGCTATTGCCACTTCCCCAATTCAACAAATTTAAGTAGTAATCATTGAAAAGATTAGGAGCATCCAAAAAAAACATAAGATTCAGTTCCTGAACTAGAGACAAGATTTCTAGATGATTTCTAAGATGAGTGTTGATTCCCACACTCTAATGCTCCAATCTCCTCCTACAAGTCTTCTCATTCCAAAGATCTTCTTTTCAAGCTTCAAACACACACAAGGCACACACACATGACTAAGGGCTCTTAAGGACTCTTTTGGAACTGTAAAGAGGTCCAAGGGAGGCTAAGGTCCCTTTAAATAGGGGTACAAACCCCGAGAATAGGGTTTCATCTGCCAACTCCTACTCGCCGAGTCCCAATATGGACTCGTCGAGTAGGTCACTTAACATGCGATCCCACCCCGCTGCTACTCGACGAGTAGGGCAACCAACTCGTCAAGTAGGGCTTAACCCAAGAAATCTTATTTAAAACAATACTTGAGAATCAATGCATTACAGACCGCTTTTGTATCTGCATATGGATCATCCACAATGAGCTCATATAAACCATTTATTGCCAAGGATTTTCATGTTCCTTTCCTCCGATTTACTTCATCATCAACCTGTAAATGATTTACAGTAAAAGTTAAGTGAACAATCACGCCATGATAAGGTAGAGTACATACATTTACACCACACATCATTAAAGTACAATGCACTCTTAATAAAAATATCTGAAAAGCATATTAAACACATATTTAGAAAACATTCTATCTAAATCATAAACTTAAGAGCATATTATTTATTTTCCCTGTCTGTTTGATGTAGAATCCCAGAGCCGAAGATCGTAATTGTTTAAGCCCACAGACACTCATTTGATAGTTGTGATAGGTCTAGCCTCATCTTTCTATAGTAATGAATTTTGAGGTATTACCATCAATAGCATCCCATAGATACACTATGCTCCTTAGAGCTATTGCTACTTCCCCCAATTCAACAAATTTAAGTAGTAATAATTGAAAAGATCAGGAGCATCCAAAAAAAAACATAAGATTCAGTTCCTGAACTAGAGACAACATTTCTAAATGGTTCAGCAGGATTTCCATTGATTAGAGTTAGAGACTTGTTCTCGAAAGCTAGAATTCTTGTTCTGTTCATGTTAACGCTCTCCGCCAAATGCTTCATGTATGCTTCCCTAGAAGGTGAGCTAGCCATTACATTTCTTACTTCGGTTATCATGTAATAAGCATTATCAAAATCCATGGTTGTTTTATTTGGTATGAACCTATCCAACTACACAAAATCAAACAAAACTAAATTCAAAAAATTTGATTAACCACTGGTAACAAAATAATCAAAGATATAAAAGTCATCAAAGAACATGGAAGAAGTTACATTTTCATGATATTTTTTTAAGGAATTGCTCCCGAATTGTGACTTGGTAGCTAAAGAACTTAAGATCTTGCATCTGTAAGTTTAGTAATAACAAAGATAGAGAAATCAGAAAATCCTACAAAAGAGAGGTTAGGTAAAGAAAACAATCAACAAAAATAGAAATTAAATAATCAAATAAAAACTGAGAAAATTTAAAGAGCGCTGTCAGATCATGCACAAATGGCGAAGGAGTACCCTAGCCTCTTGGAAATTTTGGGTCCCAGGGCGATGATCTATATTAAGCCTTTGTCGAATCTTCATAAACGTTGGAATAAATGGTTGTCTATTATATCTATAGGAAATTAAATGGATTGTATCTACAGGTGATGTGTGTTGAAAATGGTGGCTGATGAAGGATTTGGTGGTGTTGAAGATAATGGCTATCGGGAATCTTCATAAAACTTGCAATCAAACCAAGATAAAATCAATGAATAAATGAACTGATTAAGAACGGAAGGAGAGATGGAGAAGAGAGAATCAATCCCCAAATGGGTTGGTAGTGATTTTAATAGTTGGGTGACCTTGAAAGGGATTAAAAGAAGGGTAAAAACATTCAGATGAAATAAAAACCATCGATTCCTTCTCTACAATAAAAAATCATCAAAACTCACACATCCAATTGAAAAACGTTTAAAATAACACAAAAGACTCTTTTATCCAACAAAAATCATTGATACGAACCTGGAGATGGCGGGGATTGATTGTGGTGGTGGCAAGAGAGATGGAGGAGCATTGCACTGGCTCAAAAAATTCATAGTCAGGGAACAAGGGCTCTGGGAGCTCTAAGCTAGACTTATTTACGAAGATTACAGCACGAGAGATGAATGCGTTTTTGATGGTCTCCGATTAATGAGTTTGAAGATTATGGTGGCTAGGGTTTCTCATTGCACAAATTGTTGTGTTTTGAGCATTCTAACACTCCTAAGTGTACATGCAACCCTAAATACCCTGGATCTATGTTTTCTCTATTATACATACAAATATGAACTTTCCAAGGTATTCATCCTAACTAGCATAATAACATTGATTCAAATGAATATATCAAGTTAGAATTACATACCTCTTTGATGTAGATTATTTTCATGAAGCTTGAGTGCCTAGTGCCCCAAGTGTGACACCTCAAATGGTTCACACAACATCATGTGCACTTAGAATGACAAGAGAGAAATTGTAACACTTCATAAAATCGGCTAGCCCTATCACTCATACATAGTGGCCGATTTTCCCAAGAGTATGATCTTTATATAATGTTATAATTAGGGTAAACCCTAATTGTCATGACTTTCCATTTTCTTGGATCCATCGGTTTAAATACACCATGGAACATCCATGGAGTATCTTATGGTTTTAGCCCAACTTGATAATCCATGGAGCATTAGCCCACTATACAAGTATGGATGATTTACACAATCAACCCATATATTTAATCAGTCTTCTTTTGATCACTTCATTAATCCTACATTAATTCTTGATCAATACTAATTAAATAATCTTATTAATATATTAGAACTTATAATATATTAACAAACCTTAAGTGTTATTTCTCTCATTATAGTCTATCCAAATGCATGATGCCATGCAACCCAAATGAACTATGCTGGGTCGGGTCAAGTCTCACCAATTATAGTTATGGACTTAGACATTAATCCAATAGTCTCCCACTTGGATAAGTCTAAAACTATTATTGCGTATGACTTTAAGAACCGACTGGAAATCGTAGATCTCAAAAGCTTCTGTCGAACTCTTACCTTGTAGATACACTCTGACCTTTGTCAATGACTCTTCCATTAGATAAGGGATCATACATTCCTCCATTCTAGATATCATATGGATTGAGAAATGGATTATAATCATTCTCTTTGTCCATTTTTTGTTTCCTAATTTCCAATTTATGACGACTGACTAATTGAACAAATCAAATTAGTCCAGGCCCGGCCGAGCACTTACATTTGTCATCACCAAATCATCGAGGGGCCCACAGATATCGTTTTTATCCCGAAGGGAAAAGGAATGGATAAACTTCGAGTCATATGGATTGTTCTACTACTTGTTGAATCATTCACAAAGGCACGTTTTATAACATCGAGTTATCGAATGCGTTTTTGTGCAATCAATGTACAACCAACTCATAGTAATAACTTATATCTCTAGGTTTGAAGAATATAAGATATTATCATCTCATGATCACTCGTGATAAAATCCATGAAGTGATTCCAATGAGTGCAAGTTGAATCCAATACTCAGAACTTATGAGCATTCATGATTGTTGTAGGCCTTTGTCCAACATCTTAGACCTCTACAAGCCAACCCATGACAGTCTTGATTCATATCTACTTCCAACATATGACCGACTGTGGATGGTTTGAATAACTTAGTCATCCAGAACAATGACCTAGTTATTCTGGAAGTTAAAACATGCAAAGTGAAACACAATAATAATTGAATCCAATATGGTATCAAAACCTATGAACATAAATAAAACACCTTTTATTTATCACCATATGATTACACATTATTCATTGTATACTGTTTTACCTATCAACTTTATTCTTGAATGTAAAAATAGTTGTCCCATGCTCCAAGCATGAACACTATATTTTCTAAACACTAGTCATGCCATACACCAAGTATTCATACTATGTTTTTCTATGATCTTTACTATGTTAAATAGATCAACTGAAGAAAACTCCAATGATCCTCTTTTCACAATCCCAAATCCTTACTGCAAATGCAAGAATTCCAAATTCATGCCATTTACTGAAATCTGTTAGATTCTAAACTTATATGCATTGATCCTCTTGTAATGATTATGCACAAAGTCAGAAAGACTTGACAATAACCATTACAGAGCATTCCAAAGGAGATCAGCTCCTTGGAAACATCCTTCTTGCATTAAGTTTCCTAATCTTACACAAATTGAATAATTTCTAACTTTGAAACATTTCCAGATTCCATTTTGACTATCACTTCTGAACAAGAGTTGCCTCCTTACAGATTATGTCAATATGGTCCTTCCAAAACTATCATTATACTTCCAACTATCCTTGAGCACCTAATCTTTGGTAAACCTTAGATTGTCCTCGACAATTGTTTAATCCTTTTAGTCATATCCAATTCTAGACCTTTTCCCTTCTTAATGCCCCAGGCATTTGGAAAATTTTAGAAAGGATGAATATAGCACATGTAATCGATCCTATATCTGAAGCATATGGGACACGACTCATGATGTCTCAAATAAAGACTAAACCAGTCTTTTGCTATAACATTTCCATTTCTATTTGCCAAGTTCTCATAATTCAGATTATGAAAAGGGATGTTGTAATCATAATCGAATTTTAGAATGCAAATAATGGACTCATATACAAAATTTCCTTATGTTGAGCCATTCAAACATGAAATTCATATATATATATATATATATATATATATATATATATATATATATATATATATATATATATATATATATATATATATATCCTTGACTAAATACGATTAAAACCTCAATCTAAGCTTTTAGATTTGAGATGAAATATAATTTCTTCTCCCTTAATTATAGCAAAACAACTCTTTCCCAATTGAAACTTTTTGTTTTCTATAATTAACATTGCTAACTTGAAATACTTATCATAATTATCATGCTCCCACTAACATGATGATTACTAGCATAACGCTTATGCTCCCACTAGCTTTGACATGTACTCATAATTTAGTTGGACTTCTAGAAATCAATACTTTATTGAGTTTCTTACCAAAGTTCAGATTTCTGATACTAGATTACTTTGATAAAACTTTATCAATATCATACACCTTATCTTATATAGCTCACAGGTGTGTCTAAACAATTTTAAGAACTATGAAAAGGGATGTCGTAATCATAGTCTCGATTGTTTAGACCTTTGTCACTTCTCACAAATCCATGTTAGTGAGCCAGTTAGCCAGACACGCTCCACTAATGACTTTGAGAATGCAAATATCACAATTGCTATCTAGCTAAAATATACTTAGTGAAAGTGTTTCCTCACCATCATTTTCATGAATCGGAGAGAAACCTTATGACACTTAGATTTAATAGTTTAGGTGTTCTTATCCATGTGAATTGTCAAAACCATAGTCACAAGACAAGGATAATGACAAAAAACTCATATGGATTGAACTCAATCTTAATTTCTTGCCACCTGGTAGCTCAAGGGTCTGCCATTGCTTCCAAGTTGTTGTGCAACCAATTGAGAACTCTAAGAACTCATATGCAAAGCCAACATTAATTAGAATGGGCACAAAATATGTCAACACGATAGGTTATGAACCTCAAGTCATGTGCTAGTGAAGAACTTCAGGTTTTATTCTTGATTAGTTCTTGAGACTTTCAAGACCTTTAAGACTCTCACTGTCCTCTTGACATATAAGACTTTCTTGTTAGATATTCAAGAGATAGTGTGGATTCTAATCAAGACAAACACTTCACACAATTGGCATTAGTTGGTCTTTGTTAGTGAGCCAGTTAGCCAGACACGCTCCACTAATGACTTTGAGAATGCAAATATCACAATTGCTATCTAGCTAAAATATACTTAGTGAAAGTGTTTCCTCACCATCATTTTCATGAATCGGAGAGAAACCTTATGACACTTAGATTTAATAGTTTAGGTGTTCTTATCCATGTGAATTGTCAAAACCATAGTCACAAGACAAGGATAATGACAAAAAACTCATATGGATTGAACTCAATCTTAATTTCTTGCCACCTGGTAGCTCAAGGGCCTGCCATTGCTTCCAAGTTGTTGTGCAACCAATTGAGAACTCTAAGAACTCATATGCAAAGCCAACATTAATTAGAATGGGCACAAAATATGTCAACACGATAGGTTATGAACCTCAAGTCATGTGCTAGTGAAGAACTTCAGGTTTTATTCTTGATTAGTTCTTGAGACTTTCAAGACCTTTAAGACTCTCACTGTCCTCTTGACATATAAGACTTTCTTGTTAGATATTCAAGAGATAGTGTGGATTCTAATCAAGACAAACACTTCACACAATTGGCATTAGTTGGTCTTTGTTTTATCCAAAACATTACAACTTACCAATTTCAAATGCACAAGAGTAGAAAACGTTTACTCTTACATTTGACAAGTGTTTTAAACCTTCTTTAAGACATGTCACTCAAGTTACAATCTTGGAGTATGACTCTAAGACTTGTATTGGAACGAAGTATGACTCATGTTCTTGATATATCCATTTCAACAACTCAAGATTCCTCTTATTAGTTATAAGAATGCACTAAGATGATCTTAGAGGATCAATTGTGATATGGTATCTTAATCATTAAGATGGTCATAAACATGATACTAAAGTACTCTCCCATCTTTTCAGATTGGAGAAACTTTTATCTTTCTGCCTAAGTTGATACTTCTTATTCGCTCTGCCATACATTGGAACCTTTTCCAATGTCTCAGAATTACACTTAAGCTTGTAAGTATAACCATATTTACTTTGCTTTAGTAAATTATGACGAATAATCTTATCGATCTTTTGTGGTGGACTTGACCAGTGCACAAGAATGTGTACTCGATCCCTTAGTCCGTCACTTGACTCACATATACATGTGAACAAGTAACTAGTCTTAATTTTCAAAAGATGAAAAATTCTCATTCATCATGCTATACAACTTACATGATTCCAAGTTCCGGTCCAATTGAAACTTGGGTGATGAGGATCTTTCCTTATTTGGTAAATTTATACATTACCACAAATGAAAGAATCAATTTCATATTTCCACTCTTGCTATTAATGGAATCATATAAGCAACAACTTTTTTTTTCACAGACGCCATTGTAAGGATACATAAAATAAATAAAATCAAAAATTTCCTTTTATTTTTAAAAACTTTGCGGAAAACTTATCCTTACAATCCATATGAAAACTTGTTGTTATCTATTCCTAAGCAATATCTCATACCTCCTAAGAAGTAGCTCAAGAATCTGATCTTCAAACTGTGCGATAGAAATCCATCTATGCTATCAGATTCAACATATTCTTTCTTTAAGTTTCTTCACTTTTTCTTTGATTCTTAAAACATCACCATGTGACCCAGGCACATCATGTATCAAGAATCTCAGAGTAGAAACTTAGCAGAGTTAGATAGTGGACTTTACCTGAAGTAGAGTCAAACTTATTGACTTTAACACCCTTAGATAAATTGGCAGCTTCGCAACTAATGCCCATTCCTTTGGCAATTTAACATATGGACGCTTTGGTAATGGAACATGGGACTATCACAAACTTAGTCTTTCTCTTTACCATTTGGTGAACCGAGTTGACTATGGCCAAGCCCTTTCCATTGGGAAGAGAGAGCTTTACTAGATATCCAATGTCATTATTGTCAATGTCCATAAAGTTTTAGGAAGTTGATCTTAGCAAACAGATAAGATCATTAAGCATCTTGTCATAGTCTGTTTCATAGGAGTCCCAAAGGAACTCACTATGTGACTTAGAAAGTAGTTTAGCCACCAATGTTCTCAAGACTTTGACACCCAACTCTTCCGGCTTGTCAATATGTGACTTTATCTCCAAGATGTGATCACACATAGACCTTTCCTTACCAATAGGGCTTGAGTGACCTTGAACTTGTGGGTTAGGGAGAATAATTGGAGGAGGTGAAAGAAGTATGATTTCCATGGGACATCATCTTCATTTAGGAAAACTTGTTTCAAGAGATTTGGTATGTACTTGACCCGATGGTGCATGGTCCTTTTGGGTTGCCTTCACCAAAGCAACTTGATTGGAGAAATAAATAAAGAGAGAAAGGTTATTATGATTTATTAATATGTTATAAGAATAATATATTAAAGGAGAAATCATATTTGTTTAATTAATATTGGTCAATAATTAATTAGGAATTAATTTTGTGATCAAGTGTAATTAATTAAACTAGAGGGGCTGATTTGTAATTATGTGATAGTTACAAAATAAGGTAAGGATTATCTTATTATTAGGGTGAACAAATTTGAGGTGATAAGGCCTTAGAATTCGACTATGATAAGGATTCAAGGATTATTTTATGGGTTGCTTTGTGGATAAGCAACTAGATAAGGATAATGACTGAAACCCTATCTCTACACCTATATAAACACCCCTTGGCTCATGAATTTGGATATCCCTTCCCAAGGAGTACTAAGGACGAATTCTAACCTCTCTCCTCTCTCTTTATACCTTCTCCATTTGCTCTTGGTGTTTGTAAGCCATTAGAGGAGTGACACTTGTGACTCTAAGCATTCCAAAGTCAATTCAAGATGGAATTAGGATTGTTATTGCTATATAACAATCAAGGTATGTTCTTAAACCCATTCATATGTTAATATCGATTTCATATGCTATAATTAGGGTTTATAGTCTTGGATTCAAAGCATGTACAATAGAGAAACCTAGATCCAAGCATTAGGGTTTGTATGAGCACATAGGATGTCTTATGACCAAAACCCATCAGTGGTATCAGAGCCATTGGTTTGGTTTCAATTGTATGAACTTGATATATTAGGGTTTATTGCCAATAAACCCTAGGAGGCTAATTTTTTTTTTTTTTGAGATTAGGGTTTGCAAACCCTAATTTGCAAGAGTTTGAATAAGATCTTCAAATCCTTTCCCTAAACCCTTAAATTTCGAAATCTAGGGTTTGTTATAATCCCTTGATTTTCGAAATTTTCCTCCTCCCCAAGATAAGATCCTAATTTTTAGGGATTTGGATTATCCCATATCTTGTAATTATCGTTTAATTGTTATATATGGTAATTCAAGATCTTGCATTATCCATCCATATTTTCGAAATCTATATAGATATTTAAGGGATTAGGATAACTTAAATGTATTAATGGTAATTATCCTCATTATTTAGATAATCCCTTATGATTTAATAATTAAATTAATAGTCTAATTCAAGATAATTATTAAATTAAGAGTTTTAATATTTAAAATTTTAATTGAAATGTCATAAATTCAAAATTTTAAGATAGATTAAAACTAAATTGAAATGTTTCAAAACTTGCCCTCAAGTTTTGGAATTTAGAAGTTGATTAAAAAGGTTTAATTAGGAGTGTTAAATTCTAAAACCCTATTATTGTTTTGAAAAGTTCAAATCACACCCTTATGGTTTTATTAATTAATTAAGGTGTATAATTAAAAGAGATTTAATAAATCCATAAAAGTTTTGGTTTGCAATTTAATTGAATTAAAGGTATAATTATTAAATTTGACTACCTAGTATTTTAAAAATGTAAAATGCACCATATACTATATATAACATTAAAAGTCTAACATTATATATATGTATGAGTAAAAGTCAGTCTTACCGTTAGTAGGCCTCATTCACGAAGCTAGTCTATAAGGGGTGTTTAAGGAAATTGCCTATAAAATGGCAATTGAATGGGTATCCACTCTTACCCACCGCACTCTTGACTAGTGGAGGGTCGTTAGCCGAACGGGTAGGATAGAACGAAACCTTCCATTATAAGTATAATGAAATACAAAGTAACTAAATGTTTTTATAATTCCCAATCTTAGTTACTTAGGCAAAAGTGAATTGATGCAATTCCATGAAATTACACTTTGTGCCCTTGCGAAGACGTTAGTGGAGCGTGTGTGGTTTACCGGCACACTAAATGGTTCTAAGCAAAGGTTGCAAAGGGTGACTCAATGTTTGTCATAGTTCGGTGGAGCGTGTGTGGTTACCGGCACATCGAATGGGTGATTGTAACATGTGAGGGCACCATGTAAGTTTTCATGGTTATTCACACCCGCTTTGTGATCCTCGGCATCCCAGTCACAAACAAGAGGGGCATATCGAGATTTAAACATGCCATTGAAAGTTCAATGAATCTCAAAGGATCTAGGAGTTTTCATAGATTTAAAACTTAAATTTCTTTTTCGTTTTTCATGGTGGAAATTAGTGAATCGTCATTCACTTACCTTCAAATATTCTGCAACTAGATTACGGCATCCCTTTTCTAGGTTGTAGCGTATTGTGTTGGGTCCTAGCCTTAGTATCTCATTTGGGTGATTTACTAAGGACTCAATCGATCAACTAACTTAAATTTGTTTTCTCTCGTTCTGTAGATGTCAAAGTTTGACAACTATGGTCTTCTCAAATCCCGTGGAACAAGCATTCCACATAAAGATGATATTCCACGATTCGATCGAGGAACAAGAAATCATGCTTCACTTCCTCCTCCTCCTCTAAGTATTCTCCCTTTCCCACAAGATTGTAAAATTGAAAGGTTCAATATTACTCAAGCCCTGTTGGCAAGTAAACATAAAGAAGGAAAGTCGGTGTGTGCACACGTCTTAGGGATGAAGTCACACATTGATAGGTTAAGGATGATAGGATCCATTGTCGGTGAAGAGATGGCTGTTGATTGGGTTCTTCAGTCACTTCCTAACTCGTATAGTGAGTTCGTAAGAGAGTACTATATGATGAACTACGACGTAACCCTTATTGATATCACCTATATGCTTATTGCTGCTGAATCAGCAATGATTTGGCGCAATAGAAAAGCAAAGTTGATTGGTGAATCTGCCTTCAAGACCTCTATGGATATAGACAATGGCAATGAAAGACATGCAATGATCAAAAAGTTTGATCATAAGAGAAAGGCGATGTCTGAAGTAGTTCCATGTGTTGTTCCAAAAGAGTCAATTTGCTTTTATTGCCAAGAGAAGGGGCATTGGAGACGAAGTTGCCCTATTTACCTAAGAGATCTAAGAGATGGGAGAGTCAAAAGTATAACTACGCTTCAGGTAAAATCCATTATCTAGCTCCGTTAAGTTCCTATTTATTGATTCTTAATACATGATGTGATAAGATTGCATTTGAATGTTTTGCAAGATCGGTGAAAAGAAAGGAAGCTTGATAAGAGAGCAAGATGAATCTAATCACAACAGATGGATCTCGATCGCATGGACTTAAAGATTGGATTTTGAGCTTAGATAGTTATGATAGAGTTGTTAGAAAATTTCCTTTTACATAGTTTTCAATAGATTTTGCATTGTAAGGACAAATGTTTTTCCGCTGCTTTTATAAATAAAATAAATTTTGACTTATTTATTTGTTTACTTCCTTGCAATGAAATCGTTATGAAAATTGATGTTTGCATATTTCTACAACGAATGGATATGATTCTTAGTTATGTTATTTATGGAAATGTCGAGAATTTACCAAATAGGGAGAGTTTCTCATTGCCCAAAGTTTCAATTGGACTGAAATTTGGAATCATGCAACTTGGTTGCATGATGAATGAGAAATTTCATATTTGGAAATTAGACAAATTCATTGACAAAGTGTTAAGTGAAGGACTAGGAGATCGAGTACACAAAGTTGTGTGTTGATCAAGTTCACCATAAGATTAACAAAGAAATTCATCATGATTTACTAAAGGTTTGGTAAAAATGATTATACTTACAGGATTAAGTGTAATTCTGAATTGATTAAAGGGTTTAGATCGATAGTAGAACGAATAAGAAGAATCAAGTAGGCAGAAAAATAAAAGTTTCTCCATTCTAAGAAGAAGGGAGAGTAGCTTTTATGCTTTATGATAGATCTTAATGATTAAGAACCATATCTCAATTGATCCTCTAAGTGAGTCTTAGTACAATTGTATGTTTAAGAAGAGGAATCAAGGATTGAAGAAATGGTTAAATCAAGAAGTCTATCATACTTCGTTCCAATAACAAGTCTTAAAGTTAAGATTGTGACAATGAGTGAAAAGTATTAAAGGTTTATAACATTCATCAAATGCGGAAAGTTGTGATGTCTTGGATAAGACAAAGGCCAACTACGACCAATTTATGAAGTGTTTTGATAAAAGCTACGCTAACTCTTGAATAATTGTTTGTCAAGAAATGGTAATTGACAAGAGAATCTTATATGTCAAGGAGTCAGTGGGAGTCTTAATGGTCTGGAAAGGTTTCAAGAAAAAATCAAATAAACCTTATCGATCATCACTAGCACACGAGTTGAGGTTTACAACCTATCGTGTGACATCCCCAAAATCACGGCCAGAAAAGACCGATTTTTGTTTATGATTTATAAAAATCAGAGTACTTCATTTTATAAAAAGGTTGCGAAATTTGTTCCCAGAAAACATGGTAAATACGTTATTAAAACATTTTCGAAGAAATGTATTTATTTCATTTGAAAATGTTTGGGATGTCATCGTTAATACCGAAACATAAGCATAAACAGAACTTACAATGATTTACACTAGTGATCTACATCTCTTTTAAATCTCTCAGTGTAATGTCACTTCTCTTCGTCACCTGTGATATACATAAACTGAGTGGGTCAGGTTGGGAAACCTGGTGAGTACATAGGGTTTTCAACCCACAATAATATAATTACTATGTTCAATCAAACAATCAACCCAATTACCCATCCCCATTATCTTCTTTACTCTTTAAGGATTTAACCTAAGATTCATCTATCCTGCATTCGTTTATTCCGAAGTCCCTTACCTCCAGGGTTATAGGACTGACACTAAATCCATAGTTGCCAATGTTCGTTCATAAAGCACTAATTCCATAGCTGCTATGGTCTATTCATCAGGTACTAAATCCATAGCTACCAGTCTTTATCTAATAGGTACTAAGTCCATAGCTACCAATGTTCAACAGGTACTAAGTCTATAGCTACCAATTCCCAACAGGTACTAAATCCATAGCTACCAACGTTTAACAGGTACTAAGTCCATAGCTACCGGTGTTTGTCCCATAGGCACTAAGTCTATAGCTGCCAATGTATCATCTTTTATCTCTCATCATTCATCTACCCATCTCATACCCAACATATTCGTATATATAAAATACGTATACAGCTTAAATTCTTTAAAACATGTATAAAACGTTCATCCAGCATAGACAGCAAGTATTCAGATAATATGCACACATAGCACGTAGTTTATATAAAATACTTCATATCTATGTGTAAGATGAAAAGGACTATGCACTCACCTGAGAAGGTGGTGACTCGGTACTCGGACAGCGCTTCGAAACCTAATATTATCACCACTAGATTTTAGTCTAATATTATCGTCACTAATTATTAGTCTTATTATTATTATTATTATTATATAAGCGTTTAAACAATACTTTCCAACTACTATGTACAGACAGGGGCCAGACATAAAACACCGGAGGGCAGGACCATTTTGGCGTATAGCACTTCTGAAATCCAACAACCCTATGCGGCCCTTTAAACCAGATTCCCCGTACCGCGAGTAGTTAAAAGATATTATAACGACACTTATATAAGTCATAATAATAGCTCAAATATTTATTATAAACTTATAATAACAATACTAATTTTAAATATAAACTATATTTAAAATAGGGTAAGCATAACTTACTTTCAAGGGGATTTTAGCTAGGAGTCGGGCTCTGCAGGGGCAGAACTTCGTCGCTGAATCTTTCTAAGAAAGATTCGTGCAGCGCTTCAGCGCTCACCTTACTATACTAAAACTACAGAAAGAGAAGTCGAATCACGAGGGACCGAAATGCTCGGGGGATAAGGAGAGAAAGACTCTTGAATCAAGAGAATGGTGCAAGAAATATGAGAGCCCAAGGCTCTTATTTATACTAATTGAATTTTCAAAAACTACCCTCCATAATTACTTAATGACCTTTTAGTTATATAAACAACTAAACACCCCTCTATAATACTATTTTAAATGGATTTAATGATATTTGTACTAAACTAATGTCGAAAAAACTCAACATTAGTCTTATAATGACCGCATCGTCGATACCTTTCTAATGATATATACATATGTATATATATGTGTACGTATACATGATTTATACTTTATTTTAATACGTAAATATGCTATTATAATTTGTAACTCGTTCATACGAACTCCATTTTTGACGTTCTTTATATCCACGCGTAGGTGGAGACGTACTCTGCAACTTTTGTTTAGACTCCGTCGGCTAATTTTGACTTTATTTTTAAAGTTATATTTTTAACAGGCCGGGACAGGATTGGTCCGTTAAAATCTCATAACTTCTTTATCCGATGCCCATTTTCGTCTGTCTTTTTATTGTTATGCTACTAATAATGAGATCTTCGATTCTTGTTTAGGTTGTGTCGGCTAAAAATCAATCGATCTAAAATTCAAATTTCGGGTTGTACACCGCTAATCCGAAACTTCGAAAAATCATAACTTCTTCATACGAAGTCAGATTTGGGCGTTCTTTTATCGATGTTCTTAGTTTAACATATTCTACGACTTTCGTTTAGAGCTCTAAGGCTAAATCTCTCTCTATCATAAATTTACTATTTACGCTTCCTAGTGCCGTGCCGGTTCCGACGCGAAACTTCGACGGGTCATAACTTCTTCGTTATAACTCGGATTTCGGCATTCTTTATACGTACGGAAACCTTGTGACATATTCTACAACTTGGTTAAGATTATTTATTCTAAATAATCTTTTTGTCGAAAAGTTGTTTTTGACTCCTATTGCCTTTAAATTGACTAGTCCGGATCTGCGGGCGTTACATATCGTGTCGACAATATTTTGATTTTGTGTTGTTCCAATTGAGTTAATTATGCATGTGAGTCCCATGAGTTCTCATTTTGAACGCATAAAAGGCAAAACACCTTAATCAATGAAAGGTACATTGATAGGCAAAAGGTGAGATGCTTAACTACTTGGAAGACGTGGTGGGCAGCTGTACTACCATAAGGCAAGAAATCAAGATTAAGAAAGTTCGGTCCATATGAATTTGAATTTGACGTAAACTTTGGTTTTAACAAATTCACATGGATAGAAACACATACACCGTTTAAAATCTAAGTGTCATAAGATTTCCTCCTTCATGAAAATGATTGTGAGGAAATGCTTTCACTAAGAAAGGTTTTAATAAGATAGTGATTGTAAAATTGCATTCTCGAATTCGATTATGGTCACGGTATCCCTTTCCATGATTTGAATTGTGAGGTTTGGCAATTAGTATTAATTGTTTAAGACACACATATGAACTATCTAAGACAAAGGTGTATAAGTTCAAGAAGCCTTGATAAAATATTATCAAAGCATTAAGTATTAGAAACATGGAAATTCAAAAGGTATTGTTTTCTGAAAGTTAAGATGTTTATGAATACATGTCGAAGCTAGTGGGAGCATAAGTGTTATGTTTTATAATAATCATCATGATAGTGGGAGCATAAATGTTATGATTGTATGATTATTAAGGCACGTATTGCAAGTTGACAATATTAATTATAAAAAACAAGAGTTATACCTTGCAAAGTCGTAAGGGTTGTAAAGTTGTTTTGCTATAATTAAGGGAGAGAATATTATGCTTCATTTCAAATCTAAAGGCTTATGTTGAGAAATGTTAATAAATTTAGTCGAAGGTACATAGTGTGTTCTTAAAATTTCGATTCTGATTACGGAATTCCTTTTCACAATTCGAATTTTGAGAACATAGCAAATAAAACATTATGCGTCGTGTCCCATACGCTTCGGGTATAGGATCGATTGCAAATGCTTTAATGTTTGACCATTCTAAAATTTTCCAAATGTCTAGCGCATTTAGAGGGAAAAGGGACTAGAATTGGTTTTGACTAAAATAATTAAACAACTATCAAAGGACAATCCAAAGTTCGACAAGGATTGGTTGCTTGTGAGTAGTTGGAAGTATAGTATTGGAAATTATGGAAATGTTTCCATATTGGATGGTCCATATCGACATCATTACAAATAGAAAAGATTCTATTAAGAATGAGTTGTCATGAGGAAAATATGGAAGCGTGTTCATATTAGGAAGTAAATATTGAAAATCTATGTCTAGATTTGAAACTTTTATGCAAAAGGATGTTCAAAGGAATGTACTTTGAGAGAGAGAGACATCATATCTAAGGAATTATCTTGTAACAATCTCCGATAGAGGACTTTGTAATATCATTGGCAATAGTCTTTGAGACTTTGGTGCAGTGACATTACAAAAGGATCGTTGCATAAAGTGTTAGAATCTAGCATATTCTATAAGTAGCAAGAATTTGATATTCTTTCATTTATGGAAAAGGATTTGGAGTTGTGGAATTAGAATGATTGGAAATGTGTTCAATGTGATCTATTTCACAAAGTAAGAATCATAGGTAAACATTGTGTGCATGCTAGGAGCATGGGGCAAGTGTAATAATTCAAGTAAGAAGTTGATTACCCGAAACGACAAATAATGAGTAATCAATATGGTGATAAATAAAACGTGTTTTATTTATGCTCAAAGGGTTGAGGCCATATGGGATTAGTATTATTCTTGTGTTTCACTTTGCATGTTTTGACTTCCAGAATAATTGAGTTTATTAAGAATAATCGAATTATTCAAACGGGCCACAGTCGTTTATATGTTGGAAGTAGGTATGAATGAAGACTGTCGTGAATTGGTGTGTGGATTGTCTAAAAGAGTATTAGACATAAGAAAATGTTTGCTGCAACATTCATGAGTGCTTATGAATATGAATTTGAGCATTGGATTAAACCCACGCTCACTTGGATTACTCCATGAATTGTATCACGAGTAATTAGTGAGACGATAACATCTTATATTCTTGAAACCAAGATGTGTGAGTTGTATCTTGCTAATCGGTTGCACATTGATAATATGTAAACGCACTAGTAACTTGGTGTTATAAAACATATTGTTGTGTGTGATTTGGTTAGTGAGTGCAAGCAAGCATTGTATCAATGTTTATCCGTTCCTTTTATCCAAAGTAGGATAAAAGCGATATCTTTTGGGCCCCTCGATGGTTTAGTGATGACAAACGTAAATGCTCGGCCGGGCTAGGGCTAATTTGATTTGTTCAATTATTCAATCGTCATAAATCGGAAATCGAGATATAGTACAAAGAGAATGATTAAAATCATATATCATACGATATCTAGAATGGAGGAATATATGATCCTTTATCTTAGGACACGCGTATCTGATAGGATCAGAGTTGACAGCGGCTTTGGAAAGCTACGATTGCAGATCAGGATCTGAAGTCATACGCAGAATAGTTGTTAGACTTATCCAAGTGGGAGACTGTTGGATTAGTGTCTAAGTCCATAACTATTTTGGTATGTACTTGACCCGATGGTGCATGGTCCTTTTGGGTTGCCTTCACCAAAGCAACTTGATTGGAGAAATAAATAAAGAGAGAAAGGATATTATGATTTATTAATATGTTATAAGAATAATATATTAAAGGAGAAATCATATTTGTTTAATTAATATTGGTCAATAATTAATTAGGAATTAATTTTGTGATCAAGTGTAATTAATTAAACTAGAGGGGCTGATTTGTAATTATGTGATAGTTACAAAATAAGGTAAGGATTATCTTATTATTAGGGTGAACGAATTTGAGGTGATAAGGCCTTAGAATTCGACTATGATAAGGATTCAAGGATTATCTTATGGGTTGCTTTGTGGATAAGCAACTAGATAAGGATAATGACTGAAACCCTATCTCTACACCTATATAAACACCCCTTGGCTCATGAATTCGGGTATCCCTTCCCAAGGAGTCCTAAGGACAAATTCTAACCTCTCTCCTCTCTCTTTATACCTTCTCCATTTGCTCTTGGTGTTTATAAGCCATTAGAGGAGTGACACTTGTGACTCTAAGCATTCCAAAGTCAATTCAAGGTGGAATTAGGATTGTTATTGCTATATAACAATCAAGGTATGTTCTTAAACCCATTCATATGTTAATATCGATTTCATATGCTATAATTAGGGTTTATAGTCTTGGATTCAAAGCATGTACAATAAAGAAACCTAGATCCAAGCATTAGGGTTTGTATGAGCACATAGGATGTCTTATGACCAAAACCCATCACATAGACCTTTCCTTACCAATAGGGCTTGAGTGACCTTGAACTTCTGGGTTAGGGAGAATAATTGGAGGAGGTGAAAGAAGTATGATTTCCATGGGACATCATCTTCATTTAGGAAAACTTGTTTCAAGAGATTTCGGAAGATCATAAATGTCTAAACCAAACATATTTTTGGGAGATATTCAAGATAGTTGATTTAAAGTCCTTAATATAACACCCAATGTGAAATATTAAGGCTAGGACCCAACACAATACTTTTATAACTTGGAAGAGGGATGCTGTAATCCAAGCTATAAAATATTTCAAGGTAGGTGAATGACGATTCACAAATTTCCACCAAGATAAACGAAATGTATTATTAGGTTTTAACTGGTTTTTGAAACTCCTAGATATTTGAGATTCATTGAAATTTTCAATGGCATGTTTCAATCTCGAGTGTGCCCTTCAGGTTTTGTGACTGGGATGCTGAGGATCACAAAACAAGGTGTGAATAACCATGCAAATATACTTGGTAACCTTAAGTGTTTACCCCTTAATCGATGTGCTGGTTAACCACGCACGCTCCATCGATACTATGATAAACATTAAGTTACCCTTTGCCTACCTTGTTAAATTCAGGTTAGTGTGCCGGTTAACCACACACGCTCCACTAACGACTTAAGCAAAGTGCAAAGTGTAATTTCATGGATTAGCACCTTATTCACATTTTCCCAAGTAACTAAGATTGGGTATTTATAAAAGGTTGAATTACTTAGTATTTATCATTAATACTTTTAATAAAGGGAGAATTATAGTCCTTGTCCTACCCGTTCGGCTAACGACCCTCCACTGGTCAAGGAAGCGGTGGGTGAGAGTGGACACCCATTAAACTGCCATTTTATAGGCAGTATCCTTATACCCCCCTTATAGACCGGCTTCGTGAATAAGGCCTACTAACGGTAAGACTGACTTTACTCTTATACATACACACATATATATATATATATATATATATATATATATATATTATTATTATTATTAACTTATAATATCATAAAGTATAAGGGTTGAATTTTAACTTTTAAAATTCTAAGGGCTAACTTGGAATTAAAGTATTCGTAACTGGAAACTTTTCAAATTCCAAAACTTGAGGGGAAGTTTTGAAACTATTCAAAACTAATTAATTCCATAACTTATGAGTTTAAAGTAGTTTTAATTAAAAGACTCTTCAAGTTCCATAACTTGAGGACAAGTTATGGAAGACTTTAAACTAATAAAAGAATATAACTTTTCTTTATTTTTTGTAACTTGTGGAATTAATTAAGGTTACACATTTTATTACTTAATGAAGTGACTCTTGAACCTCCATAACTTGAGGACAAGACTCTTCATTTTTGTAACCATTGCCAACTTTTATGAGTTTTATGAAACTTAAATGTGACTTTTCATATAACTTGAGGACAAGTTACAAAAACACATTTTAGAATCAACTCTTAGATTAAAATGGATTGAAAACACATAATCAATTAACTTTTCTATTAGTCTAAGCTACTCATAACAACAAAGATAATTCACATCAAAGTTTTTCCATGTAATTAGCATAACTTTTAAACTAATACAAAACATCAATCTATTGACAATTATCTTTGAAATTGGATTAGCATGAACATTACCGCATCAAAAACAAGTTTATAAGTCCAAAAACAGCTTATGGTAATGTTCCTAGTCCATTTCTAGCCAAAACAATCGAATATAAGTTGTCAGGGGGTCCAACTCGTCGAGTGCACGAACCAACTCGACGAGTTGGATGCTTTTTTCCTTGGACTCGGCGAGTCCCTTCATGGATCGGTGAGTCTGCTGTGTAGACAGCTCCAAACTTCGATTTTTCAGCCAGTTTTGCAAGTATAACAAGAAAACAAGCCTAGGCTCTGATACCGCTGCTGGGTTTTGAGCATTCTAACACTCCTAAGTGTACATGCAGCCCAAAATACCTTGGATCTATGTTTTCTCTATTATACGTGCAAATATGAACTTTCCAAGGTATTCATCCTAACTAGCATAATAACATTGATTCAAATGAATATATCAAGTTAGATTACATACCTCTTTGATGTAGATTATTTTCACGAAGCTTGAGTGCTTAGTGCCCCAAGTGTGACACCTCAAATGGTTCACACAACATCATGTGCACTTGGAATGACTTGAGAGAAATTGTAACACTTCATAAAATTGGCTAGCCTTATCACTCATACATAGTGGCCGATTTTCCCAAGAGTATGATCTTTATATAGTGTTACAATTAGGGTAAACCCTAATTGTCATGACTTTCCATTTCCTTGGATCTATGGGTTCAAATACACCATGGAGCATCCATGGAGTATCTTATGGTTTTTGCCCAACTTGATAATCCATGGAGCATTAGCCTACTATACAAGTATGGATGATTTACACAATCAACTCATATACTTAATTACTCTTCTTTTGATCACTTAATTAATCCTAGATTAATTCTTGATCAATACTAATTAAATAATCTTATTAATATATTAGAACTTATAATATATTAACAAACCTTAAGTGTTATTTATCTCATTATAGTCTATCCAAATGCATGATGCCATGCAACCCAAATGGACCATATCGGGTCGGGTCAAGTCTCACCAATTTTAGTTATGGACTTAGACATTAATCCAACACATATGGTCGAGGAGGGTGCCCAGGTGGCGAAGATGGAATGAGGTATAGGTAATAGCTTGCGATGATCTCCAATTGAGGGGGGAAGAGTAGAACACTAATGGTTGAGTTTCAGGTGATAGCGGTGTAATAACAGTGTAATGTGGTGTTATGATACATAGCTGATGGCGACGGTGGTATTAGGTGTGAGGTGGTGGAGTCGATGGTGTGCGGTGGTGTTGGTCACCGGCCGGTTATGGAGAAAGAGGAGAGAGGCGACTGAGTTAAAGATGTACACGGTGAAAGGTGAAGAGCAGATGTATTATATAAAATGGCCAGAGGTATAGCATTAAAAGGCTGGAGATAAGGAGAAATGGTGGGAAGGTTGTTGGATCGGATAAGGAATAAGATCAGATCAAAAGCCATATGTATGTTGACCAATAGGAATTCGGCCAGAATCCATAGATATTTGTGGACTTATCAATATTCAATGAATGGATCAAGAGAATTAATCTGAGTTCTCACTTTTTCAATGATTAACATGATATCATTTTCGGGAATGTATAAACTTGTTGTACATGATGCATTAAGGGGTGTACCTCTTAAAATTCAGTAAAACATTGTAAATGCTTTTTAAGGTATATAGATACATTCCGGATTAAATAAGAATTTTTATAGGAAAATAAGAAATTTTATATATACATATTTTTTAAAAGAATTAATAAAATGAATCATTACATGAATAATAAACAAGTCGATTAACAATGTAAAATTCTCCAAAAAAATCTTCATCATTTAATTTATCTAATCATTCATTTTTTTGTTTTGTCAAAAAATATGTCGAAAAAAACTTTTTATCTTCTTACCAAAAATTTCCTTAATACTGGATATATATATATATATATATATATATATATATATATATATATATATATATATATATATATATATATATATGGGTTCAAATAATTATTGGATCCAACTATTTCAAAGTTATAAATTAGTGAATAATGATAAAATATATTAAAATTGTGAATTTTTTTATGAATTTTATGAGAAAATATGAATGATTGTTTAAAACTGTGAAACACTGTATTAACACACACACACACACTGTAACAGTTGGTATAAACTAGTCAATGTTCGGTGGTCAAACCACCGTGAACCACTATGTGTTAAAAATCAATCGTGTGAAATTTTATGTTTATAAATTATATTAAAATATGATATTTACAATTACTTTTAGAACATATCAAACTACTCAAACCATCTATCGTTGAACATCGAATCGAAAATCACGAAATATTTAATTTATTTGTGGCATTAAAAATAAATCTTTGCACTAAGTATATTTGAGAGTTATGGATAAGAAATTTGAATAGATTATGTTCTCTTGATTTTGTGGATATAAAGAACATCTAAAATAGAGGTCGTATGAGAAAGTTATGTCTCTTTAAAGTTATAAATATAAGTATTTATCTTATTTTCTTTAAATGAACCGTGCATTGTTTGGTTTGGAATAACTACTTGTAAACTGTTTTTGATCACGCTTTTGAAATCAGACTATCGTCTATTATTTTATTATATTTTTATGGCATTTTTAATACCAACCAAAATAGAATTCGAAAAATCTGTCGAATCCGACACTATATATCGCAAAACCCTAAACAGATTTTTTTGGAGTTCTACTTATTAGATTTAAGATCCGCCTGACTTTTTGGAAACTTTATAATCGAGATTATCATTTTTCATTTTCAAAAAAAATTATTTGATATCCGGATCAAGGATACTCGAATCGAGAAAGTTATAAAATATCATCATTTTAGATATTCAAATGTAACATTATACTTTTGGCACTTTGAGTCTAGGGTAATTGACTTTAAAATTTCAACAATATAACTATATATCTACACTTGCATTTTCTACCAAATCACTCAATAATATACAAATATATGTTAATACATACACAAATACATGTTAATACATACATAAATACATGTTAACAATTGAAACAATACATTGCTTCTAAAACTCACCCAAAGTATATATAATTTGGATGAAAGAAAAATGTCCAATGTTGTCAAATCATTTACACATAATAATAGAGAGTATGGGAGCCAAATTTATAATGTTGTTTTCAAGTTTCACCTTGACAAAAATCACACTTAAAGACTTTGCTTACAAACTTCATCCAAAGTACATCAATAATGTATGGTTAATTATCAACCATATTTGGAAATTGATAACAAATGTATCACACCACAAAAACCCAAAATCCTTCTTTCTATTTTTTCTTCTCTTTTCTGATTCATGGACTGCTAAGAACATCAACAGAAAATGGTGATTTTGTCCAATAAAGAAGCATTAGCCCCTCCCTTGATCTTCATCATTTCCTATTGAGAACCACCAGTGGTAGTGGTTGCTTCCGGCGAGACCAATAGAGGCAACATCCCTGTTCTCTTTCGCCTTCTATTTCTTGGCAATTTAAGTAGCAAAACACCCCACAATATCAATATTTGATTTTGTTTATTGTCTTCCCCCCTTCTTCAATTTTAATCACAAAAAAACTCCACCGGAGGTGGAGATCTTTGATAGTCAAAGAGGGAAGCAACCCCTCGCCTCTTCTCTTCTCTCAAGTCGAATCAACAATAGACTAGAACAACTTACCTGTCACTGTTGCTTTGCCCATCAGAACAACCTCCTCTCCTTGGTTTCCTTTGCGAATCATTGCCAGAGAATTGACTCTTTCCCTTCTTCCTTCTTCAGTCCGATTGAGCACCTATGGTACTCCCTTTGATCAGCAACTATAGCTGCCTCCCACCCATGTGTGTTTTGATGCCAGATCGGAAAAGGAACACTAAAGGAGGGATCGCCGGAGATCGGTTGCCTCTCCCTTCGTCACAATCTCCCAGCCACCATTGAAGTTTCCCATTGTTGCTTCCCCTTATTCCAATCAGATGCAAAAAAGAAAGAAGATGCTTCCCTTTTGTATAATTGAAGAATGTGGCAAAACCGGTCCTTGTGTTCAATACTTTAAATTAAAAAATAACCCTTTGACATAAATCCTTTCAAGGCAAGTCCTATTTGACTTAGTTTTTACAAAATGGTCCTTATGTTGTTTTAAAAAGAATCAAAAATAGTCCCTTTGGTTTAATATATCACAAATCAATTTTTTGTGTTAGATAAATTACGTATCAACCCTTCATATGTATTATGAGATTTAAAATAAGCCCTTTTGATTTTAATCATTAAAAAAGAAATTCTTTTAGGTTGATATTTTACAAAAGAAAAAGTTTTAAAATCTAAGAATGGTTACTGTGCGGTTATCCACGAGAAGCTTGACCAAAACGAACTGGGATCAAGATCAAGCATCGAATGTGAGTTTCTACGACCCCTCTTTTACAACTAAAATATTTAGGGGAGAATACATGAGTGTCTATTAAAGTTTGATGATTTTCAAGTTTTATACATAAAATAACATCATACTTTATTATTAGTCAAGAGTTTATGAAAATAACAATCTAAAATGTATAAATCATAAATGCATTACATAAGTTTTAGTAGAATATTATAATTGACATAATTACACTTTGTTGTGATATATTAATTAATATTATTAAAAATCACAAGAATATAAGTTAAGTTGATTGATATAAAGATGTAAGTTATTTGACGAATTATAAACTGTAATAGTCGTCATATCTATATGAACGAAACATTGAGAAATCATAAAAATACATTATACATTTAACAAAATATGTTTTTCAAGATATTTGTGTAGAAAGGAAATGTACATTGTCTTAAAAGACTATAAACGAAGATTTGATAAATAAATAATAATAATATACCAAAAATCAATTATTATTATTATTATACTCTTGATCATCATGTGGAAACGATTTCTAAGTAAATGATTTGTTTTATTTTTATAATTATTATAACAATATAAACAATTTAGTTGTGATACGAAATTTGTCATATACGATAATCTAATTGATTCTCGGATTTTATGGATTATTACCTAATATTATACATCATATCAGTTATGCAACTTATTGAATATTATGGAAGCGTTCGTTTTCACGTTATTTGAGAACTGGAAAATGTTATAAAAATAGCCGTTAGGCTGCCCGAATTTCGTAATGACTGACAATAAGAATTGAAAATATATCAAGTCTCAAAAACACCAAAGAATTATACGTATTCTAAAGTCTTAAATCGGAGAGTTTAGGATTACGATTCCTAGACATATTGTTAGGTTTCCACGAGACGCTCTATGTGAGTCATGTTTGTTTCTAAAAGCCTTATGAGCTAGCATCATTTACTAAGCTATCGTTAACATGGTCTTTGGTGGTTAGATCTTGTGTATGTTTGTGTGAGGATTTACGAAAGGGGTGAAAGAGGGAGTTTTATGATGGGGTGTTTTTCTTTCATTAGGATCAAAATCCTAGAATCGAAGCCTAGAACTATAACCATTAATCGAGGAGGTGTCTTATACTGTAGGTCTATGTACACAACATAGATTTATAATTAAGAATGTTGGTGTAGATCTATTTCGTATGGAATGATTTATGTGCGTTGGTCTTTTTCCCCATCTTGGTTGCTAGCTACAAGGCTTTGCATGGCTGATTAGGTCACAAACACTCAAAACACCCATTCCCTTTCCTTATGTAGCTCATAAATCATCCATGGTTCACTCCTAACATCCTAGATTGGATTTTTATGACTAATACACTAAAAAGGGGCAGATCAAGATCCTTGGAGTTCATTATCTCATAAAGTCTCCATCTTTTGGGACAAAACCCTAATATACTTAAATAACACGCTTATGACAAAGGAAAGGCAAAGGTTGAAGCTTTATACCTCAATAAGAAGCTTCCCACTCAGATTTGCTCGAATCTAGAAGCTTGGACTTCAACTCCTCCTTCTTCAAGACCTTCTCTTCTCTTCAAAATCACACAAACACTCTCAAGGCTCAATCACACATATAAAAGCTTTAAAAACGAAGGTTAGGGCACTCTTTAGGGTTTTATCTCTGGAAATGGTGGCTAGAAATAAGGCCATCATATCCCTTTTATAGGGGACTCACCCCAAATTAGGGTTGCACTCTGGGCCTAGTACGGCCAGTGTACAAGGTGGTCTCCACGTCACATGCACGCTGGTGAGTATGCTAAGCGTACACCTCAGGTACGCCCCACGTATGCGTTTTTACTCTTTTTATAATACGGGCTAAAATAGGCAATAGCTCAAAAGACCAAGGCTCTCGAAGTATACCTGGTCTTGGGATGTTACATTATGGGCTTAGACACATAATCCAACACAATATTGGGACCAAAACATAAGAAATCACAACCCTAAACTAGATCTACTTGAGAAAGCCATCAAGACTAAAACTTTTTACCTCCAGAAGCTAGATTAAGATGAACAAGGCTTGAATCTCCAAGCTCCAAGACAACCAACACTTCTCCACGGAGTTCTTCTTCTTTTTCCAAAAGCACAAAAATCCACCAAAATCAATCTAATGCTCAAAATCTAACCAAATGGGGGCTAAGGCTTCGAATATAGGGTTAGAGGGGATTAAGGATGAAGATAATGAGGGTTAGAAATGAGTTAAGGGCATTAAATAGGGTCCAAGACCATAAATTAGGGTTTGCATCTGACTAGAGTACGCCCAACGTACTCTAGGTACACCCAAGATACTCAATAGCACTCCATGATCGTCCCAATCTAGTATGCCCAACGTATACCCGGTACGCCCAACGTACTCAACTTAATCTAAAACGCTTATAGCTTCAAATGGTCATAACTTCTTCGTTGCAACTCCATTTTTGATGATCCTTATATCCACAGAAAGGTATTGAAGAGCTCTATAGCCCTGTCTAATTACTTTTGACTTAAAATACCTCAAACTAAAATCCTTAATTCATGAAAGGCATGGACCATCACGTTTACCATTAACACTTGGGCTCCATAGCACAAACCGAACTCTTAGATGACATAATCTACATTACCATCATCCAAATGGATCTAAACCTCTCTTTCCACAAAGCCCGACGCCTTATAATAATTGATCTCCAGATCATGATCCCGAATTCTGAGATGACTCGAAACATGTTGTTATGAGAATATTGTGATTATAATAAAGAAAACATTGTAATAGAAGGTACCGATACTCAAACTTACACTAGTAATATTAAATTGAAATACATTAAATTATTCAACAATATGAGGTGTAAAAACTTATTTTGTCATCTGATATACTTACTATAAAGGAGCCTAGTTGGCTTACTACATAGAATAAGTGGCATGATTGCATGAGCAGGTGGTTTGAAAACAGAGTGGATGGTTGGATACATAGAAGATTTCCATAATAATATGGGCAATTTGGATCCGTATAACCTTATATGCAATACGACTTCCAACATCCATTTTCGCGACAAAAATTTTTTTACTACAACTCTTGAAAATGTTCTTAGGGAAAGGCCTTGTAGATGAATCTTCTGTGTGGGAAGCGAGTTGATCATATCTTGTTGATGTAATGAAATCATCACTTAAAGATCTCGTATTTACATATGGAAACAAAAGGAAGACTATCTACTTATGATTTAGTTAGCATATTTTCTTGTAGTTTGCAATGTGAGTACCATTTTTCTCAGTAATAATTGGTCGGGTAGAGTATATATCCATTAGAACTTAAATAGAGGTTAGTTCGACAATCAGGAAGGCCATGAGCCATTAGCGAGACTACTGAACTTTGAATTCTGGAATGGTTGCATGGGGAATGAGGTAGGTTTACTATCTTAGGAGTAGTAAATGAAAACGGTGACTCGTTAAAGAGTGTAGTGTATATAGTTTCATTACTATATGAGAATGTGGAAGGACTAAATCCTTATGAAAGAGCGAATCTCGAATATCCTTTGCTATGTGTGGGTTTACTTTTGTAAGAAATAGTTATATCGCAGGTTTAGCAAGATTAAATTCGCGAAGTTGGTGGTCATTTTTTATCTCTCGATAAAACATGGTATTCTTAAATGGGAAATGAATTATAAGACCAACGAAGTTTTCAAACCGTTCAAAAAACTCCAATTATGTTTTGTTTGTTCATTAAAACCCAACGAACTTAACATTTTGTCTAAAAAAATCAACTAACTTACACTTTTCATTTAGGGTCAATCGGCTAATGTAAGTCAACGAATGACATGGCTAATGACATGTAATTAAATATCAAAAAATGACTTTTAAGACAAACAGAGTTTCAAAACTGTTCACAAAACCCCAATCATGTTTTGTTTGTTGAGAAAAACCCAACGAACTTACACTTTTGTCCAATTCTCCTTAGAGGCAACCAAATTCATTAGTTATATAACTACTTGGCAACTGACATGACATTATATTTATTTACTTGAATAAAAATATTAGAACTTCCCTTTATATATTGATTTAGGGCTTGGAGAAAAGAAAAACGACAACGTCTGTGTTTGATCTCTTGTAATAACTACTTCTTATTCTTATTCTAAATAGTTGATGTCTAACTCAAGATCTACAAAGAAGATATTTGATGATGCAAACTCTTGTGGATGTAGACGCATTTTCGGATTTGGACATCTAGAATGGATGATCATCTACAACGGAGGATCATGTCTATATTCTATCTATTTGTTTGGTTTCTTTCAAAAACAAAAACTTATTAAAGTGGACATGATAAAGCTTTTAATTACACTTACCCATCTGTTCGAACAAGCCCTAAACATTATCTTTGGATGATCCTCTGTTATTCGAGACGTCCAAATCTGAAAAGGGTGTTTACATCCACAAAAGTTTGCATCATCAAATATCTTCTTTGTAGATCTTGAGTTGGACATTTACGATTGAGAAGAAGAATAAGAATTAGCTATTACAAGAGATCAAACACATACACCGTTCGTTTTTCTCTTATCCAAGCCCTAAATCGATATATAAATGACAATTCTAATTTGTTTATGCCATGTCTTTAAATATAATGTCATGTTGTTTGCCAACTAGTTATATACCTAATGAATCTGATTGCCTCTATTGAGAATTGAACAAAAGCGTGTTCATTGGGTTTTTTATTTTTCAACAAATAAAACATGATTGAGGTTTTTTAATCGGTTTTGAAACTTCATTGGTCTTACAAGTCATTTTCCGATATTTAATTAAATGTCATCAACCATGTCATTCGTTGACTTTCTTTAGCTGATTGACCCTAAATGAGAAGTGAACTAAAGTGTAAGTTAGTTGTGTGCTTTTTAGACAAAAGGTTAATTTTGTTGGGTTTTCTTGAATACATAAAACATAATTGAGTTTTTTAAACGGTTTGAAAACATCGTTGGATTTATTAGTCATTTTCTGTTCTCAAAATAAATAAATTACTGAATTTACGATTTTAGTAGATAAGTCGGATTAATGATGTTTTTAAACAAACGTTGCAATTTTGATAAAACGATAATAATATATTAAATCCCCGACCAAAAGTGGTTTGAAGACCACCCACATATGTGTATGAAAGAGGCTGCATATGAGAGAGAGAGATTCATCTTTACATTTCTTTGCTATAATTAAGAATGTAACCTTGATTAGGTTGTGCTCATTCCCTTTAGTTTTTTAAACTTAATTTATTTTCATAAAACACCCAGCACAGACACACCTAAACACTGCAAGATCTACTTTGAATACTTGACAACGTACGCAACCAAGAAGAACAAGAAGAAGATCATCTAAGGAGCTCAAGATGTTAGAGAAGCTTGTAGCAGAAGAAACCATAATACCCAATGGTTTCACACACAACAACAGTCTTCGACTACCTTCCTCCAATCCTCCCATCATCAAGAAGAAAAGAAACCTTCCAGGAACCCCAGGCAATACCCGTTTCAAACTATCTTTTTACTTTCTTTAAGGATCGTATGTTTCAGTATAATATCATCGGCTGTTGGGAGCAATTGGGACTTTAACACTTTCGATTCATAGAAAAACCCTAATTTCAACCATTCATGATCATCATCTAGTCATTTTCATTCAAGACTTGTTAATTTTGAATCTTGTTTCACAATTTTTCAGATCCTGAAGCAGAGGTTATCGCGTTGTCACCCAAGACTCTGATGGCAACAAATAGATTCTTGTGTGAGATTTGTGGAAAGGGATTTCAAAGGGATCAAAACCTTCAGCTTCATCGGCGAGGTCATAACCTGCCATGGAAACTAAAGCAAAGAACAAGCAAAGAAGTTCGAAAACGAGTTTACGTGTGCCCGGAGAAATCGTGTGTCCATAACCATCCGTCAAGGGCACTTGGAGACCTTACTGGTATCAAGAAACATTTCTGCAGGAAGCATGGCGAGAAGAAGTGGAAGTGTGCCAAGTGCTCTAAGTGTTATGCAGTTCAGTCGGATTGGAAAGCTCATTCCAAAACCTGTGGGACAAGAGAATACAAGTGTGATTGCGGCACTCTTTTTTCAAGGTATTTTTTTTTTTTCATTTCCACTACAAGTTTAAAACATAAACCTACAAACATAAATATTATGTATAAAATGACGCCGTTTAAGATTTTTACATATATTTATACTTTTAGAATCATACGCTATCAATTATACTTTTTTTTTTACCATAATTTTCGTTAGAATATTTAAGAAAAGTATCAATAATACTTCAGATGTACAGTCCCATAAATCATTCTTTCTCGTCATCTTATCAGAAACTGATATTTTTATTAGTTTATTTAATTAAAAGTTGGTGGAAAAGACCAAATAAATATGTTTGCTGAAACAAAAATATGCAATTAACATATTTATATATGTAGTTTGAATATATAATTAATTAGTAAATTTAAAATTATATATAATGCTGTTTTTTAATTTAAATAAATATCATCTCTGTGATTTGATTTGTTTATTTCATTTAATTAAAAAAATTAGTTTTGTTCCTATCTCTCTTTCTATTGTGATTAATGTTCAAATTAAATTGAAAATTAATAAATTATATATATATATATATATATATATATATATATATATATATATATATATATATATAAAGTAAGAGAAAAAAATAAAAAGATATCTAATTTTTCTTTACTTAATTCCATAATATGGAAAAAGGTTAGTAGGTTTTTCTATATATTTTAGCTTTCATTAATTAACTAATAATATATTACCCATGCATAAACTTTCAATAATAATCACATCATATGGTGCACACATCGATTTGTTATAAAGTATATAGTACACTTTCATTATTATTAATTACTTTTTTTACTATTATGATTGAAATGTTGTTCATTCTTGCATAAATATTTCAAATTATGGATATGAAAATTTGAAAAGTGAAAGGCATTAAGACAATAAATTCAAATCTAATTAAAATTATATATATATATATATATATATATATATATATATATATATATATATATATATATATATATATATATATATATATATATATATATATATATATATATATATATATATATATATGAAGGATGTATGAAGGACAATTTAATTTACTTCTCTCATTTTAACCATTACTTCAAACTTGTTGAACTTGTAAATTATATATATATATATATATATATATATATATATATATATATATATATATATATATATATATATATATATATATATATATATATATATATATATAACTAATCATATAATTATTTATGACGTTAGCATTGAGCTACCATGACATCATGTCAAAGATAACCAAACATTTTTTGCAACCAATTAATATATGTCAGCACTATATCCAGATAACGAAAATGACCCCCCAAAAAAAGCTCGAAAAAAGAATGTCCTACACCTATAATTTCGTGTCCAAAATTACATGGCTAGTATTTGTTTGATAAAAGATAATTAGTTTCTTCATGACATAATTGGTTTATATTAATTGTCTTAGTGTTTTTAATTATTACTTAAGAAAACTGAACCATATGTATTCAGGAGAGACAGCTTTATCACTCATAGGGCATTTTGTGACGCCTTGGCGGAGGAAACTGCAAGGGTTACAGCAGCATCTCACTTTAACGACACAACAACAGCAGGATCACTTGGAAACATAAACTATCATTTTGTAGGACCACCGGTTCTCGCTGGTCCAACCATGGCTCAACACTTGTCTTCCATTTTCAAGCCCATCTCATCTAACCCCCAAAACCATCTTGACCCGACACAGCAAGGTGAGCTTTCACTATGGGCGAGTGGTACCGACAATATTAATAACGAAAACAATAAGCATAATAATCTCCAGGACATGCATCAAATCGACACGGTTTTATATGCTGATCCTCATCAAAACCACAATCCACAATCCGAATATCATTCCGATTGGGGTGTGTTTGGAATGAAAACCACTTCAGATCACGAGGTTAATGTAAGTGCACCTTCTTTGTTCAGCACACAAAGTATCTCGCACCAAACACACCCGACGGCAAGCATGTCTGCAACTGCTTTGTTGCAGAAAGCTGCTCAAATGGGGTCGACCTCCTCTGCTACGGCCAACCAATCTGCTTTCCTAGGAAGCTTCGGATTGAAATCCAGCAATAATTGTACTACAATGGTTTCAGCTACTGCTCCTAATCAAGTTCAAGAAGAGAACAGATTTTGTGGGTTGTACGGTACTAGTACCATAATGAATAACTGTAATGGAAGTGATTTGGAGAATGACTTTTCCAATTTGGAGCAGATGTACCCTCCCTCTAAAAGAAGGCATATACAGATTGAAGAACATCATGGGGGGCAAACTAGGGATTTCCTTGGTGTAGGTATTCAACCCATGTGCCATCCTAGGATCAGATTTGATCATGTGTAAAGGTGCATGAGAGAGAATGAGAGAGAGAGAGAGAGAGAGAGAGAGAGAGAGAGAGAGAGAGAGAGAGAGAGAGAGAGAGAGAGAGAGAGAGAGAGAGAGAGAGGAAAAGTGGTGGAGAAAAGATGATGAGATGATCCATGCATATTCAGATGCTGTGGACTTTTAAGAAAATGGTGCTGGCTTTTGAATTTGGGAAAAAGGAAGGAGTGTTGGTAGTGGTGACGCTAATAAGAAAGAAAAAAAAAAAGCCTTTCAAAACTCCATTATTGTTCATCTTTAGTATCCTCTACTTATGTTTAATTCTACTCCAAAGATTAATAAAAGTACGAATCAAATTCAAAACTCTCTTCTTTTTATATTAAAATATCCGACTTTACACAAAAGCATTAATTATAATATATTAAAAGTTAAATATATAGATTTAAAAATATTATTTTAATATTGAAATTTAGTTTTTTTTATGATTACATTTCAGGTTTTATATATATTTAACCTTATTAACCAAATTATAATCATTATTAGAAAGACATTATAATTTATCACTTTTAACTATTTATAAAATATTTTTTAAGTTGTTTAAGTTGAACTAAAACTTATATTTAAGTTGATCCTTTAAGTATTTACAAAATATTTTTTAGTTTTTTTAAATGAAACTGGAATATATATTTGAGTTGACATTGTAATGCACAGAAACATTTATATAATTGAAGTCTTTACAAATATATATTTTTAAAAATATAACACTAATGTTGTTGTTAAATTTGATATAATAATTCGTATATTAATTTGATATAATATTTTGATTATTTTGAATTATATGATAATATATAAATCTATTATAACGTCATAATCTCAATCGTTTAAATGACTTCTATTCGCGAGTTAGACATCAATAAAATTAAATATTATATATGGTTTAATATTATTTATATATGTTATTTTTAACTACTTTTTCAAAATTTATTTGCTTAATGTTTTAATTTCTATCATTATAATTATTTAAAATATCAAACATTATTTTTTATTTTAAAGGTAACAATATAATCATTTATATAGAGTTATTTTTAACTATTGTTATTATAAGTTATTTTAAGCTACTTATTTAAAAAATTTTAACGATTATATAAATATATTTAGGAAATATTTTAGTTAACTGATATTACAATTTAGTTTTTGCATTTATCACTATAATTTATCGCTTTTAACTATTTACAAAATATTATTTGGTTTTTTTAGTGGAAAATAAATTTATATTTAAGTTGACACTATAATGTTATATTTAAATTAACAATTTTAGTATTTTTTCAAAACTGTTCAAAAATTATAGTTTTAAACTGATAATGGTTTACATGCAACAACATTTTAAATCTAATCAATTAAATATAATGTGTTAAAAGTTAAAGACATAACTTTATAAATAGAAGTAAATATATTATTTTAAAATTGAAATTTAGTCTTTTTATGACTACACTTTAGGTTTGATATTTATTTCACCTTATTAACCAACTTACAATCATTATTAGAAAGACACTACAATTTATCACTTTTAACTATTTATAAAATAATCTTTGGGTTTTTTAAGTTAAATAAAATTTATATTTAAGTTGAGCCTATAATGTTATATTTTAATTAATAATTTAAGTATATTATACAATTGTTCAAAAATTATACCTTTAAAATGATAATGTTTTACATCAAACAATATATTAAAACTAATAAATTAAGTATAATATGTGAAAAGTTAAAAAACATAATTTTATAAGTAGAATTAAAGATATTATTTTAATATTGAAATTAAGTTTATATATGAATACACTTTAGATTTGATATTTATTTAACCCAATTACCAAATTATAATTATTATTATAAAGAAATTGAAAAGTTATGGGAGTTTTAAATGAATGTGGTGAAAGAAAAAAAGAAAGGGGGTTTCAAATGAATGAGATTCAAAAAAGAAATGCTAGCTTTATTAGTATGTATGATATATATATATATATATATATATATATATATATATATATATATATATATATATATATATATATATATATATATATTTGAAATCTTTATAAATATATGTTTTTTTAAATTTAACAATAACGTTGTTGTTAAATCTGAGATAATAATCCGCATACTAAATTGATATAATATATTGATTATTTTGAATTATATAATAATATATACATATATTATAACTATAGAATCTCAACCGTTTGAATGAATTTTACCCTCAAGTTATTCACAATATATATATATATATATATATATATATATATATATATATATATATATATATATATATAATATGGCTTAACATTATTTATAGTTTTTTTATTATTAATTAATTTTTTAAAATTTATTTTCTTAACATTTTATTTTTATCATTATAATTATTTAATACATAAGACATTGTTTTTTTGATTTTAAAGGTAACAATATAATCATTTAGATAAAATTATTTTTAACTGCTGTTATTGAAAGTTATTTAAAGCTATTTATTTGAAAACTTTTAACGATTATACAAATATCTTTAAAAAAATATTTTAGTTAAATTGATATTATAATTTAGTTTTTGCATTTAGTATTAAATTGATAATAAATTTACATACAAAAACATATTAATTCTAATAAATTAAGTATAATAGGTTAAAAGTTAAAGACATAACTTTAAAAGTAGAAGTAAATAAATTATTTTAATATTGAAATATAGTTTTCTTTTATGATTACACTTTATGTTTGATATTTATTTAACCTTATTAACCAAATTATAATAATTATTAAAATGACACTACAATTTATCACTTTTAACTATTTACAATATATTATTTGGGTTGTTTTGAGTTAAATTAAAATTTATATTTAAGTTGGTCCAATAATGTTATATTTAAGTTCATAATTTAAATATTTTATACAAATTATTCAAAACTTGTAGCTTTAAAATGATAATAGTTTATATACAACAATATATTAAAACTAATAAATTAAGTATAATATGTAAAAACTAAAAAAAAAAAAAAACATAACTTTATAAGTAGAAGTAAAGATATTCTTTTAATATTGAAATTTAGTTTATATATGCTTATACTTTGGTTTGATATTTATTTAATCTTATTAACCAACTTATAATCATTATTAGAAAGAAATTGAAAAATCATGGGAGTTTCAAATGAATGTGGTGAAAGAATTTTTTTTTCCCTTTATAATATAGTATGACTAGACAAATATAAGCGTTGTCTGATTAAAAGAAAGTTTCATTATCAACACTCTTAGTAATTCACTTAATAATATATTTGTAAGCATTTAAAATCACAATGTTTTTTTTTTAAAATTATTTTATTATTATTATTTTTTTTTAATCTAAGAATCTTCCATATATAATTAATGATTTGTAAAATTATATATATATATATATATATATATATATATATATATATATGTTCAAATGTAGATGAATATCTATTATACGGACATGTGGATAATACTATTCTAGTGTTATTGTTTAAGAATAACTAAGAAATATATATATATATATATATATATATATATATATATATATATATATATATATATATATATATATATATATATATATATATATATATATTTGAAATCAATATTATCCATTACTATATTTAAATTTTTTAGATTTTTAATGACAATGACTTTGATAACCATATTTTTTCATTTATAGTAAAAAGTCAAACATATTCTTTAACTTATAATACATTTTCAATATTAATATACAAAAAGAGAATATATAAAAAGATTTATATATAGTTGTAGTTATTCATATGTGTAAACTATGGTTAGAGGTCGTTAAAAAATTAGTTTTAACTGATTTTATATCATTATAAAAGTTAAATTATTATATAATGTTGTATCAAATTAATATAAAATTTTATATGTTACAGATAATAACAACAATATAAATATTTTAAATCAAACTCATAATTGTATTTATTTCTATATCATTTGTGGTTAAAGTTAAATCATTTATAGTTGACACTATTTACTTTTGTTTTAATTACCTTCAATATTTAATGTAAAAAAATAAGTATAATGATAATATTTCTTGTTTATGTTTTCTGACATCTAATAGGTAAAGTTATAAATAATTTAAACAATATTAGGACTATATTAAATCAAAATTCTGTTTAATTTTTATTATTAGTTGAAAACTTTAATGAGGTGTATTAATTAAAATTAAATGAATAATGTGATTGTTTTAAATCAATATAGAAAAGATAAATGATTTACCTTTAGCCACGTTATAAATTAAAAAAAAAAAAAAAAAAAAAAAGTTTTTATAGTATTTATATAGATATATAGATATAGAAAATAACAATTAAGAAAAAAGTAAAGCATATCATTTTACAGGCAATGGTCAACCTACCCTATTGCAATGGTACAAAGTTCGACTTTATTCATGTAAAAAACCTCATTATTTTTTTTTTCAATCAACATGAAATGAAATGTCGCTTCATTAAAGATATGTTATGCTTTCATTCAATTGTGGTGAGTATAATCCATAAAAACCCATTATTATAGGTGAGACCCGTCATAATATGGTACGTTGTTTTTAAAGATGTATCTATCTTGTTTAGATGGTCGTCATGAATAATACACTTATAGCAATAAATTTTTTCCTACACTCATAAATGTTCACTTATAGTCACCGTTTAAAAATATTATCATGATCATTGTGTAGAGACTATAAGTTGTAAAAGTCGAAATAGTTGTTTCTTTTGTTTCACATATTAGTTATTTTACTAAGTCTCTTCTTTTGTGCAAAGCTTACAGTTTATGACTTAGTATATTTTTTGTGCACTCATGTTTCCTATAAATAGGGACTGAGGATAGAAGTAGAGAGGGGAACACTTTTTCTCTCTGCTTATTGTAATCAGTTTCTTCATCAATATAAGACCTGATTAATATTTATATCATGTGTTCATACTTTTCGTTCATACAAATCATGATTGCATTCTTAAACCTCGATAACAATTCTCTTAAATTGGTATCAGAGCAGGATTTCAAACTGTATTGATCTGATTTTCGTTTTTAGAATTATTTGCTTTTTGAGTAGTAACATTACTCAAAATTATCTGTGCTTTTTGGTTCTGAAAATCTCTATTGATCTTCAGATTTGAATCGATTCTGCATTTGAATTGTTTAATCGAGTGATCGATTAGCAATCGGTGATCAAATTCGCTTGATCAATTCACTGTTACATCAAGTTTTTCAAGCTTTCTAAAATTTTCTCTTGTTCATCAATGGCGAATTTCAACATGAACACCATGACTTCTTTCTCTCACTTACTTGGTTCTTCAACCAAAATTCCGATGTTAATCCCTAAAAACTATGATCAGTGGGCTGATAGGATGGAGGATTACTTAAATTAAATTGATGAAGAACTCTGGAATTGTATCAAAGGAACAGTTCAAGCTCCTGCAAATGTTCAACCAATTGGACAATCTGCTACAATAGCTGAAGTTGTTGAACAACAAAATCGCTTGAAGAAGAACGAAAAGAGATGCATGAGGGAACTCAGAGGTGCTTTGCCTCTTGTGGTTTACAATTACATTTGTAGTTGTAAAACTGTAACACCGTAAAAATTTGAACAATTTTTCACTTTTGGAAACCATAAAAATATCATTTGCAGTCAAAATTAAAAACAGTGTGTCAACATTGTATCAGTACAAAACCCAAGATAAAAATACATAAACTCCGGTGTGCGTGTGTACGAATCATGCCGGCGCCTTTCCGCGATCATCGCTGGTACCTGAAACACATAACACATAACACTGTAAGCATAAATGCTTAGTGAGTTCCCCAAAATACCACTCTAACTCATAATAGCCACTGGAGGCTGTAACTCTGTTGACCCTCAGGTCTATGTGTCTTAGTGGGTCCCTCCAGCCCTCACTTTCTATGGGCCCTCTGGCCCTAACTCTGTGGACCCGAAAGTCCTAACTCTGTAACTCTGAATCATCCATAACACATATCACAATAAATCATAGCACATAAATAACATGCAATTACACTGGCATATAACTCTAAAATACTCTATCACATAACTCTGTTACCACACTTGGTAAGGTATAGTGAGAAGACTCACCTCAGGTATCTCGGTAATCTCTGACTCGGTAATGCTGGTCTAACCTCCGCCTAATCAAAATAAATACCCTAATTATTACAACTCTCAAGGCTAGATTATGTCCTCTTATGACACTCTCAGAAGGGTAAAAGACCATTTTACCCCTCTCACAACTCAAAAGCCCCACAATGGACCATACCTAAAAGTCAACTCAAAAGTCAACTTTCCGAGTTACGCTGCACCTACCAAAAGTGTACGTTGGGCATACCCGGCTGCCTCTCAGGATCGGGGAGCGCCACCCAGTACGCGGTGCGTACTGGGATTACGCCCGGCGTACTCCCGGCTTCAGCACCTTAACTCTTTAGGACTTAAACAGTTAAGACTCACGTCCAAATTTTAGATCTCACCGCATCTAAGCCTCTTAATCCATAAAGTTGACGACTTTATGCCTTTGTATGGCTGGATAAGTCACCAACTCTCTCAATGTTCCATCCTTTAACTCTAGAAGGCTTATACTCAAGCATGACCTCAAAGTAATCACTAAAGATGGAAGCTTTATGACTCTAAATCACTAATAGCACTGAATGGGGACAGATCTCGGACCATGGAGCACTTTACACTCATAAAGTCTCCACCTTTGGGGTTTTTAGCCATAGCAAAATCACATGTAACAACCAACAAAAGGAGAGGAAAGTTTTGAACTTTATACCTCTAAGTGTAGTCCCTTGCTCTGTAGATCTCAGATCCAAAATGGCTCCTCAAGCTTTAGCTTCCAAGAACTCCTTTCCTTCTTCTTCACTAAGTCACCAAGGCACAAAAGCTCAAATCAACACTCTCACACACTAAGGACGATGGGGGCTCTCTTTTAGTGTTTCACTCACTGGTATGGAGGATGAAAAATGAGCCTTAGCACCACTTAAATAGTAAACAAAACGGAATTAGGGTTTTGCACCTGAGCCGGGTACACCCGACGTAACTCTTGGCACGCCCAACGTACCTTGTCAACAACGCGTCCATTTTAAGCGCTTGAGTACACGCAGCGTACCCCTATGGTATGCCTAGCGTACTCACTTGCTAAATAAAATTCACTCAAGGACTAAACATGACCAATCACAAAGAACAAGGATGAAAGAAGTATACCTGAATCTCGGGGTGTTACAATTCTCCCCCACTCGAGCCAGACTTCGCCCCCGAAGTGTCATTCCTTGAACAACCCTGGATGTTGCCCTCGCATCTCCGACTCTGAATCCCAAGTCATCTCAGACCCCTTCCGATGTTGCCACTGAACCAAAACCATAGGCACTTCCTTGTTCCTCAAAACCTTGATCTTCCGATCCCTAATCGCCACCGGTCTCTCTACATAATTCAGGCTCGCATCCACCTGAATATCCTCCAATGGCACCACCGCCGACTAATCTGCTATACACTTTCGCAACTGCGACACGTGGAAGGTGTCATGAATCTGACCCAACTCTGCAGGTAGCTCCAAGCGATACGCTACCCTGCCCACCCTCGCGATCACTCTAAACGGCCCAATATACTGGGGTCCCAACTTGCCCCTCTTCCTGAATCGGATCACTCGTTTCCAAGGAGATACCTTCAGGAGCATCGAATCACCGACCTGAAATTCGAGCTCAGATCGTCGCCTATCAGCATAACTCTTCTGGCGACTCTGAGCGGTCAACAACCTCTGCCTGACCTGCTGGATCTGCTCTGACATCTGAAGCACTATCTCCATGCTATCCATCACACGCTGCCCCACTTCTCCCCAACAAATGGTTGTCCGACACCTCCTCCCATACAATAGCTTAAAGGGTGGCATACCAATGCTTGAATGATGGTTGTTGTTGTAGGAAAACTTCGCCAAGGGTAAGTACATGTCCCAACTCCCGCCGGAGTCCAACACACATGCCCGGAGCATATCCTCGAGCGTCTGAATCGTCTGCTCACTCTGTCCATTAGTCTGGGGGTGGTACGCAGTACTGAAATGCAATCTAGTACCCAATTCCTCTTGGAATTTCTTCCAGAATCTAGAGGTGAAACACACATCTCGGTCTGAGACAATCGAGATCGGCACTCCGGGCCGTGCTACCACTTCCCTCACATACATCTCTGCCAACCTCTCTGCGAAAGAGCTCTCGCTAATAGCGAGGAAATGAGCGCTCTTCATCAACCGGTCTACAATCACCTTAATTGCATCAATGCCCCTTGCAGTCCTTGGCAATTTGGTGATAAAGTCCATGGCAATCTGTTCTCACTTCCACTCGGGAATCTCTAATGGCTGCAACTTTTCGTGCGGTCTCTGATGCTCGGTCTTAACCCCGCGACAGGTTAGGCACCTCTCCACGAACCATGCAACATCTCTCTTCATACAGGGCCACCAATACTCCCTTTTCAGGTCCTAATACATCTTAGTGGCCCCGAGATGGATCGAAAACTTCGATCGATGAGCCTCTTCCATCAGAATAGTACGCGTTCCGCCCACATGCGGTACCCAGATCCGACCCTGAAACGTCATAAGCCCCCGAACATCGGTAACGAACTCCGATACTTTCCAGATAACCCGCTCTCTCTTTTGGTTTTCTGGTATAACGGCCTTGATCTGAGCTCCACGAATGGTGTCCAACACCGGAGTTATCACTGTCAACCTCATACAAATGTCACGCATCGGACCACTCTCCGCCCTACGACTCAAGGCATCAGCCACCATGTTGGCTTTTCCCAGGTGGTACAGGATCTCACAATCATAATCCTTTACGACATCCAGCCATCTCCTCTGTCGCATATTCAGGTTGGGCTGATCCATCAAGTACTTCAGGCTCTTGTGATTAGTGTATATGGTACACCGGACCCCATAAAGATAGTGACGCCAGATCTTGATGGCGAACACTATTGCCCCCAACTCTAAATCATGGGTAGGATACCTCGCCTCATGAGGCTTCAACTGTCTCGATTCATACGCTATCACATGGCCTCTCTGCATAAGTACTGCTCCCAATCCTGATATCGACGCGTCGCAATATACCACAAAATCCTCCATTCCCTCCGGAAGGGCGAACACCGGGGCTTCGCATAATCTCTGGTGAAGTGTCTCGAAGGAGGCCTGCTGCTCTGGACCCCAAGCAAAAACCACACCCTTCCGGGTCAACTTAGTGAGTGGCACGGCGATCTTGGAGAAATCCCTGATGAATCTCCGATAATAGCATCCTAGTCCTAGAAAACTCCTGATCTCCGTGGGTGACCTCGGCACCTCCCAACTCATCACCGCCTCAATTTTGGCCGGGTCGACCAATATCCTTTTCTGGTTAACGAGATGTCCCAAGAACTGGACTTCTCGTAACCAGAAATCACACCTGGAGAACTTGGCATAAAGCCTCTCCGATCTCAAGACCCCTAGGATCTCCCTCAAATGCTCCTCATGTTGCTCTCTAGATGTCGAATACACCAAAATGCCGTCGATGAATACGATACCAAGCGATCCAACATTGGTCTACACACCCTGTTCATGAGATCCATGAACACCGCTGGTGCATTGGTGAGCCCGAAAGGCATCACCACGAACTCGTAATGCCCGTAACAAGTCCTAAACGCACTCTTCTGGATATCCTCGTCTCGCACCCTCACCTGATGATATCCAGACCTCAAGTCGATCTTGGATAACCAAGATGCTCCCTGCAACTGATCGAGCAAATCGTCAATCCTAGGCAACGGGTAACGGTTCTTGACCATTAATTTGTTCAACTCCCGGTAATCAATGCACATCCGGTGTGAACCATCCTTTTTCTTGACAAAAAGGATAGGATCTCCCCACGGCGAACTACTCGGCCGAATAAACCCCTTTCCCAGCAGCTCCTGAAGTTGCGAGGATAACTCCTGCATCTTTAGAGGCGCAAGGCGATAGGGTGCCTTGGCGATAGGCGCGGCTCCCGGAACCAAATCGATACTGAACTCCACCTGCCTCATAGGAGGTACGCCCGACAAATCCTCCGGAAATACATTCGGGAACTCACGCACTATCGGAACCTCTCCCATAGACCTCGGTCTCTCCGCCTCAACCCTCGCGTCCATCACATACGCTATGAATCCCTTACATCCCTGCTGAAGACTCTGCCTCGCCCTAGCGGCTGAGCAAAATGCTGAACCGAAACGTGTACCCTCGCCGTACACCATATGAACTCCCCCACTAGGGTCTCGCATGGTTACCAGCTGTCGCTCGTTGTCGATGATTGCTCCAAATCTGCTCAACCAGTCCATCCCCACGATGACACAAACATCCCCCATCGCAATATGGACAAAATCTATCGGAAACTCAACCTCGAAAATCTCGAGTACACAACCACGAATCACCTCGGTGGCATACACCGCTCTCTCATCCGCTATGGAAACTCTCAGAGGTCGACTCAATGCCTCTCGACTAATACTGATGTGTTGGTTGAAGGCCAATGATACAAAAGATCGACTCGCACCCGAGTAAAATAACACTAGAGTAGGTACATAATTCACAAGGAAGGTACCTACGCATAACATAATATAAGCACAATATCACAGAATACAAAAGAATACATGAAAGAGTACATACCGGCCACGACATCGGGCGCTGCGCAGACCTCCTCCACAGTCAACTGGAAGGCTCTCCTGCGTGCCTTCGGTGCCTCAACCTTCGTAGGTTGAACATTCGCAGCTCTCATCGCAGCAGGGGCTGATCCCGGAAATGCTCCCTACACTGACCCCCGCAACTGTGGACCCTCTACCTTCCGGTGTCCAGTCTGGCTGCAATGAAAACAGACTGAAAAACCCTTTGGGCAATCCTTAGCCATGTTCCCCTCCTTGCCACACTTGTAGCAAGACCCTGCTCTGCATATCCCATCGTGGCTCTTGCCACACTTGCCACAAGTGCGGCCCTTCTGGTTCCCAGATCTCGAATTAGCGGGTTTGGCCCACTTGGCTGCCAGCTGAGACTGAGCCGGCCGCTAATCCTTTCCCTGAGACTCAGCCTCCTCCCTGGCGTGGGTCTCCAGCTCTATCTCCCTCTTCCCAGCATTTGCCTGAAGCTCGACAAATGTCCGGTACATCGAGTTTGCCACAAACTCACGTATATCCCTCCTCAGAATTCTCAAATATCGGCTCATACGTTCCTGCTCGGAGGACACATGCTCTGGGCAGAACATCGCCCGCTCATGGAACATCCTCGTGATCACCGTAACAGACTCAGTACCCTGCTTGAGGGTCAGAAACTCCTAGGCCAAACGCTCCCTCTCCACCTAGGGAACGTACTCATCTCGGAACATAGCGGTGAACCTCTCCTAGGTCACCGCAACAAGCTCAGTAGACGTAAAATGCGCAGTCACAAACTTCCACCAGTCCTTCGCTCCAAGCGAAGCTGGTTCAGCGTGAACCGGACTCTCAAATGCTCTGGAGATGAGCAAGTAAAGAAACACCCCTCTATGTCTGAAATCCATCTCATCTCCGCGATGGGGTCCTGGGTCCCATCAAACTCTGGTGGTTTTGTGTTGCTGAACTCTCGGAACAGCAAGGCATCATCACCCCGCGGCCTAGTCGCAGCTATAGTTGCAGTGGCCGTAGCAACAACAGCCTCGAAAAGAGCAGCGTATCTCTCATCAAATGTATCCATCACAGTGTTCTTGATCGACCGAACATCTCTGGTATCTCTGCCCTGATGGCCGCAGCCACCTCCTCCTGGATGATCCTATGGATCTCCTCATCACTCGAACTGCTGGTCCCTGGTGTGTGGCGCATCCCAACCATGATCTCCTTCTCTCTGAAATACAACACAAGAATAAATATTAGGGACTCACTCGAGTATACTCACACTCGATTACTCCACCCTACTTGTTCCTTAGTGCCCTAAGGATTCTTACTTGGACTGCACACCAACCCGGTATCTTCAGTAATACGGGCCCAATACTACCGTCCATACCGCATTGACATTGATCCCAAGTCCTCCTCCTTGAGCCAAAAATTCCAAGTACTCTACTCTCTCGCTATCATGTGCTACTCACTAGCAAATCTCTTATAAGCACCTCGCTGTTATCTAAATCACTCCTAAGCATCTCTAGTAGCAAAACCCCTAGACTAAGGCATCATATATCAGGCCACTCTAGTCCTAATAAGAATACCTAGTCTATTCTAGCATGCATATCGTAACTCATCATATAGCATACATAACATATCTGATAATTACTTACAATGAGGGTATTCTAGGAAATCACCGTTCGGCCGCTGGCTGATCGTACACACGACTCTGCTCTGTTTGTCTCAAGACTCTTTTTACTCTTTTTCAAAAATATTATTCTTATTACTAAATTTTTTCTCAAATCCCCAGTTTGAGTTCAGATACGCCCGAAGATGCATCGGAATCACTCAAAGCAAGGCTCTGATACCAACTTGTAACACCGTAAAAATTTGAACAATTTTTCACTTTTGGAAACCATAAAAATATCATTTGCAATCATAATTAAAAACAGTGTGTCAACATTCTATCAGTACAAAACCCAAGATAAAAATACATAAACTCTGGTGTGCATGTGTACGAATCATGTCGGCGCCTTCCTGCGATCATCGCTAGTACCTGAAACACATAACACATAACACTGTAAGCATAAATGCTTAGTGAGTTCCCCAAAATACCACTCTAACACATAATAGCCACTCGAGGTTGTAACTCTGTTGACCTTTAGGTCTATGTGTCTTAGTAGGGTCCTCCAGCCCTAACTCTCTATTGGCCCTCTGGCCCTAACTTTGTGGACCCGAAAGTCCTAACTCTGTGGACCCGAAGGTCCTAACTCTGTAACTCTGAATCATGCATAACACATATCACAATAAATCATAGCACATAAATAACATGCAATTACACTGGCATATAACTCTAAAATACTCTATCACATAACTATATTACCACACTAGGTAAGGTATAGTGAGAAGACTCACCTCGGGTATCTCGGTAAGCTCTGACTCGGTAACACTGGTCTAACCTCTGCCTAATCAAAATAAAAACCCTATCTATTACAACTCTCAAGGATAGACTATGTCCTCTTATAACACTCTCAGAAGGGTAAAAGACCATTTTACCCCTCTCACAACTCAAAAGCCCCACAATGGACCATACCCTAAAAGTCAACTCAAAAGTCAACTTTCCGGGTTACGCTGCGCGTACCAAATGTGTACGCTGGGCATACCCGGCTGCCTCTCAGGATCGGGGAACGCCACCCAGTACGTGGCGCGTACTGGGATTACGCCCGGCGTACTCCCGACTTCAGCACGCTAACTCTTTAGGTCTTAAACAGTTAAGACTCACATCCAAATTTTAGATCTGACCACATCTAAGGCTCTTAATCCATAAATTTGATGACTTTATGCGTTTGCATGGCTGGATAAGTCACCAACTCTCTCCATGTTCCATCCTTTAACTCTAGAAGGATTATACTCAAGCATGACCAAAAACTAATCACTAAAGATGGAAGCTTTATGACTCTAAATCACTAATAGCACTGAATGGGGACAGATCTCAAACCATGGAGCACTTTACACTCATAAAGTCTCCACTTTTGGGGTTTTTAGCCATAGCAACAGCACATGGAACAACAATCAAAAGGAGAGGAAAGTTTTGAACATTATACCTCTAAGTGTAGTCCCTTGCTCTGTAGATCTCAGATCCAAAATGGCTTCTCAAGCTTTAGCTTCCAAGAACTCCTTTCCTTCTTCTTCACTAAGTCACCAAGGCACAAAAGCTCAAATCAACACTCTCACACACTAAGGACGATGGGGGCTCTCTTTTAGGGTTTCACTCACTGATATGGAGGCTGAAAAATGAGCCTTAGCACCCTTTTAATAGTGCACAAAACAGAATTAGGGTTTTTCACCTAGGCCGGGTACGCCCGACATAACTCTTGGTACGCCCATCGTACCTTGGCAACAACGCATCCATTTTAAGCGCTTGAGTACGCACAGCGTACCCCTATGGTACGCCCAGCATACTCACTTGCTAAATAAAATTTACTCAAGGACTAAACATGACCAATCACAAAGAACAAGGATGAAAGAAGTATACCTGAATCTCGGGGTGTTACAAAAACAACAAAGGATATTTGGATTACTTTGAAAGAGAAGTATCAAGGTAGCGAAAAGACGAAGATCAACTCTGTGAAACAATGTGTTGTTGAACTTAAGGAATTCAGACAAAAGGATGATGAAATTCTCGAAAAATACTATGATCGTCTGAATGAGCTTGTTTATCGTTGCAATAGGTATGGAATCACAAGGTCTCTTATGGAATTGAATCTAACTTTCATCATGGGCCTTCGCAAGGAATGGCAAAGTATGAGTATGATGATAAAGAATCAAAAAAGTTTTGATACAACCAGCTTGAATGATCTCTACAACCAGCTGAAAACACACGAAACTGAAGTTTGAGAAATGTTTGAAGAATCAAAACAAAGTCTAGGAGGTCCTTTGGCTTTTGTTTCAAAGGTTTCAGAGGTTGATACTAATGAAACAGATGGTTCAGACAATGAAGGCTTCGTAATGAACTCTGATGATGAATCTGTTGCATTCTACTCAAACAATAGAGTTAAGAAAATTTTCAAAAAGCCTTTCAATCCAAAAGGAAAGTCAAATGATGCGAGGAGTGGTGTCGCAAAAGCTAGAGGTGAGGAGAAGAAGAAATTGGACAAGAATAAGGAAAAGAAAAAAGATGCGAAGGATATGAAGAAGTTAAAAGGTGATTTGGGAATTTATTGTCACTATTGCAATGGTGTAAATCACTTCGCAGCTGATTGCATGCTGAGAAAGAAAGAGGAGAAGAAATGAAAAATTAAAGATGAAGCCTACTATTCCGAAAAACTCGAAGAAGTGCGTGCGAAGGCGAAAGGAATGTCATTAGTTGCAAAAGGAGAGTCTGATGAAAAAGAGAGTGGAACATATCAGATCTGGTCTTCAGGATCTGATGATGAAGAAATGAGGCATCCAACTCATGGTGCAATGTTCGCAAGCTTTGAAGACAATTGTGAAGAAAATGTTGCAGGACGATGCTTTGTGTCCAAATCCATAGAAAAATATCCAATGACCACCAAGGTACATGCTATTCTTGAATATTTTAATATTCCTTTATCTGCTTATGATGTTGAAATTACTTCATTTGATGATACTATGCCTTATTTTGATTCTGTTATTGTGTCGGCTAGTACTGAAGCTCAAAATTTAAATATGCAACTAGTTGAGACACGGAGAGAATTAGAAATAAAACGAAGCAGAGTAGGCAAACTTGAATTGCAGATCAAAAATGTAAATTGTGATAGGGATAAACTTGGAAATGAAGTTAGGTTGTTACTAGCACAAAGAAATATCTACTGTAACTCTGCTAAGTGTTTGTATGCAAAATTAACTGCTTTACATCATTCATCTGAAATTAGCAAAGAACAACATAGGAAACTTTTACCTTTTCTTGAATATGAACGTGAAAAAGTTGATGTTGTTTCTTATGATTGCGAAAACACAATTGCACAATTTGACAAAATACCTGATGATAGATTCACATATGGTATTGTCAAAATTGATGAATTCTTGAATGCTGATGAGTTGGTTAGTATTGTTAATGAAAGTTTGACAAAGAATGAACAAGTGAAAATCTTAAAGAAAACCGAAATCTCAACTCTTGATTCTCAACTCGGTTATGCTGATGTCAATGACAATTCAGATAATGTGAGTGAAATCAGTGAGATCGAAGAGGAAGAAGAGGTTGATTGTTCTAAATTGTCAATCATTAATATCACATCTAAGATCAAAGGTAAAGAAATTATAGTTGGTTCAATAGTAAAGGATGAAAATGATCAACCCTCTACTTCGCAACATAGTGACTTTGATAAAGTGGAAGTTGAATGCTGGAAGTCTGATGACACTGATAAAGAAATAGAAGAAGTGAAGGATCTGCATGGGACAACTCAACGAGTTGTTATTGATCAAGTGTTTGGTGATACAAAAGAATTCGACAAAATTCTTAGTGACAAAGGTGCACATTATTTGGAAACTAACACTGTGGTTTATCCAAATTTTACATGCACAGATAACACAATTTTTCCAAATCAAGTTTTTGTCTGGGAATATTGAGAATATTAAACCTGAATTCAACAAAATGGTTGAAAATGATAATCAAAGGTCAACTACTGAAGGTTTCTTTGCAAATCAAAATACAGTAGAAAATAATTTGACTCAAAATTCTTATGTTTTTCAAGGTCAAAAATCATCACAAAAATGGGTGGTTAAATGTGAAAAAGAAAACAAAGTTTTTGAAAAAGATGAAAAACCAAAAATGGAAGTGAAACGAAATTCTCATGAATTTAAATTGATGGTTGGAGAGTATTCAACAGAAAATAATGTTTCAAAAAGAAAAGCAAGAAAAGAAATCTTTTGGCGAGTTGTGTCAAATGATAAATCAAAAGTTGAAAAAGCACAAATTTCAAAGAAAAAATCATCAAAATTTTAAAAGGATACAAGTTTTCACAAACCAATATATTATGTTGACAAAATTCCAATGAAAAATTATGATAAATTTGTTCGGAAATATGACAACATTCGAAAATTTGAGACTTCGCAAAAATTTGTGAATGATCATAAGTTTCACAATGTTGGCAAATTAACGAATAATTCATCAACTTTGAATATTAAAACTCAAGCAAAACCAAAATTTTCACCTAAACAACCAAAATATCCTAATCCTTCGATCTCAAAATCAACCAAAGTTTCGTATACAAAAGGAAAATCTAATGTTTATACGATCAACCATTGGCTTGAAGGGAAAGGAAAACAATATCAAAATGGGAAGTTCTCAGAGCAACAGATAAAGACTGCATTTGGCAAGTTCGTGAATAATTCTTCTACTGGTAGTTCATCATCTCATGATTCGCAAGTTCCAGTACAAAAATGGAAACCAATTATCAAAGTTGCAAATGTTGTGAAGGAGGAGATGAAAGTCAATGGAAATCCAAAATTGTTGAGTAACTATATTTCAATATCTAGATCTGATGATGTTGATTTAATGGATAGTCTCTCAGATAAAGTGAAAACATGGTTTTTAAATTCAAAGAATTTGTTCAAAACTACTAATGATGGACCCAATAAGTTTTGGGTTCCTAAATTTTTTCAATAAATGCAGGTGATGTGTGACGAGCAATATGATGCAAAATGGTATATTGATAGTGGTTGCTCTCATCACATGACTGGAAGAAAGGAAAACTTGCGAGATTATAGAAGCTTGGAGAATGCTGGAGTAGTCAAATTTGGAAATAATCACAAGTGTCAAGTGAAAGGATATGGAAAAGTCACAAATGGACAATTCACACTTAACATGGTTGCTTATGTTGAAGGTCTTCAACATAACTTGATTAGTGTTTCGCAACTTGTTGTGGGTACTGGAAATCAGGTTGTGTTTAACGAAGAAGGAAGTATCATTTCAAATGCGAAGACAAATGAAGTACTTCTCAAATCTAAAAGATATGGTGATATGTTTACACTGTACATCAAACCAATCGTGGGAAAACCTGTTGTGTGTTTACTAACAAAGTCATCTAATGATGTTAGCTAGATTTGGCATCGAAGATTGTCGCATTTGAACTTTCGCAACATTAACAAACTTGTCACTAAAGATTTAGTTAGAGGTTTACCTATACTAAAATTTGACAATGATACTTTGTGTGCAGCTTGCGAACAAGGAAAACAACATAGAAAAGGTCATCCGATTGTGATAGATTCAAAAATCGTGGAGCCATTGGAACTTCTTCACATTGACTTATGTGGACCGTCGACTGTTGCTACAATCAATAAAAAGCGGTACATTTTAGTTATTGTTGATAATTTTTCTCGATTCACATGGGTATTTTTTTCTCAGGTTAAAATCTGAAGTTGCCCAGACGATGATTGATTTTATCAAAAAGATTGAGATTAGCCTTAAAAAGAATGTTCGCAAAGTTAAAACTGATAATGGTTCTGAGTTTAAAAATCAAACACTAGACTCTTTTCTCACAGACAAAGGCATTTCGCATAATTTCTCCTCACCATAAACTCCGCAACAGATCAGAATCCTCAAAAACATAATGATGATTCAACAATGACTACAACGTCGATATCTTGCGAAAGTGTCCCTGAAGTTCGTATGGTGGAAGAGAAAACTTTCGAGGGGGAGAATGAAAATATGAATCATCAAGTTGAGGGGGAGCATTTGCAAAATCGACAGGAATATCATTTTGAGGTGGAGCATCAAGATGAACATCATGTTGAGGGGGAGCATGATGAAACAGAGACAATTTATCTTGATGAAAATGATGAATTTCATGAATTAAATGATAATTTTTCTGCTGCAGGATCTGAAAATGAAGATATGTACGAAGATGCACCATTGGAATTTAATCCTGATTTTCCACCACTTAAGAAATGGACAAGAAATCATCCCAAAGAACAGGTGATTGGGAATCCACAAGATGGTGTGTTAACAAGAGCTCAAATTCGTGCGAAAAATGAGGTACTGAATGCGAACCAAGAATTGTGTATGTTTAATGTTTTTATTTCGAAAATAGTGCCAAAGACAGTAAAGAATGCTATGGAACGCTCAGATTGGGTTGTTGCTATGCAATCTGAACTGGCTGAATTTGAACGAAACAAGGTTTGAAGATTAATTCCTAAACCTTCTGATGTTTCAATTGTCGGATTAAAATGGATCTTTAAAAATAAAACCGACAAGGATGGCAATATTATTCGAAATAAAGCTAGACTAGTGGTTAAAGGATATTCGCAACAAGAAGGAATAGACTATGAAGAAACATTCGCACCAGTTGCAAGACTCGAAGTAGTTCGCATATTTTTAGCTTATGCAGCTCATAAAGACTTTGATGTTTTTCAAATGGATGTTAAATGTGCATTCTTAAAAGGAGAACTAGAAGAAATAGTCTATGTTGAACAACCACCAGGATTTGTAAATGAAGAACATCCTGATCATGTCTACATTTTAGACAAAGCAGTTTATGGGTTAAAACAAGCACCAAGAGCCTAGTACGCAACACTTACCAATTTTTTAAAACAATCTAAATTTAAACAAGGATCACTTGATCCCACATTATTTCGCAAGAAAGTTGGGAATCATCTTATACTTGTTCAAATTTATGTTGATGATTTTATTTTTGGCTCAACTGATCCAACATTGTCTACTGAATTTGAAAATCTCATGAAAAGTAAATTTGAGATGAGCAGATGGGAAAAATTAACAATTTTCTTGGTTTGAATATAAGACAGAACAGGGATGGAATTTCGATTAACCAAGAAAAATATACAAAGAATTTGCTTGAAAAGTTTGGAATGACAAATAGCACGAAGCTTAAAGTACCAACGGCAGTGGGAACAAGACTGACTCCTTCGTTAGATAATCATGCTGTTGGTTTAACACTTTATCGAAACATGATAGGGTCTTTATTGTATTTAACTGCAAGTAGACCTGATATTATGTTTTCTGTGTGTAATTATGCTAGGTATCAAGATAATCCTAGAGAACCTCACTTAACTGCAGTGAAAAATATTTTTCGCTATCTTAAAGGAACAATTTCGTTAGGACTTTGGTATCCTGCGAAATCGGGATTTTTCATTCAAGCTTTTTCAGATTCTGATCTTGAAGGAAATGGAAGAGAATAAATTCAACGGATATGATACAAACGTATTCAAGTTTGGTTTCTCACATATCAAGAAATTCATAGATAACTACTATGATTGCTTGGCGTTAACAGATGAAGAACTTGCATCTGTTCGGGGAAAACAAGTGACAGTTCCTTGGGAGTCTACCTTATCTCAAACAGAATTGAGAAAATATTCAGATGGAGAGATATGCCTTAAACCTTTTGGCATGGTTTTTGTAGGGAAGGATACGAAATGGAAGCCAAATAAATTTTTGTTCAAAGTCTCAGAAATTGAAAGATATACAACTTCGCAATATACAAATTTCATAGTTCGTATGAATAATTGGTCGAAGAACAATGAAGGAGATAGGAAGGAGCTCAAAAAGATTATTACATGGTATTCGGAAATCAAAAGAACAATTAACTCAGCTATTCAGCGTCTCTCAGACTGAATAGTTTCGACTGTTTACAAAGGGCGAGATTGTAGAGACTATAAGTTGTAAAAGTCGAAATAGTTGTTTCTTTCGTTTCGCATATTAGTTATTTTACTAAGTCTCTTCTTTTGTGCGAAGCTTACAGTTTATGACTTAGTATATTTTTTGTACACTCAGGTTTCCTATAAATAGGGACTGAGGATAGAAGTAGAGAGGGGAACACTTTTTCTCTCTGCTTATTGTAATCAGTTTCTTCATCAATATAAGATCTGATTAGTATTTACATCCTGTGTTCATACTTTTCGTTCATACAAATCATGATTGCATTCTTAAACCTCGATAACAATTCTCTTCACATTGTTGACTTTTAGAGACACCAATGTAATTAAACTATAATGATAAATTATTTTTACTAACATGTTTAATGTTTTATTGTTACTATTATTTACCTACATCGACAAATAAAAAATTAGGATATCACAAAAAATAATCTATACTAACGTGTTGTTTCTTTTTTTATGTTTATTGATAACTTTTGCTAACATGTTTAGTATTATATCGTAAATATTGTATACATTTACTCACTCATTGGGTAATTAAACGGTGCAAATAATACGCTTATAGTGATATTTTTTTTTCCTATAGAGACATAAATGTTCACTTATACTTACCGTTTATAAATATTATCGTGACCATTGTTGATTTTGGAGACACAAATGCAACTAAGCTGCAAAGTTATCTTTACTAACACATTTTAATGGTTTATCATTACTATTGTTTACATACACTGCCAAATAAAAAATTAGGACGTTACCAAAAATAATATATACTAATGTTTTATTTCTTGTATAATAATTATTGATAACTTTTTCTAACATATTTAATATTATATCGTGAATATGGTGTAGATTTACTCACTCGTTAATCAATTAAAATGTGACCATAAAATGCTTATGATGATGTGTTTTTTCCAATAGAGTCATAAATGTTCACTTATAATCACTGTTATTAATATTATTACGGCTATTGTTGACTTTTGGAGACACGAATAAAATTAAGCTATACGGATAAGTTATCTTTACTAACATGTTTAATGACTTATCATTAATATTACTTATATACACTGATGAATAAAAAAAATTAGGTCATCACCAAAAATGATCTATACTAACATGTTATTTCTTTTATATTGATTATGGATATGGATCATTGGGGTATGGGTCATATACGCGATATGGATCATTGGGGTATGGGTCATATACGCGATCTAGTATCATATGGGTCGGAGGCACAACTTGATTTTATAATGTTCTTCGGAGTATGACCCTACATGGTACGAGTGTGGGGCTGCTTGTTATGGATCATGAATAGGAGGTTCCGTCGAAGATCAGTACTCCAGTTTCATATAACGAGACACGAGACTTTTCCTTTCGTGTGTTCTCGATCGTCAGCTAGGGGATCACGGTAAAAGTGTGGGTAGTATGAGTGTGGGTCATAAATAGGGATCATTTGGGGGTATATGTCATGTTCAGGTCAATCTAGTATCATATGGGTCTGAGACATGACCTAATTTTCTTATGTTATTCGACGTGGGACCCTGCATGGTATGGGCACGAGTCTGCATGTTCAAAATCAAGGTTATGGATCATGCATTGGGGGTTCCAGTCGGTCACTAGTACTCTAATGTCATCGAATGAGACACAAGACTTTTCCTTTCATGTGTTCTCAATCATCAGACAGGGGACCACAGTACGAGTGCAGGTGGTACGAGTGTGGGTGGTGGATATGGATCATTTGGGGTAGGGGTCATGATTAGTTCGATCTAGTATCGTATGGGTCTAAGAGATGACTTGATGTTTTTATGTTCCTTGATGTGGGATCCTACATCGCATGGGTGCGGGGCTGCATGTTTAAGCTCGATGTTATAAATCATGCTTTGGAGGTTCTAACCAACCATCAATACTCCAGTGTCATGGAATGACACACGAGACTTTTCATTTCATGTAATCTTGATCATCAGACATGGGACCACAAAACGAATGCGATTGACATGAGTATAGGTCGTGGATATAGATCATGTAGGGTAGGGGTCATAAACTCAATCAAGTAGCAAATGGGTCCAAGACACGACTTCATTTTCTTATGTTCTTCGACAAGGGACCCTGCATGGTACGAGTGTTGGCTACATGTTAAAACTCGAGGTTAAGGATCATGCATTGGGGGTTCTGGCCAGCCATCACTCCAGTTTAATGGAATGAAACGCAAGACTATTCCTTTTGTGTGTTCTCGATCATCAGCCAGGGGACTACGATACGAGTGTGGGTGGTACGAGTTCGGGTCGCTGATATGGATCATTTGGGGTTGGGGTCATCATCTTGATCTAGTATCTTATGGGTTTAAGACATGACATCATTTTCATATATTCTTCGATATGAGACCCTACATGGTATGGGTGCGAGGCTTCGTTTTCAAACTCGAGGTTATGGATCATGTATTGGGGGTTCTAGCCAGCCCTTAATACTCTAATGTCCTGGAACGAGAAACAAGAAATTTCCTTTCGTGTGTTCTTAATCATTAGATAGGGAACCACGATACTATGCGGGTGGTATGGGTGTAGGTCGTGGATATGGATCATTTGGGCTAGGGGACATTAGCTCGATCTATTATCATATGGGTCTGAGACATGGATTGATTTTCTTATGTTCTTTGACGTGGGACACTGAATGGTATGGGTGCGAGGCTGTGTGTTCAAACTCGGGGTTATTGATCATGAATTGGGGGTTCCAGCCGGCCATCCATCCAGTGTCATGGAACGAGACATGAGACTTTTTCTTTCATGTGTTCTCGATCATCAGCCAGGGTACCATGGTACAAGTGTGGGTGGTACAAGTATATGTCATTGATATGAATAATTTGGGGTAGGGGTCATCAGCTCGGTCTGATATCTTATATGTCCTATACACAACTTCATTTTCTTATGTTCTTTAACATGGGAGCCTGCATGGTATGGGTGTGGGGTTGCATGTTAAAACTTGAGGTTATGGATCATGCATTAGGGGTGACCATCACTCCAGTTTCATGAAACGAGACACAATACTTTTCTTATTGTTTGTTCTTGATCATCAGTCAGGGGACCAATGTATGAGTTCGGGTCGTGAATAAACCGTGATATGACTTGCCTCTCGTATTTATATGTATATTTGTCCTATAATATTAACTATGAAATTTATGTTTATTTGTTTATACGTTTATTTTTGCAAATATTAAGAAATATACAACAAAAAATAATAATAATAAAAGGCATATGATTTAGGATCATATCAACTTAATTAGGGTTGGTCGGTCTCTTCAACTTATATTCATCATAACGTGTTGTCTCCATCTGCAAATGAAAGCAATTATCATATCGGAAACCGATAATTTCCCTATTCACACGATTGCTCTCCTTCCTTAAGAATCCCTTTGTTGTTCCTCTTTATTTCATAGATTGTCATATATACACACACACACACACACACAAAATATGTATTTCTTTGATATACCGTGTTTTTAAATTGTATACTCAAAATGGCATCGAAAAAATTCAACAATTGTCTATGACTTTTTTTTGTCTTCCTAATGAGATTTTGATCGATATTCTCGCACTTGTGCGGTCTGCTTAATGGATATTTTCAAAGCAAAATTTGGTATATATTAATTTCTCTACACTTTAATGTTTTATGACTTTGTTATATAGAATTTACATCTTTAATATTGTATATAATTGCAAGGTCTTTCTGAACGTAGCTTAAGAAAACCAAGTGTGTTAGAAAATTGAAATCGAATCCATTTATCAAAAAATTGCACGGCACAATCAATATCATGGCCTCCAAGTATGGAGGTTGAAAATACCTTATTATGTGTTAGCTTGTACGGAACCTAGAATCTTTGTTGATGGTTGGATCGATATGTTTGTTATTTTGCGATCATCTGTATCTTCATTTTTTATTTATTAAACCCAGAATTATCTTATAAAATGTTTTTGTTACCAGAGACTTCTGGTGCTTGCTTTCTGAAGACCAATCAATAAGGATTTTGTTTATTTTTTATAATAAACAAAATGTATGTATTTTCTAATAACCCTTTTGTTAATTTCAAAAATAGCAACATACTTTTAGGGTTCTTGATATTAAATAGTTGTTTGCAAATCATAGTGAGAACGTAAATCCTTTAGGTTTCATGTGAACTTAGGGTTAAGTTTTTCCACATAAGATTTTTGTAACCTATAAAACCCATCAGTGGTATCAAACCAGTGTTCTCATTGCTCTTGCACAAACTTGAATAGATCAAAATTAGGGTTTATAGAAACTAAACCCTAAGGAGGCAATTTTTGAAAATCCTTAGGGTTCTTTAAAGCCTAGCCTCCACCCTCATATTTTCGATTTTAGCAAGGGTTTTAGAAACCCTAGCATCATTTGCCCATTTTCGAAAATTATGGAACCCTTTTAAGGTTTACCTTATTTCCTTATTTGTTATTTAAAAAGCCTTGAAATTTGAAAAATTAAAACCTAATAAACCCTAGCCTATTTTAAAAATTAGAAGGCTTATGCTTAGGATTAACTTTGAATTATTTTATTAATTGATTAATTGTAAATAATTATTTAATCCAAAATGATTTAATTAATATAACTAATCCTTAATTAAGAGATAAAGATTAAATCAAAATTGGTTTATTTTTAAACTAAATAAATTTTTATTAATGTCGGAAATTTAAACTTAAACATAGTATTTTTTAAAAAGTTTTAAAATACACCTTATAATACATATAATTAAAAGATTAATATATTATATGTATAAGACAAGTAAGTTAAATCGCTGGTATGCCTCATTCATGAAGCCATACCATTACAAGAAAAACACGATTTTTCTAGGGAAGGATGCTATGGAATGTATTTCCGTTGTTATTGTGCGATGGATCATGCTCTAAAATGTCATTCCATAACAAAGTTGTTACCATATTGTCTAAGTAATTTATTTCTTGTAGCGAGCATAGGACCTGCTAAGGAAAATGCTACGGACTCCAAATCTGTTGGTATTATGCTACCGATATTTCTATGGAAAAAACATTCGTAGCAATATTCCAACGAAAATTTTTACTAAAACACTTTTCGTTCTACAGCTGCTATGAAATTAATTATCATTGTTAATATGCAACAAATATTTTCAATGGAAATCGATTCCATAGTTGCTTTGCTAAGGAAGTAGCATTCTAAGGAATTCTGTTATGGAATTTGATTTCCTTTGCTTGTTTTGCTATGGAAAAAAAGCCTGGCGAATTTGTGACGACATTTTTTACGAAATTAAATCCCATAGCAAATTTGATAAGGTGAAGTTCAAATTCATAAATATTTAGCTTTGAAAATTTTCAACGATAATAAAACTTGTGGAAATTTTAGTATTGAGCAATTATTTGTTGCATCTTTTGTTACCAATTTTGCTAGGAATTAATCTTTTGTAAAGTATTTTACATTATAGAGCCATATTATGGAATTTATTCTCATAAATAAAGCATGAACTCGAACTCCCATATTCGCAAACCCACAAGCACACGAAGATAAATTAGGGAAAATCGATGTCATCGTCTTCAAGCAATAACATGAGACTATGTGAATCTAGAGATCTGGTTAAAATGTGGATGACATGGACACTAAAGAATCTTGGACGGAGGTTCATTTGTTGCACAAACTACAATGATGAATACGTAAATTGTGGGTTTTTTCTTTGGATTGACCCATAACTCCCAAACAAGTGGTATAAAGAAAAGATATACGAATTGAGAGCTCAAGCGAATGGTGAAGATGTCATTTTAGATGCCCCCCACTCTAATGCTCCAATCAATTTTCATGTCAATGAAACCCCGACTCAAGTTGTTATTCAAGACACTAATGAACATGGTAATACCCTCGAGTTGAAGGTGGTCAAGTTGGAATTATCAAGTTCATGATGGTATGTTCGGTTTGTTTCTTTCTTGGGATGTTCTATGCTTAATTTTCTTATTGTTATTATGATCAATGGAGGAATGAGCATTGGGCTGAAGGACGATCTTAGTTTTAATGATTAGATAGCTGTTTAGAAACTTGTAATAGATAAAATGTAATTGGCATTTGATGATTAAATAAAATGAGTTTTATTTATGAGTAAAGTTACTATCTTGTGTCAATTGTTTACTATTGTTTCATTTTACATGTTTTGACTTCCAGAATAATACGATTATTCAAACTATCTATAGTCGATCATAATTTTGAAGTAGGTATTGAGGCGAGACTGTCATGAATTTGGCTTGTAGATTGTATAAAGTGTTTAGACATAGCAAAAGCTTGCTACAGCATTCATGAGTGCTCTTGAAATAAGATTTGAGTATTGGATTAAGCTCACGCTCACATAAATCACTTCATGGAATTTATCACAAGTGATTGTGAGACGATAATATCATATAGTCTTCAAACCAAGATGTATGAGTTGTTGACTATGAGTTGGTTGTACATTGATAATGCGAAAACGCATCAATAACTTGATGTTATAAAACGTGATATTGTGTATGATCTAACGAGTAGTTAGCACAAGCATATAAGTCAAAGTTTATCTGTTCCTTTTTATACTTGGAGGATTAAAAGCGATATATTGGGCCCCTCGATGATTTTATTTTGACTTATGTGTCGGGCCCGGTCAGGACTCAATTGATGTGTTCAATTAAGTTCTATGTCAAAAAAATTGGAAATCGGGAAACAAACTGCTGTACAATAAGTATGACTATGTTCCATGTATTTTTCCGCATGATATCTTGAAGAACAGAGGATTATATGATCGTTAATCTAAAATGGCGTGTCTTAGTTCGGCAGCTGCTTTTAAGTGCTACGATTGCTAATTGGTTTTTTAAGTCGTACTCGCAATTATATTTATTACACTTATCCAAGTGAGAGACTGTTGGTTTAGGTGTCTAAGCCCATAACTATAATTCGTATGTACTTGACCCGAGAGTAGCATGGTCCATTTGGGTTGCATTCAGCTAATCAATCTGATAGGATGGATATTTGCGAAAGAGGTTAATTATGATTTACTAATATATTATAATTATGATATATTAATTGAGAAATCATATTATTTAATTAGTATTGATCAAGAATTAATTGTAATTAATTTAGTGATCAAAAGGGTCTAATTAAATTAACGGGGACTGATTATGTAAATTAGTGATACATATGGTTTGGGCTATTGATCCATGATGGGCTAAGTTTGTGTGAGAGTCCATGAAGAGTTATTCCATATGAGTTATGGGTCCTAAGCCTAAATCTAAGAATTAACGTTACATATGACTCTTGGAATTCTAACACTATATATGTAACCCCTTAGACCCCAAAATCGGATTTATAAGAATATAGCAAGAGTATAGCCGATTTTAGGGTGTTCCTGACCTCTCTCTCAAGGCCTCCAATTGTTAGTGGTGCTTTGTGAAGCATTTGAGGCATCACACTTGAGGTGCTAAGCTCTTAAAGGCAAAGTAATAGAAACTACATAAAGATGTAATCATCTAACTAGTTTTATGATTCGTATATCAAGTTGTATGCTACATAGGCTTCATTCTTTGTAAAAAATAGTTGCATGTATAACTAGAGAAAACTTTGATCCAAATCATTAGGGTTGTACGTGAACCATAGGGATGTTATAGTGCTCAAAACCCATCAATACTAACATAAGAAGAGATCTAAGAAACGGAAAGCCAAGGTAAGTACTTTTTACCTTCAATTGGATTCCAAAACGATGTAGATATTGGATCTACAAGCTTCTTCTCGTTCCAAGCCTCTAAATCTTCAAGCCTCTTCAAGATATGAACTAAACACATACTTTTAGCCTCACACACACTCAAACATAGGGTTCAATCGATTAGGGTTCGCTTATGGACATGAAAAGTGGCAACGGTGGCTTGGGGAAAGGACTTAAGGTCCTTTAAATAGGGTGAAAACCCTAAAAATTAGCGTTTTCATGCAAAACCTCTACTCGTCGAGTAGGGGTCCTGCAAATCATCGAGTAGGTTCCATAAAGCATGTGTTCATAACCCTCTCTACATGGCGAGTTGGGGAAGCCAACTCGTCGAGTAGGTCTCTAATAATGAATATAAAACTTGAAAATTCATACATGTGAGTCAGGGTATTACCATTCTCCCCTACTTGAACTAGACTTCATCCTCGAAGTCTTCTGCAGTGAACAACACTGGATAATGCTCCCACATCTTTGCCTCTGGCTCCTAAGTCCACTCAGATCCTCTTCGGTGCTCCCATTGTATCTTTACCAATGGTACCTCCTTGTTCTGTAGACCCTTCACTTTCATTTCTAGAATGGACACTAACCTCTACACATAATTCAGGCGCTCATCAACCTGAATATCATCCAATAACGCCACTTCCTCAACATCTAGTAAGCACTTCTACAATTGCGAGACGTGGAAAGTGTTGTGAATCTGACTGAGCTCCTCTGGGAGATCCAGTCTATACGTCACCTTGCCAACCCTGGTAATAACCTTGAATGGCCCAATGTATCGGGGATCCTACTTCCCCCTCAACCTAAAGTGAATCACACCCTTGCAAGGTAATACCCTCATTTCATGGCAAGATAACTCACATCAAATAATACAAATAAATATGTTTATTATATAAACTAATAATTATCATATGGATTGACAATTATCTTCTAATTCGATTAAGATATGCATTACCATAACAGGTACAAAACGAATTTTAATTAGAAATTGTTTTTATGGTAATCCTCCAAATCCAATCTTAGCCAAAATCCCAAAAATATGCATTCTAACTCCCTACCACGTCGTGGCAAGATATGCCACGTCATGGTCATCAAGAAGATGCAAAATGGAAAACTTGTGCTTTGAATAATTAAGCATAGCATCAAATACAACAGAAAAATAGCCTAGGCTCTTATGAGCATAACAAAAATCCTACGGTGCACATGAAAACCCTAAAGCTTTGGATCTAGTTTTTCTAATTGTACATGCAATAATCATCCAAAGCTTGTAAACCCTAATCTAGCATGCTTATTTCGAAATTGACATAATAAACAAGTTAGAATGATAGCTTTCTTTGTAGCTTGAAGATCTTCAACCTTTGAGAGCTTTAGTATCACGGGTGTAATACATCTAATCGATCACAAACGCCAAGAAGCAAGTTGGAGAATATGAGAGATACGCTAGGGATACTAATTTTCAGCTGGAACCCTTCTTTGGGTTTCAAGTGGCCGAAAATAGCATGCCACAAGGATTCATTATATAGCTAAATAATTAGGGTTTCAGTAAAATACCTAATCTAGTTGCTTAAGCCCTAAGTAGCCCATAGGATCCTTCTAGAACACCTTATGGACGAATTCTATGTGGGCTTCCACAAGAATTTCATCCATCCGTTAACTTAGGGACCCACGACCCATTTGCAATTATCTTATAATTACAATATCAATCCCTTTTATTTAATTAATCTCTTTTGATTACATAATTATTTCTTGACGAATATCAATTAAATAATATGATTTCTCTTTTAATATATTATTCACATACTATATTAATAAATCAAAATCAACCTCTTTCTCCATAATTCATCCAATCAAGTTGCTTTGGTGAAGGCAACCCAAAAGAACCATGCTACTAGCGGGTCAAGTACATACCCATTATAGTTATGGGCTTAGACACCTAATTCGATAGTCTCCCACTTAGATAAGTCTACTAACTATAAATGCAAGTACGACTTCAAAATCCGATTAGCAATCATAACTCTCAAAATCTGATTATAGTCCTCCATTCTCAAGATATAGTGTGAACAAATACATGGAACATAGTCATACTTATTGTCCAGTAGTTTGTTTCCCGATTTCCGATTTTTCTAGAAATAGAACTTAATTGAACACATTAACTTAGTGTTGACTGGCCCCGACATATAAGTCAAACCAAATCATCAAAGGGCCCACGATATCACTTTTAACGCCGTAGGATAAATGGAACAGCTAAATTTCGACTTATATGCTTGTACTATTTACTCATCAAATCATACGCAAAAATACGATTTATAACATCAAGTTACTGATGCGTTTATGCATTATTGATGCACAACCGACTCGTAAACAACAACTCATATATCTAGGTTTAAAGACTACCTGATATTATTGTCTCACAGTCACTCGTGATTAAATTCCATGAAGTGATTCATGTGAGCGCGGGTTTAATCCAATACTCAAATCTTATTTCAGAAGCACTCTTGAGCGTTGTAGCAAACTTTCGCTATGTATCAACGCTTTAGACAGTCTACAAGCCAATTCATGACAATTTCCTTTCATACTTACTTTCAACATATGATTGATTGTGATAGTTTAAATAATCTTATTATTTGCAAATTCAAAACATGCAAAGTGAAACACTAGTAAATAATTAATACAAGATAGTAACATTACTTGTAAATAATACTCCTTTATTTAATCATCAAATGTTAATTACAATTTATCTCTTACATGTGTCTAAAAGCTATCTAATCACTAAAACTAATATCATCCTTTTACCCAATACTCCTAGCATGCTTCAAGTGGTTAACCATACTTAGTCCCCTCATAAGGGGATCTACTGGGTTATCCTCTGCGATACATTCTTTACAACGAGGAGTCCCTCTTCTACCAATGTCTAATAAAGTGATATTTTTTGTCAATATGCCTGGATCTGCCATGATCCCTTGGTTCCTTGCTTAAGGTGACCGCACCTTCGTTATCATAGAAAATCACCGTAGGCTCCATTATGGCAGGTAGAACCCCAAGGTCTCCGATGAAGTTATTTAGCCATATCGCCTCCTACGACGCTTCGCTCGCTTCTATGTACTCTGATTCGCACGTTGAATTAGCTATAATCTGCTGCTTGAAACTTTTCAAAGTCACTACTCCTCCATTCAGGATAAAGACCCATCCCGACTAAGAGCGGAAATTTTCTCGGCTGGTCTAAAAACTGGCGTCGCTATACATTCACACTCTCAAGTTATCACTCCCACCAAGGATAAGAACCCAGTCCTTAGTCCTCCGCATGTACTTAAGAATGTTGTTTACCACAGTGCAATGAGCTTTACCAGAGTTCCCATTGTATGTTCTGACCATGCTTAAAGCAAAGGCCACATCAGGGTGAGTACATGTCATAACATACATTATTGAGCCAATTGTGGAACAATAAGGTACTCTGCTCATCTCTGCTATCTCGGCATCAATACTTGAGTTGTGAGTCTTACTCAACTTGGTATTGCTTTGGATTGGTAACTCCACTTTCTTGGAATTCTCCATGCTGAAATGTTTCAACACTTTATCCATGTAAGTACTTTGATTAAGTCCTATTAGTCTCTTACTCCTATTTCTCAATATCCTTATCTCTAGAATATAAGCAACTTCTTCGAGGTCCTTCATAGTGAAGCACTTCCCAAGCTAGGAATTAACCTCTTGCAAGGTTGGGATTTCGTTTCCTATGAATAGTATGTCATGCATATAAGACACGAGAAAACTAACTATACTCTCGCTGGCTTTGACATATACACATGACTCATGCTCTCTTCTCGAAAATCAAACTCTTTGACTTTCTCATCGAAACAAAGATTCCATCTGCGAGATGCTTGTTTCAAAACATAAATGGGTTTCTCAAGCTTACACACTCTATTATGGTGCTTCGCATTGACAAAACCCTCTGACTGAATCATCTAAACATCCTCAGCCAACTTTCCATTAAGGAAAGCAGTGTTGACATTTATATATCATATTTCATAATCATGAAACACAACTATGGCTAGAATAACCCTTATATATTTAATCTTCGCTACTGGTGAGAAGGTCTCATCATAGTAACCTCCAAGAGTTTGAGTAAACTCCTTCGCAACCAACCACGCCTTTTACGCGTGCACTTTCCCATCCATGTCGGTCTTTTTGTCGAAGATCCATTTGCACTCGACCACCTTACGACCTGGCACATTGTCAACCAAGTTCCAAACTTGATTGTTATATATGGATTGAATCTCGTTGTCCATAGCCTCATTCCATTTCACTGACTCTTAGCCTGCCATGGCTTCCTTTTAGTTGTTAGGTTCATCCAAATTTATTAGTGTACTATCACTAATGAACGTATCACCCTCAATAGTTATATGGAAACCATATAGTACGGGTGGCACACTAATTCTACTAGAACTTCTAAGAGGTAAGGACTCGTCAATCGATTTAACAGGAGTTTCCTCCTTGGGTTGAGTGCTAGTGTTGAAGGTACCGTCAACGCTTGACTCTTGAAGCTTTTCAAGGTCAATTTGCCTCCCACTGTCCTCTTGGCATATGTGTTCTCTCTCTCAGAAAACCCCACTCCTCGCAATGAAGACACATTGTCACTCGGTCTATAGAAAAGAGATATCCAAAGGACTTTTGCGGGTAGCCGACGAAAATACATCGCTCACTACAAGGTTCGAGATTGTCGTGAGTCTCTCGTCTTAGGAAAGCCTTGCAAGCCCAAACATTGATATGTGCCAACGAGGGAACCTTCCTTATCCACATCTCGTGAGTTGTTTTGGCAACCTTCTTAGTTGGGACTATATTAAGGGTATGGATGGAAGTCTCTAAGGCATACCACCAAAATGATATAGGTAACAAAGCTCGAATCATCATGGAATGAACCACGTCCAGCAAGGTTCGATTTCACCTCTCAGCCACACCATTAAACTGCAGTGTCTTAGGCGGCGTCAATTGCAAAAAAAAAAATTTGCATTCCTTAAGATAGTCGTGGAACTCGATACTAAGATACTCACCACCTCGATCAGATTGGAGCATCTTTATCTTCCTACCCAACTGATTCTCCACTTCTTACTTAACCTCTTTGAACATTTCAAAGGTTTATGACTTATGCTTGATTAAGTACATTATTTCATAAGTTGTCTACAACCATCACAATTTCATATATACCATTACAAGGCAATTCTTCAAAATAGAAAGTACCATTGAAGAAAGCATTAATACAACCAATTTCATTATTAAACGAAAATCTAAAACCTTGTTTATACAAACAATGAAAAGAAATAATGTTTCTCACAATTTCAGACGACTAGCAACAATTAGTCAAGCCTAAACCTAACCCACTACTAAGCACTAAAGAATAAACTCAAATCTTGGTAACAGGCGATGCTTTCCTATTCCCCATGATCAGGTTCATCTTCCCATGCTCCACATCCCTATATCTTCTTAGACCCTGCAAATCAGAAAAAATGTGAAAACCACATCATGTATCAAGGACCTAAAAACATGCATGTGATGAGTTATTATATTGAATAGTGTAAATACCTACGAAGGTGGGCTTTATCTTCCCATCCTTGATATCCTATAGATACTTCGGGCAGCTTCGTTTCCAATGCCCTTTCTCATGGCAATAGAAGCACTCTGCTTCTTATGGGTTGGTACAGGGGGCAGCAGAACCAGTTTTTGTCCCATTAGAAGAGGATCCATCATGGGACTTTCCCTTATGGCTCTTAGAAGGATCCTTTCTCTTCTACCCTTTTCCTTGCCCGATAGCCAAGACATGGATAGAAATAGTAGGAGTAGATGCAATAGATTATACTTTTAGACTGCTCTCAGCAGTCCTTAGCAGGCCTTGAAGCTTGCTCAGAGTGACATCCTCCTTGTTCATATGATAGGTCATACGAAACTGGTCATAACAAGGAGGAAACGAGTGTAGAATGATATCTATGAACAGCTCCTCATCGAAGTTGGCATTCAACTTCAGGAAGCGATCAACAAACCTTGGCATTTTCTACAAATGGGCCATGATGGACTCTCCATCCTTCATTTTGGTAGTGATCATTGAGGCGATGATCTCGTACCTCTCCTGCCTATCACTTTGATGGTACCTTTCCATTAAATATTGGTGCGTCTTGTATGGATAGTAATACTTATAGGAGTTTTAGAGTTCAGTAGTCATTGTAGTGAGTATGATGCAATGGACCTTTGTTGCATCCTTTTCATGAGCCTCGTAGGCAACAATTTACTCTGGAGTAGCAATATTTTGGTCAATTTCTTTTAGCTCTTTGTCGAGAACATACTCTTTATCCTTGTAACGTGTGACCATGAAAATGTTGCGGATCCAATCATTAAAATTAGATCCATCGAAGATCACCTTCCCACACAAGTTCATGAGTGAGAATAAGCCAGAAGGGGTTGAGCCAGAAGCATTGTTGTTCAGAGTAGACAACTGAAAAAAGAAAATTAACAAAGTTTAGATTAGATAAGAATCCCCAATTAAACACCCAAATGAAAAATTAGGGCTAGGACCCAACACAATTATTTACAATTCAGAAGCGGGATGTCATAATCTAATTGCAAATAATTTGAAGGTAGGTAAATGAAAATTTACCAATTTTCACCATGAAAAACGAAAAGGATTTTAAGTTTTAAATGAATTGAAATTCCTAGATTCTTTTTAGATTCATTGAACTTCTGAATGGCATGTTTAAATCTCGAATATGCGCTTCAAGTTTGTGACTGGGATACCGAGGATCACAAACAAGGTGTGAATAACCATGCAAATGTGCTTGGTATTCTCGGTGTCATTTATCACCTAATCAATGTGTCGGTTAGCCATACACGTTCCATCAATCAATGATAAAAATCGAGCCACCCTTTGCCACCTTTGTGTAACAGCCCGGATCCCCAGGTACCTTTACTTTCATATTTTTGGTATTCTGTGAGGGGACTCGGCAAGTTGGAGGTCGAACTCGCCGAGTCGGGTCGCGGTTTTGGACGGAGGTTCACATCCGGACTCGGCGAGTCCGTGCTGTTTAATGAAACCCTAATTTCCCGGCCCTAAGCCCTATTTAAAGGACCTTATGGCCTTCATTTGCGGCCACCTTGAGCCCTGAGTGCACCCAAACGGCTGAGAGACTTTGTGAGTGAGATAGAGGCTATTTGTTCATCATTTTGTGTGATTTTTGCAAGAAGGAAGGAGAAGATCAAGCTTGAAGAGTTGGGGAGCTTGGATCTGCTTCTATTTCATCAAGGGAACCTTCTTGAGGTAACTTTCAGAGCTAAACTTCGTATTTTGGTTAATGTGTCTAAGCTAGGGTTTCTTCTTGCCTTATTTGGCTTGATTTGGAAGTATGAAAGGTCCCATGGAAGTATGGAACCTAGATCTGGACCTTAGCAGGTCCAGAAGGCCCCAAATGACAAGCTTTATGTCCATTCTTTTGAGTTGGAAGCTAGGGTTGCCATATTAGAGGTTATTTCTCCAAAATGAGCCTTGTATGCGTTGCATGGCGACCAAGACTGAGACTTTACGTGACAAATGAGATTGGGAAGGCCAGATCTATGTGTGTATGGAACGGATCTGACCGCAAAAGCCAGTTTTAGCTGATGCATGGCATGGACTCGCCGAGTCTGAAGAACAGACTCGACGAGTCGCTTGAAGATTGTCCTTGTGACCACCCAGTGTGTAGTCCTGCCGAGTTGTGGGTGGCTCAGTGAGTCACGGAGAGTTAGAAATGTGTTAACAGGTGAACCGAGTTGAGTTGGGACTCGCCGAGTTGTCCTTGGGACTCGGCGAGTTGAGTCGCGGTGGCCCCGTAATTCATGCCCAGGTGGAACTCGTCGAGTCAAAGGGAAAATCCTTGCGAGTTGGAGAAAACGCGTAGACTCGCCGAGTCACTATAGTGCACTCACCGAGTCCGGTCAATTTGACCAAAGACTATTGACCAAGTCGACCAGTGTTGACTTGATAAAGATGGGCAACCTTAGTGGTACAAGTAATAATTATAGATTCATGATGTCATAGGAGGATTACAGCTCGGGGGTTCGAGCATGAGTGATTTCCAGGGTTCATGAATTAGCGGGACATACGAGGTGAGTCTTCTCACTATACTGTACCCGGAAGGGTTTGACTGTGTGACCGGAAGGTCGAATATGATATGAGATATATGCCTTATGTGTAATAAGTTATTCGTTATATGTGCCATGTATGATATGCTTGATATGGGCCGGAAGGCGTGGTCATATGGACCGTAAGGTTGACGTGGGTAGGACCGGAAGGTTTACCTAGTCGGGATGGAAGTCCCCCGAGACACATGGACCGGAAGGTCAGGGCCTGGAAAGGCGTATGTATGTAGGTTGTATTTTTGGGAACTCACTACGCATTTATGCTTACAGTTGTTGTGTTATGTGTTTCAGGTACTAGCGAGGACCGTAGGAAGGCGTCGGCGTGATCGTACACACACTCGGGGAAATCATTTTGTGATCTTTGTTATGTAATCGGTCGTGACTAAATTGTTACATTGGAACCTAAATTTATTACCCGATGTTTTGATGATTGTAAAAAAAAAAAATTTAAAATTGGTTTTGAAATTTAGTTCGTTACACTTTGCTAGTCCCAAATTAGTGTGTCGGTTAATCACACCCGCTCCACTAACTACTTGGCAAAGTGCAAAGTGCAATTTCATGGAATAGCCTACATTTTCACATTTTTCCTAAAGTAACTAAGATTGGGAATTTATAAAAACATTTAGTTACTTTATATAACCATTATACTTATTAATGAGGAATTAAGTTGTCCTATCCTACCCGCTCGACTAATGACCAGCCACTAGTTAAGGGTGTGGTAGATAAGAGTGGATACCCAATGATGGTCATTTTATAGGTCGCTTCCTGAAACACCCCCTATAGACCAACTTTGTGAATGAGGCCTACTAACAGTAAGACTGACTTGTCTTATCATACATACATACATACATACATACATACATACATATATATATATATATATATATATATATATATATATATATATAACTATTAATCTTTTAATATTATAATACTCTAAGGGTTGAATTTTAAACTTTTAAAACTCTAGGGTTTAGAATTTAAATATTTCAAAATTAAAACTTTTGATTAAAATTTAAATTCCAAAACTTGCGGGCAAGTTTTGAAACTTTGAAAAACTTTCTAGCTCAAATTAAAATAATTTAGTTAATCAAATAATTTGTCATTATCTAAAATTGACCTAATTTAATTTATGGCAAGATAATTCACATCAAAGAATACAAATAATTATCTTTATCATATAAACTAATAATTATCTTATGGATTGACAATTATCTTCTAATTGGATTAAGATATGCATTACCATAAAAGATAAAAAACGAATTTTAATTAGAAAAACAATTTACGGTTTTCCTCCAAATCCAATCTTAGCCAAAATCCCGAAAATACGCATTCTGACTCGTACCATGTCGTGGCAAGATATGCTACGTCGTGGTCATCAGGCAGATGCAAAATCGAAAAACTTTTGTTTTGAATAATTAAGCATATCATCAAATACAATATAAATATAGCATAGTCTCTGATACCATTGATGGGGTTTGAGCATAAAAACAAGCCTATGGCGCACATGCAAACCCTAAAGCTTTGGATCTAGTTTTTCTAATTGTACATGCAATAATCATCCAAAGCTTATAAACCCTAATCTAGCATGTTTATTTCAAAACTGACATAATAAACAAGTTAGAATGATACATTTCTTTGTAGCTTCAATATCTTCAACCTCTGAGAGCTTTAGTATCACAGGTGTAATACCTCTAATCGATCACAAACTCCAAGAGGATGCCCCAAGGGTTCCTAATATAGTTAAATAATTAGGGTTTCAGTCTGTCACACCCCTAAACTGAAACACCAAAAATATTCGGAGGTGGAGGTCGTCATGTACAGTATCACATTAACTGCATCATAGTAATCAAAGTAAACACAACCATTACATTAAAAATACAGGTATTTACATATGTCTAATACATAGTTTGTATACATAAAAAGTATAACAAACTATAAAAGACAAGACTCTATATGATCCATCTTCTTAAAATCCTGCTGGAGTACCTATCTACCGATTTCCTGAGAATACTAACGATTTGTAATGAAAACTTGTCATTGAATCTGTAAAAAAAGTTTGTATGCTTCTTAAGAAAATTCAATATTTTCTAACAAATGTGTTTGTTACTATGTTCAGTAGTAGTGTATAACGTACTAGTTCGTATGCCTGGTTAGCACCAGTTGTATTGTATGTCGTTTTTTTTAATGAAAACCCCTTGTATAAAAACCCAGGCAATCACCAGTATGTATAGTAGTTTTATTACTTAAAATAAAACCATGTATTGTATCCCTGGAATCCTCCAGTGTAATGTATAGTAGTTCTATTAATTAAAATAAAACTAATGAAGAATGAAATCCAGTAAACAAAGGTTAGTTTATACTATTATGTGTCATATAACCATGCTTGATATGACTGATGACCTCTATGACTTTTTTTAGGCGTCGGACGGTATGATATTTGTTACCCCATGCATGCCAACCTAACTTTAACTACTAGTTTAAGTGTGGGATTGTCAATCTCGAATAGATCTATTCACAAATCTCATGCTCTCCCTCCAGGAGACTCTTCTTACACTAAAGGATAGGATTTAGTAGGTATCTCGAAGGGTACAAATGAAGTGATGTCTCACATTCCCGTATTAACTAGTTAACGTGTAGTTTTGTATCGTTCTATTGTACATGAAATCATATGTATACTTCATAGAGTAATAATGATTATACTTAATTAATTATCTAGTACGGTACTCTTGTAATCAAAATATGGTAATGTATACCGTAAACTATAAATGTCATAGCTTATATGATAGTTAATGTAAAATCCGAAAATGGTAAAACTGTGTAATGAATTCCTAAATTATAATTGTTATAGTTTGCATGTATGTTAAGTGCCCGGTTCGTGTATTGTTCTGAAAACTATGCAATTATAATTGCGAGTTGAAAACTTCCCTTATGCTCAGCATATTACAAAAGGGATATGATATCTAAACATTTTATAAAATGTGGTGATCTTTTGGTTATATCAATTGCATAAGTTTTAATGTATAGAAGTTATGTGTATAAATTTCATAAAAACTATTTGTGTTTGGCTTGTATCCCCCCCCCCCCCCTAAAATGTTAAAATGATAGAAACGTAGGGGTATGAACTCATCGATGATTGCATGAATGTGCTAGACAACGAGACTAGAATTGAGGGCCCTCAAGTTGTACACGAAGTTAACGAAATCCTAAAAATAATTAAACACATATTTGTATAAAAAAATTAGTGATTTCATTAGATAAAGTGTTAGAAAAACACTTTCTTTTGGTTCATGGCCGTGAACACCACTTAGACCGGAAACAACTAATTATCGAAGAAAACTCGGGTTTTTCGCGTATATTTGGTTCCAACTCTTATATTAAATTCAATTATATAACTTAAATGATTTTTCAAACCGTATGAATTTGACTGAATTAAATAAATATTCAAAATTTATTTAACGGAATCGGCTAACGTTAACGGAAAAAGGTTCAGGCTATCACATCATCCCCCCGATAGATGGAATTTCGTCCTGAAATTCTAACATAGAATACAAATCATGGAATCGGAAAAAGATGAGGGTACTTCCGTTTCATCTGATCTTCGCGCTCCCAAGTGAATTCAGTCGCCACTTGGCATTCCAGCGGACCTTAGGGATGCTCTTGAGATCCTTAACTTCCTTCTTTTATTAATGACATGGGCTAGGAATGCTTGACATTCTTTTCGAAGATATTTTTTGGCTTTGTTGCATGATATGATACAGAGGTCTTTGCTAAGTTTATAACCATAAATGATGAGGGCCTCTCCATTAGGCAGATTAAGGCGAATGGATTTCTTGTAATAGAGAATATTGGCACAATGGAGACTTAACAAGTCCATACCAATAATGACATCGAAGCTTTTTATGAAAACTGGCATGAGGTCGATCGGAAAGAAATGATCACTTAGGTTAAGGGTACAAACTATGAATACATCTTTAGTGTTCTCTTTCTTACCGTTAGCCATCTTGACGGTAAGGGTTTCGGTTAAAGGTTTGGATTTATGCTTGAGTAGATGCTTAAATGCATGACTAACAAAACTTCTCTCCACACCCGAATCAAAAAGGATGCATGCATAAGAGTTGTCGAGGAGGAACGTACCCGTTACTACGGTGGGATCAACAACTGCTTCCTCCTGGACCATGGCTATCACTCTCCCTGTTTTGCCTGCTATTGCCTTAGGGTAATTTTTCTGGAAGTTCCCGGTCTCACCCCAGCCATAGCAGGCTTGACCAACTCAATCTCCAGGAGCCTGATTGGTTGGTTGGTCTTGTGTCTTGCAGAAACGGGTTGAGTGACCCTTTTTGCCACAACTATTGCACAACATCTCACGATACTACCCGTGGTGATGGAAATTATATTTATCGCAGCATGGAAGGGTACCATCATATCTACTAGTAGGTGCTTAAGCTGTAGGGGCTGCGACAATAGTAGTAGCAGCGTGAACTACCACTATTTGTTGTTTCTTTGAAGGCTCCTGCGAAGATTTGCCTTTGTGCTTGTTCCAAAACTTCTGTTTCTCACCACTCACCTTTGGTGGGTCGGGAACAACTACTGCAAGTTCATGATCAACCCCGTGATCTATAAGGGTCTATGCTAGGCACTTAGCGTTGTCAATGTGAGAGGGTTTACAACCAAGACATTCCCTTGAGTTGGGGGTGTCAATCCCCATATGTACCTCTCAATTTTCATGCTTTCCAGGGTGACCATCACAGGACACGGAAGAGCCAAGTTCCAGAACCTAGCAGTGTACGTAGCAATGTCAGAACCCTTCATCTTTAGGTTCCAGAGCTCGTGCTCCAACTTTTTCATCTCGCCCCTTGGGCAATACTTTGCAAGCATTAACTCTTTCAAACTTTCCCAAATCATGGCATTGGCTACCGACAGAGTTAGGGATTTGACTCGGCTATTCCACCAAGTTAGTGCTCTATTGGTGAAGGTGCAGGCGGGAAACTTCACCTTGCTTGCCTCGGGGCACACACAGATCTCGAAAATTGATTCGATCTTCTCGAACCATCGCGTTAGGGAAATGACACCTCCATTGCCTTCAAAGGATTTGGGTTTTGCATTTATAAATATTTATAGGAATACTCCTTCTGGTGTCCCTGACCACCATCAAGATTAAAGGGATGGGTACCACTTCTCGATTTTCTAGAACCGCCATAATTAATATGTGACATCGCGGCAGCCACAATGGCTATAACTGCTGCTTGGAACATAGCCGAATCGAACATAGGAGGTGGCAGCGTCGGATATGTCGGGGGATTGTTGTTCTTTCTGTTGGGTCTCTTCCTCGGAGGAATCTTATTCTAAAAGAATCAAGAAGAAGAGGATGGTAAGTCCCCTAGAATCAAGTGATATGAAACAATACATATCTTAAAGTGTTCCACTAAGAGATATACAAAGAAAGGTTACCAATACAAATGAACTATCGCTAGGATAGAAATAAGTAGCAACATTTTGAATGAATCTTTACACTGAGTTCGGCTCTAGCTAAAACACTCCTATAGTATTTTTAAAGTTGTATGTTCTGTTCTATCGATCACTTGTTGTATATAGCTTGGTAAGTTTTAGGCCTGTTACAACACCACAGTCACTCCCAAACACATGTTGGTCGTGTCTCAAATAAATATAGTTGATCAGGTTATATTGATTCTAGACATGACTACATAACTATCCACATTTAACTACAGTGTCCAACATCCAAATACTTTTAGTTTTGTTCTACTTGCGATACTATTTCTGGTATGTATGTATACTTGTATACTTCGGATAAGATACTTATATTTTAAAAAGTATACTTTTAGTTCAAAGCACTACGGCCCCTTAGTGTTTATAGTTGTATACCATGTAAGGTTCGGGATACTTAATTCACTATAAACAATAGCTTTGATACCAATTTTTCACACCCCCAAACTGAAACGATGAAAATGATTGGGTGTGGAGGACGTCATGTACAATATCACAACAATTGCATCATAGTAGTCAAAGTAAACATGTACAACCATTACATTGAAAATATAGGTATTTACATCTGTTTGATACATACTTTGTAAACATTAAAAGTATAACATAATATAAAAGAAGAGACTTTGTACGCTCTGTCTTCTCAAAAGCCTGGTGGAATACATGTCTACTGATTTTCTGAGAATACAAGCGATTTTTAAAAGAGTGTCAGCATTAAGCTGGTGAGTTCATAAGAATGTTTTTATAATGAACACCTGTCATTGAATCTGTAAAATTTTTTGTATGCTTCCAAAGAAAATCCAATATTTTCTAACAAATGCGTTTGTTACTGTGTTCTGTAGTAGTGTATAATGTACTAGTTCGTACACCTGGTTACCACCAGCTGTATTGTATGTCGTTTTTTTTTAATGAAAACCCCTTGTATGAAAACCCAGGCTATCACCAGTATGTATAGTAGTTTTATTAGTTAAAATAAAACTATGTATTGTAAATCCTCCAGTGTAATCTATAGTAGTTCTATTAATTAAAAAAAACTAATGAAGAATGAAATTCTGTAAAACAAAGGTTAGTTTATACTATTTTGAGTCGTATAACCATGCTTGACAAGACTGATGACCTCTACGACGTTCTTCTGGCGTCGGACGGTATGATATTTGTCACCCCAGGCATTTTGCCTAACTATAGCTAGTAGTTTAGGTGTGGGATTGTCAGTACCAAATAGATCTATTCAAAAATCTCATTCTTTCCCCCCGGGAGACTCTGGTTACACTAAAGTATAGTATTTAGCCTGTACCTTGAAGGGTACAAATGAACTGATGTCTCACAATCCCGTATTAACTAGTTTATGTGTAGTTTTGTATCGTTCTCTAGTACTTGAAATCATATGCATACTTAATAGAGTAATAATAATTATACTTAATCAATTATTTAGTATGGTACTCTTGTATTCAGAATATGGTAATGTATACCGTAAACTATAAATGTCATAGCTTATATGATAGTTAATGTAAAATCCGAAAATGGTAAAACTGTGTAATGAATTCCCAAACTATACTTGTTATAGTTTGCATGTATGTTAAGTGCTCGGTTTGTGTATTGTTCTGAAAACTATGCAATCATAATTGCGAGTTGAAAACTTCCCTTATGCTCAGCATATTATAAAAGGGATATGATATCTAAACATTTTATAAAATGTGCTGATCTTTTGGTTATATCAATTGCATAAGTTTTAATTGTATAGAAGTTCTATGTATAAAGTTCATAAAAACTATTTTGTTTGGCTTGTATCCCCCCCCCCCCCCCCTAAAACGTTAAAATGATAGAAACGTAGGGGGTATGAACTCATCGATGATTGGGTGAATGTGTTGGACAACAAGACTAGAATTGAGGACCCTCAAGTTGTACACGAAGTTAACAAAATCCTAACAATAATTAAACACATATTTTTATCAAAAATTAGCGATTTCATTAGATAAAGTGTTAGAAAAACAATTTCTTTTGGTTATGGAAAGTTACCGAGACTCGATCGAAGTGGAAAAGTGGGTTTGCAGCCAAGATTTATGTTGTATGGCTTATTACGGCCGTGAATGGATTACGGCTGTGAACTATTCTCAGCTGTGAACTGTTCTCGGTTGTGAACAGTGCCTTTGAAGTGTTTATGGTCTTTGAAGATTTAAAGGGTTCACGGCCTGTTCTTGGTGAAATATGAAGATTTGAAGGGCTCACGGCCATGAACTCAAGAACAACAATGTTTGAATCGATGAAAAAGCTGGTGTTTGATGCTCCAAAATGTGTTTTAAGGTGGATGGAGTGATAGATGAAGAGAAAACTTGAGAAATCTTGGGTTTTCGAGTGACGGTTTTAGAGAGAGAAAGTGTGTTTGCTTCCAGAATAGTATGAATGAAGGTAGAAACCATGTATTTATAGGCTGTGAGTATGGTCGGTGGTGGCGTCCAGTCGTGAACGATTCATGACTGTGATACGGTTCATGGCCGTGAACACCACTTGGACCAGAAACAGCTACTTCTCGAAGAAAACTCGGGTTTATTTTTATTTTTATTTTTATTTGCGTAAATTTGGTTCCAACTCTTATATAAAATTCAATTATATAACTTAAATGATTTTTCAAACTGTAAGAATTTGACAGAATTAAATAAAAATTCAAAATTTATTTAACGGAATTGGCTAACATTAACGGAAAAAGGTTCGGGTTGTCACATCATCCCCCCCGATAGAGGGAATTTCGTCTTGAAATTCTAACATAGAATACAAATCACGGAATCGGAAAAAGATGAGGGTACTTGCGTTTCATCTGATCTTCGCGCTCCCAAGTGAATTCAACCCATAGGATCCTTCCACAACACCCTATGGACGAATTCTATGTGGGCTTCCACAAGAATTTCGTCTATCCGTTAACTTAAGGATCCACAGACCATTTTGCAATTATTTTATATACAATATCAATCCCACTTATTTAATTTATCTCTTTTGACCACAGAATTAATTCTAAATTTATTCTTGACCAATATCAATTAAATAATATGATTTCCCTTTTAATTTATTATTCACATAATATATTAATAAATCATAATCAACCTCTTTCTCCATAATTCATCCAATCAAGTTGCTTTAGTGAACGCAACCCAAAAGGACCATGCTACTATCGGGTCAAGTACATACCAATTATAGTTAAGAGCTTACACACCTAATCTAACACATACATGCTGCTGAAATAGAGGATCCTGCCGACTTGCGACTCAGAGCGTCCACAACCACGTTCTCTTTCCCCGGATGGTAAAGGATCTCGTCGTCATAATCCTTGACTACTCCAAGCCACCTACACTGCATCATGTTTAGGTTCGGCTGATCCATGATGTGTCTCAGGCTCTTGTGGGCCGTCTAAATGGTACAACGGACCCCATAGAGATAATATCTCCAAATATTAAGAGTGAATACCACCGATCCAAACTCCAAATCATGTGTGGGATATCTCGTCTCATGCAGCTTCAGCTGCTGCGATGCATATGCTATCACCCGTCCTCTCTTCATAAGGACCGCTCTCAATCCAGTGATTGATGTATCACAAAACACCACAAAATCCTCGACTCCCTCAGGGAGTGGCAACGTCTCTGTCTCAGTGTCTTGAATACAGTCTGCTGTTCAGGGCCAAACCGAAAATCCACCCCCCTCGTCAGACGTGTGAGGGGTACCGCAATCTTCGAGAAATCATGTATGAATCTCTGGTAGTAGCCTGTAAATCCAAAGAAGCTCCTGATGTCTGAGGGAGATTTCAAAACCTCCCACTGCATAACTGCCTCGATCTTGGCCGGATCGACCAAAATTCCCTCCTGGGTAACGAGATGTCCAAGGAACTGAGCCTCTCATAACTAAAACTCGCACTTCGAGAACTTGGCATACAACTGCTCTCTTATTAACACCCCCCCCCCCCCCCGTTGCTCATGAAGATCCTCCTCATGTTGCTCTGTAGTCTTGGAGTACACCAAGATGTCCTCTTTAAGCACAATGACCAAGTGATCGAGTATCGGTCTACACACCCGATTTATCATGTCCATAAATACTGCCAGCACGTTGGTAAGCCCAAATGGCATGAACACGAACTCGTAATGTCGATAATGAGTCCAAAAACACGGTCTTCTCCACATCCTCCTCCCTAACCCTAACCTGATGGTACTCGGACCTCAGGTCTATCTTGGAGAACCAAGATGCTCCTTGCAACTGATTGAAAATATCATCTATCCTCGGGAGTGGATAATGGATCTTCACCGTCAACTTGTTCAACTCCCGGTAGTTAATGCATATTCGGTGTGAACCATTATTTTTCCTAACGAAGAGAATCGACGCTCCCCATAGAGAACTGCTCGGACGAATGAACTGTTTGCCCAACAGTTCCTACAGCTGTGATGATAGGTCCTGCATTTACGGTGGTGCCAATCGATATGGCGACTTGGCGATAAGGGTTGTACCTGGCACTAGGTCGATCCTGAAGTCGACCTGCCTCTCCGGAGGCACTCTGGTTAATTCCTACGGAAACACATCAACGAACACTCTAACAACCGGAACATTCGAAATCGAAACCTGATCTATAACCTGCGTATCCACCACATACGCTAAATAACCCGCACGCCCGTGCTAAATGTATTGTGGAGCCTTGAAAGCTGAGCAAAACCCTAATCCCAATCTAGTGTCCTCATTATAGATAATTAGTTCTCCCCCAATTGGGGTTTGAACTACCACCCGCTGACCCTCACAGTCGATTATGGCACCGAAACTACTAAGCTAGTCCATAACCACAATCATACATACTTCCCCCATGGGAATCAAAATAAAGTCTATCAAGAAAGATACCCCTAAATCTCCAACACGCAACCCTAGTAGACTGAAGAAGCGAAAATCCGATGTTCGTTGGCAATAGAGACTAGCAGCGGACACTCTAGCTCTCTTACTGGAAAACCGAACTCCCTATTGAATGACTAAGAGAAAAATGAACGACTCGCTCCCGATTCAAATAATAACAAAGTAGGTAAGGAGTTCACTAAGAACGTACCTAATCATAGGCACAAACATATAAGCATAAAACATATATAATCAATAAGATAAAGGATAGAAACATACCAGCAACCACATCCGGTGCTTTCCTAGCCTCCTCATCTGTAAGCTGGAAGGCACATCCCCGAGCCTTCGTAGGCTCTGCACTACCCTTAACCCCGTCAGAAATCCTCAATGTAGCCAGCGCTGGAGCCTGTCCGGGCATGGAAGTAAGCAATGCACGGTTGTTCTTCAGGTGACCAACCTGATTGTAATGATAGAAGATCCTCATATCCTTAACCAGGACTGGCTAGCTGCAATCCCTCACAAAGTGCCCCTCCTTTTCGCATTTGCGGCACACACTACCAGATATGCAAGCTGCCGAATGGTCTTTCCCACATTTCCCACAAGTGCGGCCGCGCTGGCCCCTAAACCTAGAATTAGCGGTCTTAGGTCACTTCGGCACAACCTATGACTGCGACAGGGCCTGCCTCTGCTCCAACAACTATAACTCAATCTGCAACTCATGCCGCCTAGCGACCTCCTTTAATTCCAACAGTGTATCATAGCGTTGGGTAGCAACAAATTGACGGATGTAAATCTTGAGCATGCTTAGATAACATGTTATCTGAGACTGATCAGAAGAAAACTCCGGGAAAAACATTGCCATCTCAGTGAACATGCTGCTGATCTCTGTCACCGACTCCATAACATGTCTCAAATCCAAAAACTCATGTATCTGTCACTCGCGCTCCACCCGTGGAATGTAGCGAGCGCAGAACATCTCCCTAAACTGATCCTAAGCAACCACAACTCTCTAATCATCAGTAAACGACCCAGTAATCGACCTCCACCAGTCTTTTTCTCCGGACCTCAGCAGGTTCAGAGCACATCTGACCTTTTGGTCAACAGGACATGAGCATGTGAAGAAACATCCCTCCATGTCAAAGAACAACCTTATGGCTACGATCGGTTCCGAAATCCCATCAAAATTCAGGGGCTTCATGTTATTGAAGTCCTGGTACTGAAAAGTCCGGCTGGTCTTACCACTAGCGGTAGCTATAGATGCAGAGGCTGCAACGATAGTCATCTCAGTAAGGGCTGCATAGCGCTCATCAAAATACTTCACTATGGCGGTCTTGATAGACACGAACATCTCTGGAAACTGTGCTTGGAACAGTATAGCAACCTCATCATGCAGGATCTACCAAATCATGGCGTCAACTCATTCGACCTCATCTGGCTAATAGCCTCGGATCTGCTGGTCTACCATGACTGCCCTCTCCCTCTCCCGATCCAGATCTGCTGACAAACCGCCTCGTGATCACCATACTGAAAATATACCACTAAGATATCATCCATTCCATATAATACAGGGAACCAACTCCCAACCAAAACCCTAGGGGTTGTGACTTCCTTGCTACGCATATGGGTCATGTACTTTCAGTAGTACGGGTCCATACTACCTTCCACACCTAACCATATTTTTCTCAAGTATCATCACAACGCCCTAACAATATACATATGCATGGCAAGCGCTCAATCTTCATTCCTAGAGGAAGGCTAAATATCTCATAACTGCCCGACTAACCCCGCATAACTCAATTGTCTAATCACTAACTGTCACACGACCCTCCATTGGTGTTAGATGACTATTCCATGAATATAATCACATACCCCGTAGTTTAAACACTCTTAGGCTAAAAGATTCAATCCCACAACGGTTAGACTTAGAAAAGAGTTGTACAGCAGGACCAAACCACTCAGCCTAAGATCCTTTAAACCATGCAATATGTGATTTAGCATATCCAATCAATAGCCAATTCACACACAAAAGAGTTACAAACCATCTCAACAAGAGAACCCTATAGGAACTAAGGCATCATATAATCAAGAAATTCTATCATGCAATTCCTGAAGATCCCTAGCTTATCACTATCATGCTGCTCTATCGTATCATAATATCAAATAACTATATGGTATTTTGGGGTCTACTTACTGGCTCCGGCTGAACATACTCTCTGGATCCTCCTTTAGTATTTTGAAAACCATTTGAAAATCATTTTTAAAATGTTTTCCCTTAGTTTGAGACTGGATTCACACGAGTGTTCCTTGAATTCACTCAAACCAAGGCTCTGATACTAACTTATAGCATCCATAAAATTCATGAAAATTTAAAACTTTTTCAAGCATTCAAAAACCATTATTTATTACAAAATGTTTTTGATAATAGTTTCATATCAGAGTATCCCAAAATTCAAAATGATAAAATGTGAGGAGGTGCACAATCATGCCTTCGCCTTCTCGCGATCATCTGAAGTACCTAAAACAAATTCCAAAAATGTAAGCCCAAAGCTTAGTGAGTTCCCCCAAAATACCAACATCTTACAAAAATAACCATATCATAACAAACAACATGCATATAGAGTCTGTAGTATGATTGGACCACCCTCATTGGCCCATCAGTCTATCTGGCCTAATCTCAGAACCTTCAGCATATCTGGTCTGCCCTATCGGGCCTTCAGCGTGTCTGGACCGTTCTCCGAGCCTCTGGTTTAAGGATATCTTGAATTAGGGTTTATTTAGGGTTTCCTGACTGGACTATATAAACAACCTAAACCTTCTAATTTTTGGCCACTCATTCTCTTGAAGAGCTACCTGAAAATTGAAGCCCCTCTCCTCCTTCTTAATCATTCTTCGTTACAAGTGTTAGGTGTGAACCACTACATGCGTGACATTTGTGACGCTTGCTCTTAAGGCTTCATCAACACAAGTATTTGGATTGTTATTACTACATAACAAATAAGGTATGATTATTTTAACCCTTATTTTGTTTTTCGAATATATGCTAGTAGAAAGGTTTTTTATTTTGTTGTTCAAGTTGTATGTTTAATTAGAGAAATCATAGATCACATTTCATTGGATTGCATGCACACATAGGGTTATATGTTTTGCGTAATTCCCATCAGTGGTATCAGAGCGTAAGTTTAGTTTTCTATTAAATTGATACAAATGTGAACTTGAACGAGGAGAAGCAACATAATCGTCATTATGTTCTGACACGACGATGTGGTGACCTTCGATTTTACTCTACCACGACATGGTAATTGTTTGCCACGACATGGTGGGCTGTCAGATTCAAAAAATTCGATTTTAAGATATATTATGAATTGATTACGATAACTACCTTTAATAATATTTTTTAGTTGTATAAACTGAATATTTTAAACTCTAATTTGATATCCTTATCTAGAACTCATAACTCGTTTTACTTTTCAACTAAATTAATTTAATATTAAAATTTGAAATTTTAAAATAAAACATATTATTTTTGGATAAAATTTAAAAATACACAATTATATTATATGTAACATTAAAAGACTAATATATATATATATATATATATATATATATATATATATATATATATATATATATATATATATATATATATATATATATAAGACAAGTCAGTCGAACCGCTATTACGCCTAATTCATGAAGCCGATCTATAAGGGGATATAAGAAAATTGTCTATAAAATTGCGATTGAATGTGTGTCCACTCTCACTCAATGTTTCCTTGATTGATGGAGGGTCATTAGCTGAACGAGTTTGATAGGACAACCTAATCATCATTAATTAGTATAATGAATTATAAAGTAAGTGAGCATCTTTTTTAAAATTCTCAATCTTAGTTACTTTAGGAAAAAATGTGAACTTGTATGCTAACCCATGAAATCACACATTACACTTTATGTGTCGTTAGTGGAGCGCTTGTGGTTAACCAACATATTAATAAGGACGAATAAAGAGTGGAAATGGATGTCTTGAAAATTATCATTGATTAATAGAGAACGTGTGGTTAACAGACACATTAAATTTAGATGATAAATGACATTGAGAGTATCAAGTTATTTTGCATGGTTATTCACATTTTATTTGTGATCCTCGGTATCCCGATCACAAATGGAAGAGCATAATCCATATTAAACTTGCCATTGAAAAGTCAGTGATTCTCAAAAGATCTAGGAATTTCGTTTAAAACTAAATTCGTTACAATTTTGTTTTTCGCTGGTTAAATTGGTAAATCATCATATACATACCTTTATATAATTTGCAATTAGATTACGACGTCCATTTTTTAAGTTGTAAAATATTTAGTTGGATCTTGGCCTTAATATTTCATTTCTAGTGTTATATTGAGGAATATTCTTATCTAACTAAAACTATCGTCTCTACTCTTCCATATCTCAACTCCAACTGATGCTTCCAGTTCCTCCTCCTCCAATAATAACAACTTTTATCTGTTGAACATCTACTCAAAGGTGTAATTGGATGGCACCAATTACAATGATTGGATGCACAAGATTAAGATGGTCCTTCGCTTCAAGGACAAAGAATATGTCCTTGAATAACCTTTGGATGAGATCAATGAAACAAAGGCCACTCCTGAAGAAATGTTCGCCTTCAGAAAGAACTATAATGATGCCATAAAAGTTGTCTGAATCATGGTGGCGACAATAACTGCAGAATTGCAAAGGCACTATGAGGATTATTGGATGTACATGATGAGCAAGGACCTTATGGAGAAATACCATAAGCGAGCTCATCAAGAAAAGTACGAGGTGGTAAAGTCCCTCATTGCAAGCAAGATGAAGGATAGAGAGTCTGTGAGAAACCATGTTTTGAGATTGAAACGATATGTGGATACACTTATCAAGCTTAATGCGAATTTTGATGAAGAGCTGGCAATCGACATAGTGTTGAACTCTCTACCAAGTTGTGATGATCAATTCATTTTGACCTATCATTTGAACAACAACAACGAAACTACTTTGTCACAATTTCACAACCTCCTTCGAACAATTGAAGCAGGGATGAAGGGAAAAGGTGTTTCCTCATCTCCTATAAGTGCACCTCTGTTGGCCATTGGGAAAGGGAAAGGGGAGAAGAGGAAAGTCATCCAAAGCAAAACTGGAAGGGAAAGTCCCAAGTTGGGTCGTTTAGTTCAGGACCCAAAGGAAAATCTAGTTATGATGATCCTCCTGTCTTTGGCCTTAAAGTGGTCACTTGCTTCTACTACAACGACAAGGGGCATTGGAAAGAAAGCTGCCCGAAATACTTGTAGGATATCAAGGATGGCAAGGTGAAGCCAACATCAACATGTATTTATACTATCTTATCAAATAACTCATCCTATTCTCATTCTTGGGGTCCTTGATACATGATGTGGATTTCACATTTATTCTTATTTGCAGGGGATAAAAAGTATTGAGAATGTGGCCTAAGCCCATAAATTATGGTTTGCATTGTATTTAAAGGAATTGTTTTGTGAGGTTTTACATAAAATTATTGAGGAGGGAACTAATTCAATCAAAGGAGATGCAAGATTCAACATATGAAACTATTACTACATTTAAGTTCTTTTTTATTTTGCATCTCGAGAAATAAATAATAGAGATCGTTGGCTTAATTTGTCAAGCTCTACACAGACAAACTTACGATATTTGTAATACATTAACGCTAGTTGTATCCACTAAAATGTTGTTGAAAAAAATGATAGATGAAAGATGGGGTGATTCGGACTCTCTTGTTATGTTATTTTGTGAGCTACACAACATTAACACCCCTCCTTTATCTTCCTCTTATTTCTGCATAGGCTATCAAGCTCTTAATGAACATAACGATCATAAACTTGAATATCACAAGGATATATTTTACGAAGAAATTAATTGTCATCTAGTGGAATTAGATCATCGATTCAAAGACATCTCTATGGAGTTACTTCAACTTTCAACAAATTTAGATCCTATAAACGCTCATGAGCCTTTCCAATGTGATGATTTATGTCAATTAGCAAAGAAGTTTTATACTAAAGATTTCATTGACCATGAGAAAATACTTTTAACGTTGCAACTTCAACATTACAAGGTTGATGTCATTCAAAATTCATATTATAAACAATTGACATTTATTTTTGAATTGTATCAATTTTTTATAATAAGACACATTTTTGATAATGATAAATTAGAGATGTCATTTTCAACAACGTGTCTTATTAAAACAAGAATAGCGAATATAAATGGAAGATGAGATTTTTAACGACTTATTGGTTTTGTACTTTGAAAAGGAACTTGCCAAAAATATTAATTTAGAGACAATTATACAAGACTTTAAAGATGCAAATGATCAACTAGTTTCCATTTGATAAACGATAATGTATTTAATATTAAAATGTTATAACGATAAACCAAATCAAACTTGTTTATATAATTTTGTTTTGATGTTTTGGTTTCGGCCCCTAGTTCTTCTACCCCTGTTTCGCCCTTACCAGACACCAAAATAAATAAAAGGGAGTTGCGAGCCATTACAACCAATAGGCCACTTAATCCATATTATTGTAATTGATCCCTATCGCAAATAACTTATTTGTGGGATGGTCCCTTTGGTTTAGGTAATATGAGTGTTTGGTCTTTAACATTTTTTTTACATTGGACCGTCTTTACTTAATACTTTTATTAACATTTTTTTTACATTGGACCGTCTTTACTTAATACTTTTATTATGTATTTAGTCCATATCAAACCTAAAAATACTATATTGTCCTTCTTTATTTTATTTGTTTATTTGTTTATTTCTTTATTTTGTTTGATAAATAAGATTCCACTAAAAGAAATTAAAAATCACCACCACATTCCTCTGCTCAACCCACCCCTCTCCTCGCTATCTTCTTATTTTCATATTCTCCTGTAAGAAAATACAATCAAATACAAAACTCATGTTTATTGCTTAAGCTATCTAAAACCTAAACCATGTAAACCTTTCATCTTCAAAATCCATGTTTCTTTCTTTAATACACAGAAGTTCGAAAATCCAAACAAAAGCAACAATCTAGCTAGCAAGAAATCAATTTCTTGTTTCAAAACTATATAAAAGTTGAATCCAAAACAAAGCCAAATTTTTGCTGACATTGATAATTTGCTGCTAGAGAAGGGAGACGAACTCAATATTGAATCGTTTTGGAGGAGACAAAATAACATATTTCATCTCTAAGTGTCAAGGAAGGGATGAGACGGTGAGGGATGCCATCTGCAACCATTTCCAACAAGGCATCGGATGTCAACGATTTCCTGGCGAGTCTAATGGGTATGATATGGAAACGAGATTTGCACTTAAAAGCCACCGATCTACATCATTAAGGGTTTGCTCTATTGATCTTCATCATCAATGATTGATATGCACCACCCCCATCCATCTTCGTCGTTATCCTATTTTTTTTCTAGACAAATAGGAATAAAAAACAGAGGTGCAGAAACCCTAGTACTCGTCACTGATTTCCATGGTTCTTTCTGAAAGAAAAAAAAACGTAGATTTGAAAATCCAAAATCCCTTACCAGGTTGTGCTTTTTATAATTTAAATTTGCTAGAGAAATTAGGTTTAAAGCTATGAGAAATGATGTCACAAACACCAACTTCCATGTTGGTGGCAATGGTGGTTCGCCGGAGGAAAAAGGGGCAGCAGTTGTTTGTCGAAGGAGAAGAACTTGTAACACGGTGAGGGAGAAGGGTGTGTTTGGTTTAAGTTGGGACCATATATCTAATAATATTGTTTTTCTGATGATAATAACATAAATAATAATATTAAAATTATCAGGAAGGGTAAAACGGTCTTTTTATGTATGACAAAGATCCGAGACGTTACAAAAACAGAAAGTATTGACTTTCCGAGTTAAAAAAAAAAAAAAAAAACCTTGTTAAAAAGGAGACGTACATATTACCTTAAACCAAAGAGATCATTTGTGTAATTTACCCCTTATTTTTTTTAAGTTAATGTTTAGTCCAACACTAAATAAGGAAACTTAAACATCAAAATCCATGTTTAAGTGCTATAATATCATAGTTCATGTTCTTACTGTTTACAAATATCATTGCAAAATAAATGTGATAATTGCACTGATTCTATATGAAGTTAGAGATTTTTTTTTATTTTTTTATTTTGTAGAATACACTGAGAGTTTTATTTTGAAAAATATTTATACAATTATATATATATATATATATATATATATATATATATATATATATATATATATATATATATATATATATATATATATATATATATTGGCATTTGGATGAAACTAAATCTTAAGTAAACCAAATAGTTATTTAAAATATAATACTACCATACCAAAAATTTACCGGTTTTATAAATTAAGCACTCAATATCCATTTTTCCACTTAGCAATATATCCGAGCAAATAAGCACAGACAAAGATTATATGAAAACGTACAATATCACGTTATTAATGTGTTCATCGTTTTGAATAAACATTTTTAATTTCGAAAGATGGAAATAAATATATACTAACTTTTTGTAAAGAGAAATTTAGTGGTGACTAATTCCAAAAACTTTTTATGATTCTAGGGTTGGCTGGCCTATTGAACAATATTTATGTCCTTCACTTTTTGTGATTTGGTCCACTTAGTTGAATAATTATTTCCCAATCATCTCGCAATCATCTCTTCATCATTATTGGTAGGGTAATAAAAGATAAAAATACAATTATCTAATTTCGGCTTTCTGTGGGAGAAAAAAAACTATATAAAAATTAGAAAAATTTCATTTTATCCATACATCGCAAATTGGTAGCGATAAATCATCAAATAGTTTGTAAAACCATCAAATAAATAGCTAATTGAGCAAATGAAATCGGAAAATGAGTCGCAAAATGATAAGTGACACAATAAAGCATTTTTTAACATAAAAAAAGTTTCCAGTAAAATATAATAAGATAACTTTTTTAAAATTAGAATTAATTTACTCTTAATAATAAAACAATAGTTTCTATATTACAAATGTCATCTTCATAACCTCCCAATTCAGCATATGTTATCTGTCATCATATGAGACATTTCTTTAGTTTTCGATTTTCACTTACTAGGGATTAATACCAACTTCAAATATCATTTTCATATTATGATTCAATGATTCAATTACCGATTCTAAAGCTTTCCAATTTTGTCATCTCTAAATATTTGGTTTTTCATAATCTTTTTATTTGTTACACGATTACAAAATAGTCATTTCAATTGCAAACTATTCATTTATCCCATCTCAAGAAAAAAAAATCATTTAGTTATTTTGAATTTGAATTTTATAATATTAGACAATAAATCAATTAATATAATCATCTCAAAAACTTAAAACTGATACCCTATTTACATCTATTCTTTCTTTGAGGTACCAGACTCCAAAAGTGCATTCGTTTTCTACATCTATGAGGTCTCAACTTATATTCAATTTCTACATAGGTTTGAAGATACATTTTCCATCAGGTAATTATTTGGTGCTTTAGTTGGTCAAATAATAATAATAATAATAATAATAATAAATATAATAATAATAATAATAATAATAATAATAAAAAATAAATAAATAAATAAATAAATAAAAACATAAACTCTGATCGGTGTTTTGAATAATCATTTCTGACAATTATAAACTCTTAATCCTATAAATGTATCAAGAAGTTCACGCCATGTACTTGAAAGCTTAATGATAGTATGTGCTTAAGAGTTACCAAAATCTACAAAAGTCTTTGTAACTTCAATTACCCATTAATAGAATCACATTCTATCAATAAATCTTGAATATTTAGGAACAATCCATTGACATATTCTGATTTCTTTGAGGAATCTTGAATCTTTGCAAGTATGTGATTGATAGATTCCAATTCCATTGATAAGTTTTTAATCTTTGCGATTACCCAATTGACGGATTCTGATTCTATTGTTGAATATTGAATCTTTAAGAGTAGCCCTTCACTAATGATTTCATTTAATTTTCATTTCTTTATATTACTTTTAATTTAAAATATTTTCAAAACAAGAATCATACAAATAACTAATTGAAGTGATAAATACTCATTTTCCTCTATTATATTTTTTGAATTTTGATTAATAACTAGTTGTTAATAAAAACAAATCATATCTTATGTAATGGTCCCGTTTGTTTCTAACAAACAAATCATTTTCCTCTATTATACACGGAATTTCAGTTTGGGATATGGTTCTCCTGAAGGTGTTACCTTGGAAAGGTTTCATCCAATTCAGGAAGAGGGGCAAGATTGGCCCTCGGTACATCAATTCTTTCAGGGTTTTAGCCTGAGTGGGTCGGGTGGTTTATTTCTTGAATCCTCCTAAGGAGCTCAGTCAGATCCATATCACCTTTCACATCTCTCAACCTCGGAAATGCTTGGTTGATGATTCCGTAGTTGTGACACCCCACTAAAGCGAAAATACGGGACGTAATAGTACAAAGGGTTTCATAGCAAAAGATAAAGACAACACCAACCATAGTATTAAAAAGTATTACAATTTACAATATTGTTTGAACAATTTTTAAAAGAAATTACAATGTATTAAAATAACACAACACACACAAATGCTCGTATAAGTGACGTGCCCCCACGTGCCACTTACTTGATGATTCCTCAAAAAAACATGTAAAATGAGCAGTCAACTAGCGAAATAGTTGGTGAGTTCACATGTTTACAAAAATAGTAGTATATGATTCATAATCAAAGTTTTAATAAAGGTTTCCATAAATAAAAGTACATTGCTAAAATGAGTAAATAAGTTTGCATAAACAAAGTTCGTTGTCATAATGAGAAATAAAGTACCATATTTCATAAATGTACTTTGTTCAATAAAAGTTCTAATTTAGAAAATGATGAATACCATTACATTCTGTTTACAACCAAGCCTAACGACCGTTCTTGCCCCATTCCATCATGTCCATGGTTCCCATGATGTTAGTTCATGGAAATATGCCCTCACAGTTCTGGGCGAGTGGGGGTTGTCGACCCCAAATAACGCTATCCATAAGACTATCGACTCGAATACGACTTAATACGTTGCATTTGTTCTCCAGGAAATTAACATACAAGTTTATAACACTAAATTCACAGTACATGTTTATAATACAAGCTTAGCCAAAGACCCACCCCTCTGTCTCTTTGGGCTTCAAGTTCAAGGCTAACTGATATTTTGATAAATTTTTTTCTTTTTATAAAGGGGTGATCTTACACAAGAATTTCTTAGATGACTAAGTAACCCAGAGGTACCATTATCTCTAGTTCCACAAGCTAAAACATTTTTACAATATTTCCATTTTGACTTTTTAGTACCTTTCTTATATGGAAAATGTTGCCAAACAGCCGACATCAACTTTGGCTTATTTTCTTCTTCGTTGACTTCAACTTCATCATTTTGATTGTCTACATCTATTACACCTTCATTTGTAGCCATTCTAAAACAACAAACATATACTGTAATTAGACCCCTATTGTTAAAAACATACACAATTACACATATAGACAACTATAATCAAAGCACAAAAAGAAACATACTGTTATTGACTTCTTCGGTGTTGTTCTGTTTATGTGAAGTATAAACAATTAAAAAGAAACATAAAATAAACTGTATACACCATTTTTAGTTTGTTAATGACTTAAATATAAACAATTAAAAATTGTAGTGTTTATGTGAAGTATAAACAATTACAAGATTGTTAGATTACAAAGGAAACATATGTTTCTTGTACCTGTAATACTCAAAGCACAAAAATAAAATTGAATATGTACTCAAACTTAAAGCAAATGTGATTATAACGATGTATGTTTACCTAAAAATAGAAGAAATTGCCTCATGTTGTTGACTTCTTAGGTGTTGGTCTGTTTGAACGTGATACTATGAGCGAGAGGCATGCGGTGAGATTTTGATGTTTGGAGGCAGAGAGAGTCTAAAGTGAAGGGTGAAGATCGTCTGAGGAGGTAGAGCGGAGGTGATAAACGAAGAGGGAGAAAGGGAGGACCGGAGGAGCCAAGGATGCACGAGATGACAAGACTATGAGCGAGAGGCAAGAGGCGAGAACGACTAAGGCCTTATGACCGTATGAGATTGAAGATTAGGTTAGATTTAGGTTTTAGGGACTTTTTCGTTATTTCTTTTGAAGTGGTTCCATTGGCCCAACTTTTTTTTTTTTTTTTTTGTTTTTTCAGATTTCCCCGAATTCTTTTTCTCTATTTGTGTGTGTGTGTGTGTGTGTGTATATATATATATATACACTTTAATTTTATTAAATTATCAAATATATAATTATATATAAAATTTAATACTACGATCAATTTTGCGGTGCAGTTTTGGTAAATTTGCATGGTTTTTCAAGCTACAACTATACTGCACCATGCTTTACGGTTGTGGTTTTTGCGATTTCGGTAGTTTGCGGTTTTTTGCGGCAACGGTAAATGCGGTCTTTGGTGTGATTTTGGTTTTTGGTTCGGTTCTTGCTCACCCCTAATACAAAGTTCATATCACATAGTTCATAACACAAGTTTATAAAATAATGTTCATGGAAATTGTAACATGTTTTCCACCCCAAAACATTAAAACCTAAAATAGGGGTTGTGAATACTCACAATCATGCGTGAAGGTATTTGTGATGCCTTGATCTAACTTCCCTCACGTTTTACTACTAATTCCCTACGATAAGGTTACACACTAGTAAGTCTCTAGTCGAAAATGTAACACTAATATACTTAATTTCTACAAATGAATTATGCAAATATTGTGTCGAAATTAGGTTTTGTACAAGTCATAATTTTTTTTCTGTAAATTCAGATTTCCATGGATCAATTTGTTAAATAACAAATTTAAGTGAAAACTCACATTTTTTGCAATGTCAATTGAAGTTTAACTATAACATTTTAGAAGTATTTCAAATGATTAAGTATTCAAAACAAAATCAAATAAGTTATAAAATTTTCCAAACTTTATATTTTAGTTTTAACTGAAGTCAAAGATATTAAAATAAATTTCATAAATTTTTGATTTGTCTAACTATTTTTCACCAATTTAATTCCTAGAAAAATCATAAAATTGGCGACAATAGTAACTTATCATGGAAAATTTTAAAATTTATATGTTACCGCTTCACAATGTTCATAAACTGGGAAAATTATTAAATGACAATTTTGATCAATAAAACCCGGTTTTATAATTTAAATGTCTTTTGCACCAATTTTTTTTAATAAATAACAAATAGTAATTAAAAATACCAAACTTTTTATTTGTGTTCCAACTTAGGTCAAGGATTTCCAGAAAAGTTTCCATGACTTTTAGATATGTATAGATATATTTCATTTTGTTTAACTACTTGAATCCTCACAAATTTAAGAAAAATAGCAAACAGTTAATAAAAATTTTTAATTTTTGTTACACCTTATATACAATTTATATAATTTGGAAAAAATATCTAAAAAGGTTTTTATATAGTAGAGTTCAGTTTTGATGATTTATATGTATTAAAGGTGAGAAAATTAAAATAAATAATTAGTCAAAGTTTTTGTAAGGCTATAATTTGATTTATACAAATTGTGAAAAATAGAAAAATTGGTTTTTAAATTATTTAGCCTATTTTTATGATTTTTGTCTTTTTATTGTATTAAAAATGAAAAATAAATATCTAATAGTTTAGAAAAATTTCCAAAATTCTTATTCGTATTTAAACTATAATACTTGATTTTATGATAATTTCTAGTGATTTTTGGGATAATTTAACTATTTATTCATGATTTATACTCACAAATACACATTAATTCATGAAAAATTAACAAACAGGGAGGACAATTCATTAAACTTTTTATTTACGGTTACTATATATTTTAAGATATTCTGAAAAGAATTTATAATTTTTGAACAAGTTTTGTCATTTTTCATCAATTTAATCCTTTTAAACATTCATTAAATCTGGAAAAATAAGAAATTTTCTTGGAAAAATATGACAAAATTTGTATGGAGTCTTTATGATTTTCAAAAGATGTGAAAATGATCAAATATGCTTTTGGATATTCGTAGCTGTACTTTACAATTTATTTCTCTTAATTTTTTTTAAATCAACCAAAACCAGTCATAGAAATGCATGCAACTTCATGAAATGTATTTACTCATTTCATAGGTCATAACATAAATTTAGCAAAATATATTGACCATATAAAAGTTTTTTATGTGAATTATTGCTCTATTTTGTTTTTGCAAAAGTTACAATAAATCAAGAAAAATGACTTATCTTCTAAAAATTTCCAGATCACCTTATGTTGATGTTTGGATTCTGGGAAAAATCAGACTTGAGTAGAAATTAAGTTTTAGATATTTATTTAAGAATAAATCATTTATAAGTCTCGCCCTGGAAAGGGGTTATACGTTTCACAACTCTTACGCTTACATCTATAGAATTCAAACATGCATACTCATGGATCAACACATATTTTTACACTATTCTATTATTAGAAAATATCGGATTTCAGGTTGGTGATCGGGTACTGTTAAAAGTCTCGCCCTGGAAAGGGGTTATACGTTTCGGAAAACGGGGAAAGCTGAACCCGCGATACATTGGACCTTTCGAAATCATCGCTCGAATTGGCCCAGTAGCATACAGACTGCAACTACCCGCAGAGCTAAACGGTGTACACCCCGTGTTTCACGTATCTAATCTGAAGAAGTGTCTCTCAGATGAAACACTCGTCACTCCTCTTGACGAAATCGAAATCAATGAGAAACTCCTGTTCGTTGAAGAACCAATCGAAATCATGGACAGGGAGGTAAAGCGTACTAAGCAGAGTCGCATCCCGATTGTGAAAGTACGGTGGAACGCAAAGTGTGGGCCAGAATTCACTTGGGAGCGCGAAGACCAAATGAAGCAAAAGTACCCTCACCTATTCTAGTTTTCTCAAATCTAGCTTTCAAATAGAATTTCGGGACGAAATTCCCTCTAACGGGGGGATGATGTCACAACTAGAAATTCTATGTCTTGTAATCACTATACTCAATTAAATGTTGAAATCAAAAACTCAAAAACAAGTATGATGTTTACTCAATGGGAAGCTAAACCCCAATTCACTACAACAAACAATTGGAAAACCCTAGAAGTTCTTGTTAAGTCTATTTTGGACTAGAACTTCCTTATTGGATCCAAATGGACCAATAAGCTTCCAATTGGACTATCATGGGCTTAGAACCCTAATTGGGCTCTAATTGGACCCACATCTATTTATTTCAACATTGTGAGCCATGTTGGACCTAGAATGGAATAAATACAAAATTTTGAACCATGATTAACTTAAACTAGCCCAACAAAGTGTAAAAATCATACTATACTTCTTTTGGGACTAAAAACCATTCAACTTAACATCTACATGGGTTAGGACATTAAAGCCCAATTTTTTTTCCTTTCCATTTACAATTCTCGGCCCATAAGCCCAAAACCAAGAAGGAAGAGTGACTTAAGCCTTGCCACCTCACTTATATCCCACATATCTCCATGCATGGACCAACATGCAACTAGGAATGTCAACTCAACTCTCTCTCTTATCTTCTTCTTGAACTCGGCCGAGAGCAACACCCACACACTCACAAAACACTCACAAACTCTCTCTAAAATCACTCAAGGCTTCTTCTTCTTCTCCCTCCAAAATCTCGAAATTTAGGAAGCATTCAAGGAAGTTCTTCCACAAAATCATCATCTAAGGTAAGGTTTTGCTTGGATCTATGACTTGTATTCCTTATTTATCAAAAATCTCTTCCTAATCCATGCAAAAATCATGATCTTGCACTCTAGAAACCCCATAAACTCGAAAATTTCATCAAGGAGTGCAAAGGCCAAAAATCACTTCATTTCTTCCATTCTTTCTTCAAAAACCGAATCAACATCCAAGGTGAGTTTCATATCCCCTTATTTTCGGTTTTTATGAGTTTTTGTGGGGGAGAATACAAGAAAAAGTGTAGATCCATCATTATGTGTATGTTGTGGTTGATTTCTATGCTTATGTGTATGTTTTGTATGATTTTGATGATAGACTTAGTATGAAATGCTAAAAACCGAGACATATATCTTATTATAGCATAAAATATACTACTACATTGCAAAGTATACTAAGAAAATGGCTAAATAGCTTGACAACACTTAACTTGGGCTAAAAAAAACTCATTTTTTTGACATAAAATGTTGAAAATACAAAGTTAAAGGGCCTAAAGTGAAATATTTCGAAATCTGATGGGTAAGATGAGTCAAAACAGTTTACACAATGTATTTTCTGAAAATATACTATTTAAAGGGTTAAAAACATAAATTCCAAGCTTATTGGGCTAAATATGACATTTTCGGCCTAATAAGGCCCAATATGCGAAATTTTCTAAATTGGAGGACCAAAACTGCATTTTTCTATAAAACAGTGGACTATAAGTGTTCCATGTGCTTTTCAAAGGTTTAAAATGCTTTTCAAATTTAAAAGGGACCAAAGTTGTAAAAATTTTCCAAATTGGGTCAAAAATGTAAAAGTTGCGAAAAAGAGGGGCTATAACCGAGAAAACTGAAATTTCAAGGGCTTAAACTGTTTTCTATGATAAATATGCTGGAAAATACTTATTTCAAAAATTTTTGGTATAAAAATGTCAAGAAAATTGATTTAAGGACCAAACCGGAAAGTTTTTAAATAAAAGGGGGTGAAAAGGGTAAATTCTACAATTAAGGAGGGGCTGAAAACAGAAAATCTTCAAGGCTAGTTAATACATGCAATTTGACCAATTGATGGTACCACGCTTGTCGACGAAATACAATGCACTACAATACCAAAAGTCGTTGTTAAACGAATTGGTTCGGTCTCGAACCAATAAAAATCCAAAACCACTAACACGACGACGTTACGACATTTTGATTCATAACTAATAACGATGGAGAATTCACTATACATACGAGTGTGCGCAGACGTCTATGCACCATCTTTGGGCCCCAAAAGTGTAAAATCTTGTTCGTTGAGCCTAGCTAGCCCAACGACCTGATCTTAAGGCCCGACGATCTCTCTCTCTCTTACGAAGTGTTGGGTTTTACCGATCCGACATAACGTAACAGGACTTTCAATGGCAAACGTGCTGCTGGTCCCCAAGGGTCCTTCAGTGCTGCTAGTAAAGTCGGTAACTCACGATTGCGGGTTGGGCTTCGGGCCCTTCGCAATTGCATTTGTCCTGAACGACGCGGGGAAATACCGAGGGTTTCGCACCTTCTCTCCTTCCTTCCGGTCGTGGGACTACACAAGTCCGGGAGGATCGAGTTGTGTGAAGAATTATGAGTGGCACCTAAGGGATCGCTTGTAAGGTTGTCGATTGGACGTTTTCATTAACGTACGTCACAACACTTCACCACCCATTGTATTCTCAATGCCTCCGGAACTCAACGATTTCCCTCTAACGAAACGAAACAACGGTATACAAACTAAGTAATACAAAGTGATAGGAAAACGTCGGGTTTTCCTAGGGTTTTCAACAATTACAAATTATGAATTACCGGTCGAATTTTTCACAACTCTTACGCTTACATCTATAGAATTCAAACATGCATACTCATGGATCAACACATATTTTTACACTATTCTATTATTAGAAAATATCGGATTTTCTGACGGGTTTCAAACATTACATTGGATTTCAAACTCTACTTATGAACTCACCAACATTTCGTATGTTGATGCGTTTTTCAAAATACTTGTATTCTCAGGTAACAGATAAGGTGACGGATGATTTATACTCTATGATGTTGCTGTGGTTTAAGTGATGTTGAACAGTTATTTTGAGAATGTAACGTTTGAACAATGTAACGAATGTAAACACTATCGGTTGTACTATTCCAAATGTTGGTGATGTTTTATGTTATGTTTCATGTATATGCATTGTGATGGTATTCAATGAGTCACGATAGCCCTCGGACGTTTCCGCCGTCTGGTTCGGGGGTGTGACAGGTTGGTATCAGAGCCAGGTTTATAGTGAACTAGCATATCTAGCCACACACGGATATGCAACTATAAACCAAAAAGAGGGACTAACATAACTCTGAACAAAACAAGTAAATAAAATACGCTTGCTTGTATTAGGAATAAGAACATAACGCTGAATCAAACACAATAATGCTGGTGTCTCGGTTAAATTGGGACTGTTCTTAGTAATACCAAGGAGTGAATGTAGCCTGATCAACTACATTCTCTCCAAAGTAAAACTAATACACGTCTCGATGAGATCGGGATAGCTAGGGAACCTAAAACTATACCCATCTACCACAAAAACGAGAACGCCTACTTGATCTATGTGATAATTGTAGCACCCTAGGAATGACGTTAGCATAAATTACACACTCTCGCAGACCGCATGGCTGGTTTTCATCACCCTAGAGATCCCTACTTCCCTAACCAGGGGAACAACGGATGGTTAGAGGAGGAGCCCGAGGAAGAGCCTGAGGAGGAGCCCGAGGAAGAGCCTGAGGAGGAGCCTGAGGAAGACCCCGAAGAGGAATCTGACGGGGAACCGGAGGCCGAAGTTGAGGGCGAACCTGCCGAATCAGAGGAAGATGAAGGAAGCCTCGAGGAGGATGCTGATGATAGTGACAGGGGTGATTCAGATGCGGAGTCCGAAGTCATCAACCCCCCTTATCCGATCAGGGTGCCTGCCTATCGAGTAGGCCCCACTGGTCCTACACCTCCCTGGGGTATTGACCTTTGGAGATGGAGCAGACAGCAGGGACAGCGACCCCCGTACGGCATGTCACGCGAGTTCTTTGACCTGAGAGACGGAGGACCGGCTGATCGAGCCCTTCCAGTCATGGTGAAACGGTTACGGAATACGGGCGATCTTGCCCAGGACACTGCGGATCAGGTACACCAGTTGAGGACTAGGGTCGAGCGTGCGGAGCAGGAGACGCGTGACGTCCTTCGAGAGTTTCACATGAGGCAGGTTCGGTGGGAGTCTCGACTCCGGAACGCGGAACGCTTGGTGGCTCGTCTTCAGGGAGCATCCACATCCTCAGCACCACCTTCGGACGCAGCTCATCGCGGTTAGGGATAATCTTATCATAGTAGTTCGTTAGGAAATATGCTATGTACTCCGACTCTATGTTTAAGTGACTACACTACTCATAGAGTCGTTATGCTGTCGAACTAGTATCACCCATGTATGCTCCTATGAGCAAAATTTTCATGTATCAAATGCGGATAATATTAGTAAATTTTTATGTGTTTTATTACGATATCATAAATTGCTATGTGTTGAGATATTATTGATTGGTAAATGGTAGTAGTGTTTAAGTCCGTACTATGCACCTAGTCAGTAGGATCACGACCTCACCGAAACCACATACCCTCAACATCTTTCCGTTTTGTCACAGAAAGATGCCTCTCCGACCTACTCGCGGAAACCCAGGACCAACCCCACCTGAAGTTGACTCAGCCGCCTTCCAGGCAGCTGTATCTGCAGCAGTCACTGCAGCGATTGCGCAAATTCAACAAGGGAACAATGGAGGAGTCAATGGGCAAGGAGCCGGAAGTTCAAACAATGGAATGAATCAAGGACCCGCCAAGGCATGTACCTACAAGGACTTCACAAACGCCAAACCACGAACTTTTAATGGCACTGGAGGAGTGATCACTCTGAAGCGATGGATCGAAAAAGTGGAGTCGGTATTCGAGATATGCGACTGCCCTGAGCACATGAAAGTGAAGTTCGCAGCCTGCACTTTTGCGGATCAAGCACTCACCTGGTGGAACGGACATGTAGAATCCATGACACTCCCTGTAGCTAACTCTATGCCGTGGACGGAGATGAAAGAAATGTTAATGGCAGAGTACTGCCCACGAGGCGAAATACAGAAGATGGAACAAGAGCTATGGAACCTCACTGTGCAGAACGCGAATATCGATGCCTACATATCGAGATTTAGCGAACTATCTCTGCTGTTCCCGGGTATGATCACCTCGGAAGGAAAGAAGATTGAGCGATTCATCTGGGGACTCACATCACCAATTCAAGGGAATGTGATAGCTGCAAACCCCGAAACATTTGACAGTGCAAAGAGACTGGCAAAAAGGTTGTACGATCATAATAACAAAAAGGGAGAGAAGCCAGTGGAGGCTGAGAAGAAGAAGGAAGGAGATGACAAGAGGGGAAAGAACAATAAGAGGAAGGGGCGCCAGGGCCCCGACACCTCCAAGAAACAGCAGACAGTGGCGGTTAATGCCGTTACCACATCGGCTCCAGCCGCACCACATGCTCCAACCTCAGCCACTTCAAATACTTCCAAACCTTATTCCGGTAATCTTCCCAAATGCAACAAGTGCGGTTTCCATCACTACGGAGAATGCAAGGATTTTCTGTGCACCAGCTGCAACCGAAGGGGTCACACTGCAAAGTACTGCAAGGCTTACCCTCCCCCTAACCAAAATCAGGGAATCAACAACAACAACCCTCGCAACAACAACAACGCCCATGCCAGCGGCAACAGCGCAGGGCCTAGCTACACCTGCTACGGATGCGGAAAGACTGGACACGTCCGCCGAGACTGTCCCAACAACAACAATTTAAGAAATGGAGGAACAGGAAGGATGCTGACCATGGGTCAGGGGGAAGCTATTCAGGATCCCTCTGTTGTTACCGATACGTTTCTCTTAAACCACGCTTATGCATGCATCTTATTTGACTCCGGAGCGGAGCGAAGTTTCGTAAGCAATAAGTTTAAGCACTTATTAAAACAACTTCCCCAAAAGCTAAATGAAGCCTATACGGTGGAAATGGCCAATAGGAAAACCGAATCCACTGGGGAAATCTACACCGGATGCACCCTAACTCTTAATCAACACGTCTTCCGAATAGACCTAATGCCAGTATCAATTAGGAGTTTCGATGTGATCATCGGCATGGACTGGTTAAGCCCCCACCATGCTGAAATTTTGTGCCACAAGAAGGCTGTTCGTCTTCGTCTTCCAAATCACGAAACCTTAGTGGTCTACGGGGACAAACCTAGCATGAACCTTCGCCTCGTTTCGTGTGTCAAGGCACAAAAATATCTACGAAGGAACAATCTGGCGTTCCTGGCTCATGTGGTGGACAAAACCAAGGAGGAGATTAACGTTCAAGACATTCCCGTAGTATGCAAATTTCCGGATGTATTTCCTGAAGATCTTCCGGGAGTGCCCCCAGAGAGACAGGTTGAATTTCGAATTGACCTTATCCCAGGAGCAACTCCTCTTGCTAAATCACCCTATCGGTTGGTTCCTGCCGAGATGCAGGAATTATCCAGCCAACTCAGCGAACTTTTGGACAAGGGATTTATTCGACCTAGTTACTCGCCATGGGGAGCTCCGGTACTCTTTGTCAAAAAGAAAGACGGATCTTTTAGAATGTGTATCGATTACAGGGAGTTAAACAAACTCACAATCAAGAACCGCTACCCACTCCCACGAATCGATGACCTATTTGACCAGCTCCAAGGGGCTAGTTATTTTTCTAAAATAGATTTACGGTCCGGGTACCACCAACTCAAAGTCCGGGAAGAGGATAATCCAAAAACCGCTTTCCGAACTCGTTACGGACATTATGAATTTGTCGTAATGCCCTTCGGTCTAACGAATGCCCCTGCTGCATTTATGGACCTAATGAATCGAATCTGCCGACCGTTTCTTGACAACTTTGTCATTGTTTTTATCGATGACATCCTCGTCTATTCTCGAAGCAAGGAAGAGCATGACCAACATCTCCGACAAGTCTTAGAAACTCTACGGTCAGAAAAACTTTATGCCAAACTCTCCAAGTGTGAGTTCTGGCTGCGGAGCGTGAACTTCCTAGGTCATGTGGTCAGCCGAGATGGAATCCATGTGGATCCCTCTAAGGTTAAAGCTGTAGAAGGTTGGGCAATCCCGACAACGCCCACGGAAATTCGTCAATTCTTGGGATTAGCAGGCTACTATAGGAGATTCATTCAAAACTTCTCTAAGATCGCCAAGCCACTTACCTCGCTTACGCAAAAGGGCGTACCATTCAAATGGACAGACAAACAAGAGATCGCATTTCGAACCTTGAAGCAAGCTCTCTGTAGCGCACCTGTACTATCTCTGCCTGAAGGAACGGAAGACTTTGTAGTCTACTGTGACGCATCAAATCAGGGTTTAGGTTGCGTTCTCATGCAACGTGGGAGAGTGATAGCCTATGCATCCCGCCAGCTAAAGACGCATGAAGTAAACTACACAACCCATGACCTAGAGTTGGGAGCTGTAGTCTTTGCCCTAAAAATTTGGAGGCATTACCTTTACGGTACAAAGTGCACTGTCTTCACAGATCACAAGAGCCTCCAACACATCTTAAACCAGAAGGAGTTAAACATAAGGCAACGAAGATGGGTTGAGTTGTTAAACGATTATGAGTGCGAGATCAAGTACCACCCAGGCAAGGCCAACGTGGTAGCTGATGCATTAAGTCGGAAGGAGTACTCTAACCGCCGTACGGAAACTCTCTCGATAACCATTCAATCTCATCTGGCCACTCAAATCGCATCGGTCCAGTCGGAGGCCATGAAAACCGAAAATAGAGATAGCGAGGCGTTGCGCGGGATGGAAAAGAACCTAGAAACAAGGGAGAATGGAGTATACTATTTCATGAACCGTATCTGGGTCCCTAAATTTGGAGGATTTAGAGATGTTGTCATGAAGGAAGCCCACAAGACGCGATACTCCATTCACCCCGGTTCTGATAAGATGTATCTGGATATTAAACAATACTATTGGTGGCCTAACATGAAGGCGGAAATCGCGACCTACGTCAGCAAGTGCCTTACATGCGCTAAAGTAAAGGTGGAATACCAGAAACCTTCAGGATTGTTGCAGCAACCGGAAATTCCCGAGTGGAAATGGGAGGGGATTTCTATGGATTTCGTTACCAAGCTACCCAAGACGTCGGGCGGACTGGATACCATATGGGTAATAATCGATCGACTAACGAAATCTGCCCATTTCCTGCCAATCAAGGAATCTTACAAGAGGGAGAGACTGACGCGATTGTACCTACGAGAAATCATGAGACTCCATGGAGTGCCAAAATCTATTATCTCGGATAGGGACAGTAGGTTTACGTCCCGATTTTGGCAATCACTCCATAAGGCGATGGGAACAAACCTCGATATGAGCACCGCTTATCATCCACAAACGGATGGTCAAAGCGAGCGAACTATCCAAACGCTCGAAGATATGCTCCGTGCATGCGTGATAGACTTTGGAAAGTCTTGGGATACCCACCTACCCTTAATAGAGTTCTCATATAACAATAGTTACCATTCGAGCATCAAGGTGGCTCCTTTCGAAGCACTTTACGGGCGTAAATGTAGATCACCGTTATGTTGGGCTGAAGTAGGTGACACCCAGCTAGCAAAAATGCATGCGTCGGACAAAGCACTAACGGGATCGGAGATCATCCGTGAAACCACAGAAAAGATCGTTCAAATCAGAGCTCGATTGCAAGCATCGTGTGACCGACAAAAGAGCTACGCTGACAAACGACGAAAGCCCTTAGAATTTCAGGTTGGTGATCGGGTACTGTTAAAAGTCTCGCCCTAGAAAGGGTTATACGTTTCGGAAAACGGGGAAAGCTGAACCCGCGATACATTGGACCTTTCGAAATCATCGCTCGAATTGGCCCAGTAGCATACAGACTGCAACTACCCGCAGAGCTAAACGGTGTACACCCCGTGTTTCACGTATCTAATCTGAAGAAGTGTCTCTCAGATGAAACACTCGTCACTCCTCTTGACGAAATCGAAATCAATGAGAAACTCCTGTTCGTTGAAGAACCAATCGAAATCATGGACAGGGAGGTAAAGCGTACTAAGCAGAGTCGCATCCCGATCGTGAAAGTACGGTGGAACGCAAAGTGTGGGCCAGAATTCACTTGGGAGCGCGAAGACCAAATGAAGCAAAAGTACCCTCACCTATTCTAGTTTTCTCAAATCTAGCTTTCAAACAGAATTTCGGGACGAAATTCCCTCTAACGGGGGGATGATGTCACAACTAGAAATTCTATGTCTTGTAATCACTATACTCAATTAAATGTTGAAATCAAAAACTCAAAAACAAGTATGATGTTTACTCAATGGGAAGCTAAACCCCAATTCACTACAACAAACAATTGGAAAACCCTAGAAGTTCTTGTTAAGTCTATTTTGGACTAGAACTTCCTTATTGGATCCAAATGGACCAATAAGCTTCCAATTGGACTATCATGGGCTTAGAACCCTAATTGGGCTCTAATTGGACCCACATCTATTTATTTCAACATTGTGAGCCATGTTGGACCTAGAATGGAATAAATACAAAATTTTGAACCATGATTAACTTAAACTAGCCCAACAAAGTGTAAAAATCATACTATACTTCTTTTGGGACTAAAAACCATTCAACTTAACATCTACATGGGTTAGGACATTAAAGCCCAATTTTTTTTTCCTTTCCATTTACAATTCTCGGCCCATAAGCCCAAAACCAAGAAGGAAGAGTGACTTAAGCCTTGCCACCTCACTTATATCCCACATATCTCCATGCATGGACCAACATGCAACTAGGAATGTCAACTCAACTCTCTCTCTTCTCTTCTTCTTGAACTCGGCCGAGAGCAACACCCACACACTCACAAAACACTCACAAACTCTCTCTAAAATCACTCAAGGCTTCTTCTTCTTCTCCCTCCAAAATCTCGAAATTTAGGAAGCATTCAAGGAAGTTCTTCCACAAAATCATCATCTAAGGTAAGGTTTTGCTTGGATCTATGACTTGTATTCCTTATTTATCAAAAATCTCTTCCTAATCCATGCAAAAATCATGATCTTGCACTCTAGAAACCCCATAAACTCGAAAATTTCATCAAGGAGTGCAAAGGCCAAAAATCACTTCATTTCTTCCATTCTTTCTTCAAAAACCGAATCAACATCCAAGGTGAGTTTCATATCCCCTTATTTTCGGTTTTTATGAGTTTTTGTGGGGGAGAATACAAGAAAAAGTGTAGATCCATCATTATGTGTATGTTGTGGTTGATTTCTATGCTTATGTGTATGTTTTGTATGATTTTGATGTTAGACTTAGTATGAAATGCTAAAAACCGAGACATATATCTTATTATAGCATAAAATATACTACTACATTGCAAAGTATACTAAGAAAATGGCTAAATAGCTTGACAACACTTAACTTGGGCTAAAAAAAACTCATTTTTTTGACATAAAATGTTGAAAATACAAAGTTAAAGGGCCTAAAGTGAAATATTTCGAAATCTGATGGGTAAGATGAGTCAAAACAGTTTACACAATGTATTTTCTGAAAATATACTATTTAAAGGGTTAAAAACATAAATTCCAAGCTTATTGGGCTAAATATGACATTTTCGGCCCAATAAGGCCCAATATGCGAAATTTTCTAAATTGGAGGACCAAAACTGCATTTTTCTGTAAAACAGTGGACTATAAGTGTTCCATGTGCTTTTCAAAGGTTTAAAATGCTTTTCAAATTTAAAAGGGACCAAAGTTGTAAAAATTTTCCAAATTGGGTCAAAAATGTAAAAGTTGCGAAAAAGAGGGGCTATAACCGAGAAAACTGAAATTTCAAGGGCTTAAACTGTTTTCTATGATAAATATGCTGGAAAATACTTATTTCAAAAATTTTTGGTATAAAAATGTCAAGAAAATTGATTTAAGGACCAAACCGGAAAATTTTTAAATAAAGGGGGTGAAAAGGGTAAATTCTACAATTAAGGAGGGGCTGAAAACAGAAAATCTTCAAGGCTAGTTAATACATGCAATTTGACCAATTGATGGTACCACGCTTGTCGACGAAATACAATACACTACAATACCAAAAGTCGTTGTTAAACGAATTGGTTCGGTCTCGAACCAATAAAAATCCAAAACCACTAACACGACGACGTTACGACATTTTGATTCATAACTAATAACGATGGAGAATTCACTATACATACGAGTGTGCGCAGACGTCTATGCACCATCTTTGGGCCCCAAAAGTGTAAAATCTTGTTCGTTGAGCCTAGCTAGCCCAACGACCTGATCTTAAGGCTCGACGATCTCTCTCTCTCTTACGAAGTGTTGGGTTTTACCGATCCGACATAACGTAACAGGACTTTCAATGGCAAACGTGCTGCTGGTCCCCAAGGGTCCTTCAGTGCTGCTAGTAAAGTTGGTAACTCACGATTGCGGGTTGGGCTTCGGGCCCTTCGCAATTGCATTTGTCCTGAACGACGTGGGGAAATACCGAGGGTTTCGCACCTTCTCTCCTTCCTTCCGGTCATGGGACTACACAAGTCCGGGAGGATCGAGTTGTGTGAAGAATTACGAGTGGCACCTAAGGGATCGCTTGTAAGGTTGTCGATTGGACGTTTTCATTAACGTACGTCACAACACTTCACCACCCATTGTATTCTCAATGCCTCCGGAACTCAACGATTTCCCTCTAACGAAACGAAACAACGGTATACAAACTAAGTAATACAAAGTGATAGGAAAACGTCGGGTTTTCCTAGGGTTTTCAACAATTACAAATTATGAATTACTGGTCGTATTTTTCACAACTCTTACGCTTACATCTATAGAATTCAAACATGCATACTCATGGATCAACACATATTTTTACACTATTCTATTATTAGAAAATATCGGATTTTCTGACGGGTTTCAAACATTACATTGGATTTCAAACTCTACTTATGAACTCACCAACATTTCGTATGTTGACGCGTTTTTCAAAATACTTGTATTCTCAGGTAACAGATAAGGTGACGGATGATTTATACTCTATGATGTTGCTGTGGTTTAAGTGATGTTGAACAGTTATTTTGAGAATGTAACGTTTGAACAATGTAACAGATGTAAACACTATCGGTTGTACTATTCCAAATGTTGGTGATGTTTTATGTTATGTTTCATGTATATGCATTGTGATGGTATTCAATGAGTCACGATAGCCCTCGGACGTTTCCGCCGTCTGGTTCGGGGGTGTGACAAAAAACTTGAATGCATGTGGTTTTCGACCTTTAAAACTTGTAAAACTCAAGTTGATGGATTTGATTTAGGTTTTGATCATTTGATTTCACCTTCTAACAACATACATGTCGTTTTAAGGTGAAATCCTACCACCATCTTCATCAAATTCGACATGTGTGAACGTGCATGTGAATAATCTGAAAAAAGTGTAGAAGACAGAGAAAAATGCAAGAAAACTTGAGATTTTATTAAAGAAAAGTGAACAAAATGTCAAGAAACTGATTTTACTTTGATGACCAACTTCAAATGATGAATATGCTTGAGTAAAATGAGGGATATTTGTTGGAAATTCCGTGGGTTTTGGAGTTAATTCATAGTGGGAAAGAATGGGGGTTTTAGAAAGAAGAAAAGAGAGAAAAAGAGAGATTTCATCTCTCTGGATATCCAATCTTTCTCGTCATCTCTTTGGGGTTGCGCTCCACCCAAATTTGCCAACAAAATACAGAGATGTATGCGAAATCATGAAGAATCGAATGTAAAAATTTCTCCCAGTTATTTGCTTCTACATTCATCATTTTTAGAGAACAAAAAGTGGGAAGTTTTAGAGAGAGAAAAGTAGAGATGTAGAATGAAACAGTGAGTAAAATGAGTGCAAATTTTTAGTAAGAGGGAGGAGGGAGGGGAGTGGCCGAAATTTTACAGAGGCTCCCTCTCTCTTACAATATTTAAAATATTAAACCTTGAGTTTTTAACAATATTCCCCACTTTTATGAAATTATGCACTTTAATAAAAATTGGTTCAAAATACTTTGATTTTTTACTTATAAAAATAAGGTTAAATGTTAATGACTTCTATTAGATTTTCCTTAATGATATTTTCCCAATTTTAGATACTTTAAGGTGATATTATAAGATTCATAATCATTTTTATAGAATTCTTGATGTTAAACCTTATAAATTTGAGTTATTAGGGCTTTTAGGGGTTTTCAGATTTTGCTAACTTTGGATATCAAAATAAAATGAATATTTGAGACTTCAAATTATTTTTGGGTTTCCTAACTCTTATTCTTATTAGGAATAATTATTGAAATTTGTTTTTGTCGGTTTATTGGTATTTCTATATATTGATTCCGAGATTTAAGTGAAATTGAAGAACCAAGTATACTAGTCATAGTTTCAACTTTGACTTAAGTTCCTATGAGACTCTGACCTAATTTCTACTGTTAGGTCAAGTGTATGATTTGTCTACATGATTCATGTAAAGATGTCTTCAAAATGAAGTAATTTTAATTAAATTGGATTTGTTGGGCTTGGATTTGAGGCATCTTGGGTTGCAACCCATGGGTGGTGGAACGGGTTTGGATCCTTGTATAAATGCTCCAGTTCTTGGATGAAAAACACTTTTTACACTCTTTTTCTCTTTGCGTACGTGAACACTTTCAGATTCTCTCTTCTCTCTTCACTGTTCATCGATTCATCCTTATTTGTGTTTTTCATCCAAAATTGTTCATTGATTCGTGTAGGTATCATCAAGGCAATCACCCTTATGCTAGATATATCAGAAGTCGACCATGTTTAATGGCTTTGTTGAGGAAAAATTGATTTTCGGCATGTTTGGACGTCCACAGCCGTAAACCCCAATTTTGCCTTAAATTCAATTTTTGCTAATTCTTATTCAAAATTAAAAGCCTAATTGCACGATTAATTAGAAAACTTGGTGTTTATTGATTAACATATGTGTTTTCTCACTTGGCTACGCTATTGCAGGTTAAAATGGCTGACTTCAAATTCGATGATGTTCACAACATGGCTATTTTCTTGGTTGATCACTACTAGAAAAACAGCTTTTTACGACGCTCATTGCGCGTCGTAAAAGGCTCAGATGACGCGCAAATGCGCGTCAAGGAAGGCCCGGTCATAAAGAGAGACGACGCGCATTTACGACGCTCATTTACGATGGGCAATTACGATGCGCGTTTACGACACGCAATGCGTATCAAGGAAGACCCTATCATAAAGGAAGACGACACGCATTCGCGTGTCATAACCTTATGACGCGCGTGTTAATGACACGCAATGCGTATCAAGAAAGTCCCTGTCAAGAAAGGCCATGTCATGAATGAAGATGACACACATTTTTGCGTATCATAATTTTAGATGTTAAAAAAAATATTATTTATAGATTTACTAATTTTCAAATTAAATAATACATTAAAAATCTCATAATACAAAATAAAATTCCATAAATAACAAAGATAATTTATTTCACTAATATGTCAAATACAAATAATTATTCCAATAGTGAGTAAATGTTATAAAAAAATGAACTCATTTATATACAATTGCATTATCTGGCTTACTATGTGCCAACAACTCTCTATGTGTTTACTTTTGCTTGAGTCTTGTTTCCTCCAAAGCTTCTAGCCATGTCAAAATATGATATCTTAGGGTTCATGTCCAAATCAAGTAAAACATTGCTAGCTTAAATTCATCAAGTCCTTAGCATGAAGTATTAGATAGAAGCTTAACTGCAATCTCCAATCTTTCTAGCAGACCCTAAAGATCATTATTGGCCATGTAGCAGGATCAACCTGCAATCTCTTTTCTGCCTTCTTATTACTTGCAGCATCTTCTGCCTGTTGGACCAAGGCTATGCCTTCAGCAGCAACATGTTGCATTGCGTCAAAAAGATAAAAATAGATGACAACAAATACAAATAACTAGAAGCCAAGGGTAAAAGAATAGAACACAAAAAGAAGAGGAACAAACTCCTTGGCTTCCCCTCCATTTAAATTTTAATGTTTTGAAACACATATGAACTATGTACCAGAATTGTAAGAAGCATCATAATGACCCTTGCCAATCATTGCAAGCATTCGCAAAAAGTAATGATTGCAGTATGATCCTGCACAATCAAGGAAACAACAAGGTATGCAAGCTTATAAAATCTTTCAGATCTAAGAAAAAGTGGAAATAAAATTAAAGGAGAACGCAATGTCAATCACACTTACAATTAAAAACAAACTGCTTATTTTCTCTATCAAAAAAATAAAATAAGTATGTATAGTAAAAGGAGGGAATAATAATGCGAAGCAATACCTATACCAAATGTGTTAATACATGGGGCCAATTTTGATCCTTTGTTTTCTAGTTGTTTCTTTATAACTTCACAGATTTTTCTCTCATTTTCAACAGCCCCGTCAGTAATAAAGAAAACCATTGGAACTGAATGTACATAACAATCATAAATGCAAAGTAATTAGAGCTTACAAAACATTAAATGGAAAGAATAATTACCAGGACAAAGGAAAGGAAGACAAAGGTGAATAATGTCTCACTGACATATGCTCTTTCCTACCCAAGTTCTTTCATGAAAAATAAACATAATTATAAATATGATCATTAGGACTTTAGAGACATAAATAATGTGTTTTATGAATAAAGAAAGATCCGAGCATTGAGTTATACATACAGGAAGAAGAACACGGAGTCTTGTAGAATTGGTCCTAGATGATGATAATAATGAACTGATCGAGCTGCCAGCCCATGAACGTACTAAAAAAAGTTGTTCCAAAATGATATATAATAAGAACATTGTGTTGCTATGAGAGTTAAGAAAATAGAAAAGAGTGAAATACTGGAAGATTTAGCTATCAACATATCACCAATATTGCAACATCATTGGTGAATATGGTAAGCACATTTTAAAATTTAATTGACTAGAAAAGTGGGAATTAATGGAGTAAAAAACAACTTTTCAAATCCACTATGAAGATATACATGCTTGAAAGAGATACAAAGTGCTAGCCAATAATACTGAGTGATAAAGAACATCATTACTGCTTGGAGCATTATGTCACCAATGTTAAATTTCAATGCCAAAATGTTGTGAGAAAATAAAATGTGAAGATGGCAGAGTTAACCTGCTTAAAGTTGCCCAAATCTTCAAACAGAACCTGCAGCATGACAAATCAGTTACTGGAATGTACAACATAAAGAAAATTGAACAAGAAGTAAAGGAAGGGAAGGGGCTGTGTCTTTTCTGACTTTATGGATTACAATTTAATATATATATATATATATATGGTTATTCCGTTTTTCCTCTCTCTGTTTTTTTTTTGGATCGCAACAGTTTAGAAACGAAACGGTACAAGACTTGAATGCTTACTTTTGCTTGTAGCAATCAGCATATGAAGTATACTCAAGCGGACCAAGATACCCTTCTTTCCTAGGATTTGCTGTTGTCATGTCATCAATTTACCTTCTGTCAAATCCTAATCCCCATTAATATTATTACTGTATGATCGCATCACAGGAGGAACCAATCCAGATGCTTTCACAAGATCAAACTGTGCACAACTCACCAAAAAACTGAAAAGCAAGCAAGACATGGAAGTATGCTCATAATCATAGATTTTTCATAATGTAAAAATGAATAAAATGAAAAATTCTAAGTGATGTACGTCCCTGTAATGACACGTGGTCAAACCATAACCAAAATAAAATACAGGAGAACAATCAAGTGAAAGGCAGATTTCAGCAGCCATATCCCATGCATCCCTGTAATGACATGTGGTCAAACCATAACCAAATTAATCAAGATTCAAGAATTATAACATCATAAACAAGTTCATGTGTTTATTACCACATATGGTGTTGATGAGTTGGAGGTAACATTGGATAAGATACAAGAGAACAATCAAGTGAATAATCAATAAAGGCAGATCTCCAGTTCAACTCACCAAGAAGTTTCTTACGATCAGTTTGTCTCCCAGGTATTCTGTCTATAAGTGAATAATCAAGTGATTCATGTAGTAATGATCGAGTGCAAAACCATCTTAAGGCAATCTTGATGGGAGTTGTAAGGCAATAAATGAAGACATCAACAGGAAACTCATGACTTTTTCATGTGCTTCACATGCTGCAAGTAGAATACAGTCTCTTGGTGAAGTTCCTAAAGAAGAACTTGAGGGAGTCCAATCCTGGAGTTATATACATATAAATGATATTCAAGCATTTAGTCAAACAATAATAACAATGTTGTCAAGAAATAAATAGTTAATAATACCTCTATGAAGGCATTGGCAATCATCCCTGCAACAGAACAATCAGAAACATATATGGACGGAGTCTTGAGCCATGAGTCAAGGTCACTGATAGGCAATGGAATATACCATGTATAACTCTACAACATTTGACAAGAATAGAGGAAATTAGTCTAGGGAAACTATTGAATACAAGGCATGAATATAGAAAGATAGTGCAAAATAAAAACATATAATTACCCTGTTAAAAACCAAATTTCACCATTGGTAGTTGGTTTAGGTACACCATGACTATTATAATGGAAAATAACCCTTTCAGATTTGGCATATTTGCGACATGTATCACTAAAATATGCAGCTGTTTCTTGATCTCCATCCTCTTCTGTGCTTCCTGTAAACTCTAAAAAACAAAACATCTTTACATTTCCTTCATAAAAAAAAACCATTATTACAAAAAAATAAAAAATAAAAATAAAAGTAGAAACCTGCAGCACTTATCATAGAAAAACTTATCCTCAGCATTTAAAGTCTCTGTGGAACTGAAGTTCTTTAGGCAACTTGTAATGGAATTGTTTTGCTCAATATCAAGGCTCGGATCTAAGAGTGTCTCATCTCTTGCAGTTACAGTCTCACATCTTAAACACTTTGTTTCGTTTGTGAGTATACCCTGAAATTGGAAAAATTAGGACAATTGATGAGTTTAATATTTGATATTGGTAAGCTAAGTAAAATGAATAATAATAAAGATATGAATATACCTGAAAGTTTTTGTGAACCCATGTAACCAAGGGCTCCTTTCTAACACCATTGGCCAGAGGGACATGTATGCCATTGGGAATCTTTTCAGGAGGTGATGAATGTTCTTTTGTACCTTTTGTTTCTTTCTCTAGTATATCAACTAGTTCGTTTAACAAAAAGTTCAAAAATTCATGTGCATCCTACACAAAACTCAAAACATCATCAGAAAAATTAAGTGTAAATGGATTTTCATATTTGATGTAAGAGGTTGGTTTATTATATAATATAATTATAATACCTGATGCATGTAACCACGGAAGAGTTCATTTTCTTTCTTCACTCTTTGTACAAAGCGTTTTGGAGCAATAACACCTATTTTCTTCTTTTGTGTACTAATTTGATACAAGTAACCCAAATGGTGAATATAAATCATGAGGAAAATAAAATGCAACTTAAAAAATATGGAATGGTTACAGCTATGGAAAAAAGCCCATTGTGTAGAATATAAAGTGACTAAGAGAAAAGAATAACTACCATTAAAAGCTTATTTACAAGTAAAAATGTATACCTGTGTAAACAGTTCTGCCAAACATGTAAGGAGATTTTCTTCTACATCTGGATTTTTAACCTTCTCATAATATTTGAGTAGTTGTTCACGAAATGGAACACAAAAATATAGACCCTGAAAATTATGATTTAAGAAAAAGATATATGAGAACATTAGCAAAATAGTTCAGGTCAAACTTTGAGTGAAGTTATAACAAACAATATGCTGCTGGGTTTAGCATATAGCAACAGCAGCCTCCAGCAAATCTCTAAAGCGAACTACTTTGATAACCATGTGAACTCTAACTAATCAAACTAAATCACCCACTACAAGCTTTTTGCTTAATAACTATTGGTGCAACTTACTCAAGCATGGCAAAATACAACTTTATGCGGCAAGCATACATGATAACAGGTCACCCTACTCATCTAATCAGTATTAGTGGGAAACTAATAGGTCAGACACAAACAGACATACATCTTGTCTGATAGCAGATTATCTCAAAAGCATATAAAATGCAAAAGGAAATCGGAAATGATGAAAGGGTAAATGCATGAAACAATAGATTACCCGATCCATATGGAAACAATAGATTAATAGTAATGAAAACAAACATTTAACCCTCAATTAGTTGGGTATGCTAAATAACTTAATGAAATTACATATGAAACTAGGTTACATGCTTTATAGGTTTCTTCTTTTTTCTCTCGCAATCAGAAATTTTAAAAGTAACATCTCATATTCATTTATTCAAACAGGTTACCTACTCTCATGGTTCACGAGTGGCCAAATAAAATTTTTCCAAATTCACTTTTTTTTTGTGATCAAATCATTTGTCTATGGAGAGTGATTTCAATTAGGTAAATCAGGTAATTATCATAAACATTGATCATAAAATTTTCTAATTTCTTCAGATAAAACACAAAGGGAAGAACTCACATGGAGTCATGAGCTTTGGCGAATCAGAACTAATTAGCGAACCATGGGAAGGCAAGAAGTAGGCGATATGGAGAACATTGGTTAGCAGAGTAAGTCGACGACTAAGAATGTGTTTTATTGGTGTTGTTGAGGTGTGTCGAGAGCATGATAAACATACCTTAATCAGCCCTAGGGCTTAGAAACTTGAGCAATCGTTCCAGTCTCCGGTAAGGTGAGGTGAGCCTGAGGTCTCCGGTGGAAAGAGGTGAGTTGAGGTCGCTTGCAGGTGAGGAGAGTCGAGCTAGAGAACATTACACAAAGCACTCCTTGAAAAAAGCCCTAGATAATGGTCCCTGTGATTTTTTGATAATAAATAGTCTGTTCAATGAAGACGAGGGTTGGAAGACGGCATTCAATGAAGTTTTCCCTAGATAATGGTCCTCATGAGAGTTCTCCTTCGAAGATTCTTCGTGGATCTTTGTCCTCAAGAGTTAGAAGCATTCTCGCAGCATTACAGATTTTTCTGAGTTGTTCTTTTTCAACTTTACATCGTAGACTGTATTCTCCGACCAATTTCAACTTTGAGTCTAGTCGTTCCTTTTCATTTGAGCGTCGATAATTAGGGCAAAGGGGAAAGGAGGGCAAGAGGGAAAGGAGAAAAAAGAAAGGCGGGGTTTTCAATTATTTAGGATTTCATTTTCCCCCCGCCTGTTTATTAGGGGGTGCAACGCACGTTGCAAAAAAATTTATAAAGCGACATCCATAGACGACACGTATTTTATTAGAGGTGCCCTCCGTGTTTTTTTTGGATTAGACACTAATTTAAGGGCACGCAATAATGCGTGACCTAAATCTTTAAATTTTTTTGAAGAGATGTCACTTTTTTAATGTCACTCTCTTTTGCGTAACATAGATTAATGAGTGTCGTGGTTTGCGCGTCGTAAAAGGCTATTTTTCTAGTAGTGGATCCACCTGCAGCTCACACTAAGTTCAAGTCCATGGTTCATGGATTGAAGAAGTGTTGTCTCATTCATGCCCTCATATCCATACCTATCATTTATCAAAGCTTAACCAATGAATTTTGGAGCAATGTTGTTGTGCAAAGAGGTGAAGATGATTATGTATCCTTAGATGCTACTCTTAAAGGAAAGAAGATTTTAGTGACGAAACAAATTATTCGTGAGGTTTTGCAAATTGATGACCAACAAAGTTTTCCGACTGAGATTTCAATGGATCAAACAGACACTATCATTGAACAGATGGGCTATGAAGGAGTGTTTCCTCCTACCATAAAAAAGCTTCTACCACCATACTGGAAATTCTTAGCTCACATGTTCGTGAGTTGCATTTCTGGTCGGAGAGCTGGGGCTGATGAAATACCCTTGCTCAATACTGGTGCAATCGCAGCTCTGGTCATCGGTCTGGAATTTAGTTTCTCCAAATTCATTCTAGATGAAATGGTGGGGAATGTTGAAGGGAAGAAAAAGGAGAAATTTATCATGTACCCAGGGTTTCTGCAATTGATCCTAAATATCAAACACCTAGAAATCGAAAGAAGTGGAGAAACACTTGATGTCAAATCCCTTGGCTCCAACACATTTAGGCTTATGAAGCAAAATTGAAAAGGGAGGTTTATGTTTCATGGAAAACATCCGTTGGTGAAAGTTGGAAATTTTGCTGACGTTGGTGATGTATCAGCCTCTGAAAGTTCATCTGGACATATGGAAACAGAAGATGATGTGATTATTGTTTTTGATCATGAAGAATAAAGAGTTCCTCCTGTCGCAATCGTGGCAGTGGAACATGATCATTTGACATCAGTGGAAGTACAAAGTGACTACAATAAAGATGAAGATGCGAGCAATGATGATGATGATGATGATGATGCGTTTGATGATGATGAGGCTTTTGGTAATGATGATGATATTTTTGGTGGTAATGTGTCATGTTTAAATGAAGATTTTAGTTTTGAGTTTGAAAACAACAATTAATTCCAATCAAATGAAGACGTTGACTCCTTCTTTAACAATATCAATGAAGTTGATCAACATGCAACATAGATAGGGGAGTTGAAGACATTCAAGAAGCGATGCCTCCTTCTACAGAACAGATGTTCGGTACTTTTATTGATACGGATGCATCATCTAGGATTCCTCCCCTTCATGTTGCTATTCCCACATCTATGCCATCTGTGAGTGATCCAATTTTGACTCAAACCTCCCAGCCTCCGCTGAAAAAGAGAAGACATGATCTGAGGCCAGGAGTCCTTATTTAGGAGCAGGCCCCGCTGACACAACCTGCAACCGCAACATTAGCTGTCATTCCAACTGTATCAATTTAGGAAGGACCTAGTATCATTTTTGAATCCGGGAGCTCTTCAGCTCCTGGAGGTTCCTCCGTCCCAAGGCCCGCACACGGCATCGCCTCTGAGAGGCTTGTAGTGGTCTTGGCTGAGCAAGAAGCAACATGCCTTCCTCCTCGCAGAAAGGGAATATCAATTAAGGAACACAACTTAGGGGAGTGGACCCTTTTGTCTAAAAGCTCAAGGAAGATGTCAGAGCATTACAAGAAACAATTATTGAGAAATATATTTTGATAGGAAAGCTCGCCATTCGAGCATCTGATCTTGAAAAGGAAATTGAATCGAAGTCAAAGCAAATATCTGATCTCCAGACTCACCTTGGAGCATTGACAGCGTGCTACTATGATTTGAAGAACAAGTTGGCCTCTGAGTTTTGAGATAAGTTCAAATTTACAATAGATGAATCTATCACCATGAAGGTCTTTCCAGTGCCTCTATCCTGACTACTCAACATGACAACATCGTGGATTCACCACCCCTCAGAACCACTAGGGTTGTCAATCGATTTGAAAATGAACCTGCCCATGTCAACCCTTGAATCAGCATCAGCCAAGCTAAGAGAAAGGTCAATATGGAGAAGAAAGAAGGATGGCTTTTCATGTGGAACTCTGATGAGAACCATCGTGCAGACCAACTTCAATTTACTGTAACTGATCTTGAAAATCGAAGGTTCGGTGAAGAATTTGGAATCGATCGGGAATCAAAATGTGGGGATTTCATGATGACTTGAATCTGTGGATGGTGAAGAGGAACCATGTCAAAACGGAGTATTACAAGGATACTCACGAATTTAGCTCCTGGATAAAAGTAGATCTAACAGAACTTTCAGAAGCTCCAATCCACAATCCTTCTAAGGACCCAAAGGCCTTTAATTTCAAATGCTTTCTGGAGAGGCAGTGAAGCATCCCAAAAATACGACCCAAAATTTTTGTTTTTAATTAATAATAAAAGTCATAACACTGAATGTCATGTAATAAAACCATACATCGGGTATCTTAAAAGCCATAAAAATCTCATATCAAAAACTGTATCAAATCATATCTAAGTATCTGAACAAAACTCCCAGGAATAAAGCTGAAGCAGTGGTGTGTGCGATGCCATCATCCCGAGCTCTTCCCTTTACTTGCAGAAGTACCTGAAACCAAAACTGAAACGGTAAGCACAAAGCTTAGTGAGCTCCCCCAAACTACCACATACCATATGACAACATATAAACATATATTGGGCCTTGCCCACTGCATTGGACCGAAGTCCGAAAATTGCATCGGACCGAAGTCCGGAACTAACCAGGGCCTTGCCCTCTACATTGGACAGAAGTCCGGAAACTGCATTGGATCGAAGTCTAGAGCTGAATGGGACCTTGTCCCCTACATCGGACCGAAGTCCAAAACTAAATGCATCAGACCGAAGTCCGAAAACTGACTAAGAATAACATAGCATGGCATAAACGTATCAACTAGCATGAACACATAAACTACATACTACATCTAGCCGTAGCCCGGACCACATAACACATAAATCCTGTTTGAGCCACGAAGGCATCAAACATACTAAAAACTGCATCAGACCGAAGTCCGGAAACTACTACTAGCTAAACGAGCCGGCATTGTGGCCTTAGACCTGTTCCTACTGGAAGGAAACTCACCTCGTAAACTGGCTGGTAAATGAATTGCTCTGGAAACTATCTGCTGCTGCTCCGTTATCTACCCAGCTACAATTTCCATAACACACTGAATCAAATACTGATAACTATACTAAGGGTAAAATGACTATTTTACCCCTTGTCAAAGTCAACGATATTGGTCAAAGTCAACATATAGTTGACCTGACTCGTCGAGTTGGGCTACCAACTCGTCGAGTCCTCACCCTCACTTCTTTGCATCTGTTTGCTATTACTCGTCGAGTTTGGCATAGACTCGACGAGTTCCCCCTCAAGGCTATCACTCAGTCAACCTGCATCCGACTCGCCGAGTTGTATGAACAACTCGTCGAGTCCTTCTTCAATGTATGAACACTCTGGCTGTGACTCGCCGAGTTGTATGAACAACTCATCGAGTCTGATCTTGAGGTATGAAGACTGTCTTGGACTCGCAACTCGACTCGTCGAGTTCGGAGAATGACTCGCTGAGTCACATGCATGCAATTACTATACAGACGATTCTGCTCAAAACCAACGCATCCAACTGATAGCTCTGGGCTCCTAAGGCTTGGTTTTCACGTAAAGGTTCCATTTTTACATGCACATATACTCCTAAAGAGGTTTATAGGCTTAAAATGCATGAATAAGGTTAGATCTAGGGTTAATATGCAACAAGGTTCAATAAAGGTATTAGATCTGGGTTTTGGGATAGAAATATGTTTAGATTTGAAAGCTATATCACTTACACAAGCTCCCTTACTAAATTAAGCTCATAAATGGGAAAAAAGGTAACCTAAATGAGATTCTTGAAGAAAAACAACCAAAGAACAGAAAGAGTCCGATTAATACCTCAAATGACTCTGAAATGGATGCAAGATCTTGTTCCCCTTCTTCTCCTTTGGATCTAGCCTTCCTCCTCTCTTCCAATCTTCACTATTTACACAAAAATGCCCAAAAACACTCAAGATAGGTTAGGGTATTGCTATGAAACGTTTTGAGGGTGAGGGAGGCCAAATTGGGTGCATAAGGGGAATTATATAGGGTTTAAATCCCGTGGATCTAGGGTTTCTTCCAGACTGGCGGACTCGTCGAGTCCAGGATATGGACTCGTCGAGTCGCCCACTTTCACATGATGGAAATCCCGTCTCTACTCGACGAGTCAGGCAACAGACTCGTCGAGTCCCTCTTGAATACTTAGAAAAATAAACATTAAATAACATACCAGAAAATGGGGTCGTTACAGGCAGGTCAAAGAGAAGTTTGATGGAATGAAAACTGTGGATTCGCTTATTCGAAGAGATAAGGAGGTGCTTGATCCCAAAACCAATTAGCCAATGAAGATAGTGTCGTGGACTCCTACTAAGAAGTTGAAAGAAATTCCTATTTCTCAACATTTTCATGAAGGATATATGGACCGTATGGAATTTTGGGCTTTTGATGAGGCCATAACCACATCAGCAATCAAGTTCACAGATAGTGGTAGTGTTCTTTGTATTTTTGATGCTAAAGATTATTTACGGTTCAGGGAGCGAGATATACATACCTTGGATCAACACCAAATTATTTGCAAAACAGAGAGTATGGAGCCAATTGCTAAAGAGTTCACAAGCATGGTTTCTAAGATCATTGAGAAGAGGTTTTGGATGGGGGCTATGTGAAAATCAGATGTGATCTTTAAGCAGACCCGAGTACATGCTTGTCCCAAACCAAGGGGGAGATTGCTAGGACATACTTATATGTGGTTTGGGCTAGGCAACTATTTGTATAGTTCTTAATAGGGTCTTGGTCATTTTATGTATGTTTTGGTGTTGTTTGCGGTTGTGAAGGCATTCACGGCCGTGAACGGGTATACGGCCGTGAACCTTGTTCACGGCCAGTCTGTCCCTATATATAGGTGTATATCATATAGTGTCAGTAACGTAGTCAGAGAGTGTTCACAATGTATGTGTGTGTTGTCAAGGTGTACCAAACATGTTTGTGGCCCAACAATAATACGTGTGCAATGCTTGATCAATTCTTTATTCTTCTCTATTCTGTTCTTGTTTGATCACTGGTTTGGTTCCTCGATTTGGGACTTTACATCAAGTCAAAGAATTACCTGAATTTGGATAGTTGACATAGTTAAAGTAGTTGTAGAATACACATATCAATGTGAAATCTAAGTACAATCTCCTTTGATTCTAATTATTTCCTAGTTTCTAGTATGTTATAGATTAGATTCTAGTTACTAAGTTAAGTATGTTTCGTTCCTATATGTTCAACTAAGTTTATTGAAGTTTAGAACCAACTTGAATTTTGACGGTGGTCACAATCTCCGCCAGTTAAAAATTAGCCGGATACTAGTGTATCGATGGAGAGGGGTGACTTGAAGAACCTTTTGATAATATTGGATTAATTCCTCAAGGGAGAGTCAAATACTTTAGTTATAATCAGGTTAGTGTTCCCCAATTCGAGGTCTAAAGTCAAGATTGTAGGAAATTAGGATCATGGGAATCATGATCCAAACATAGTGACCTAGTTGAAAAGATTATATGGTTAGATATTTTCGAACCTAAAAGAGCATTATGAGCTTTGCTGAAGCACCAACTACATTGAGTGCTAAGTCCACATGGATCCTCAAGTCGCATTCTAAATCAGCACTAAGTGTAAATTCCCCACCTAAAAAGAAGAGATTAGGGATAATTTTGCTCACTTTGTGATTGGCTACTAAATCTGGAAAAGATATAGTCTAAAATAAGAAGGGGTAACATGAATGAAGAGAAGCAATCAAGGGTAAGTTACTAAGGATATGTACTAAAGATAGGTAATAATGTTTTGGTGCATTTCAAATGTAAAGACTATCCAAGTGTCTTCTACACAATAAATTACAAAATGATTGAGGATCTTCAAGGTTATATTTACTACTACAATTACTCTTACTATATTAGAACCACATTCAAAGAATATATATATATATATATATATATATATATATATATATATATATATATATATATATATATAGAGAGAGAGAGAGAGAGAGTGAGTGATTGTTGCAAATGGAGGCAATGAAATTTTATGATAAATTAGGTCAGATGATCTAAATAGCATTAGGAGTGTTTAGAAATGATAAGAAATCTAATTCTTATCAAAATGTGTAATAATTCTATGAGAATGAAGATACATGTGTGACGATCAAACGTAGTAGTAAAATAATAAAGAGATTTATTAATGTTAAAGATTTAAGTCTCCAATAAGGGAATTTATACGAAAATATTTAGATTACTCTTATGAAAAATTGTTTAATAGTTTACGTCAAGACAAATACAAGTTTACAAGGAGTTAGGGTATTTATGAAAAAAAGTTTCAGAGTTTAGAAACTCACTGGAAATTGCAAAGTAGAATGTTATTTTATGAAATGTGTAAAAATATAGATCATTGAAAATTATGTATTCTTAATTTAGTGATTCTAAAAAAACCATCATTTGAAGGATATCTAATTGTAACAATTTAATTTTATTATGTTTTTAAGGAAAATAAGAAACATAAGAAAATGTATTATTCACATATATTTTCTAGATTTAGGAAAATGATAATAAGGGTAGTCACCATGTATAGTAATTCTAGGGGAAATATAATCAAAATTGCACTTTTAATCAAATTTCTAAATTTTCAACAAAAGAACACTCATAATAAAAGCAAAATATATATGATAAAGGTGTAGTCGAATATATTAGGGTTGACCAAGTCAAAATTATTCCTCAAGACTATACATGTGTTAATTGCTCAAAACAAAAAGGTAGACTTCTAGTTTGTATGTGTACGAATATGGTACCAAGGGAAGTAGATTATACTAGAATAAATTTACACTATGCATTATGTTGTTATTATGGTTGTCTGAGATCTCAAATAACATAGAGAATAAGAATTCAACTGCGGGGGAAAGAAAAGGATGGTAGCAGCAGCAATGATTGGTATTGTTAAAATTATAAGAACAATACCTATAGATAGATTTAAAACTTGGTTGAGATATATTTCAAAATTCAATATTGGATAATTTTTGATGATTAAATAGACATGTGGAAGTTTTAAAGTGTTTCCTAAAAATTCATGAGTTATGTATTAAGTTAAACTCCATTTGTGAAAAAGAAGAAGCGCTAAATTTGGTAATTGAAAATCTGTCAGTTTTGACCTTTTAGACTAGTGTCCAAGAATGGTTAAAATGGATAAGGTAAAATCTCAACATATTTAGAAGAATAATTGTACATTTTTGAAAGTGCGTCACTGGATGTTTAAAAGTGAACACTAAGTTTTGTAATGCTTTAAATTTTATAAACTTTACAGATCATAAAACTAAATTAAAATAAAATAAACAAATGATGTATGTTTTAAATTGTAGGTATTAGTGATATCTTGTAAACACATTTGGAGAAGAAGGTTTAAAAATACCATGTCGGGTTTCGAGAAAACATATTTAAGTAAAGTACAAGGCCTAAATGAGAAAGTGGTCAAAAGAGTCAAAACAAAAGTAGTTTGAAAGATCCGATGAAGCATTTACACATAATATGGACTTCAATGCCATATGTTTAGGTTTTATTATAGGGTTTAAACACTTTTATAAAAGAAAGTCTTTTTAAGTTTTCGAAATGTAACAAAATCGTGGAAATGTTTAAAATGATTTATATGCCTTAGAAAGCACAAATAGCTATTGAAATATATTTGAAATAAAACTGGAATGACAAGGTTAAGATCAACATCATTTAAATTAGGTTTTGAAGAAAAGTTCTAAGTTGAAGCAATTTAGCAAAAGTAAAATTGGTTGTTCTTAGGAAGAAATATGGCTTACATGATTAGGAAAGGTCTAATAAACTATATGAAGTGGTTATAAAGTATTGTATCGATGAAAAATAAAACCAATGAAGAAAAATAAGTTTTTGATGGAAGATTAAGAAGTAATGAACAAGTGGATTTGTGTAGCTAATCATACCTACTACTAAGGTGTGTATAAGGCGAGTAGTGGTGACTTTTCCCCAAAATAGAGGACACGAATAATTGTTTGCAAACTGTTTTATATTGTAGATGCAACTTTACACCTTTTATTGGGGTCAAAGGTAAATTCATATGTTTAGCATGTGGTGTAAGAGAATGCAATCCTTTATAATGATAGGAATGTTAGTAATGTCACTAAGGCTCAAACGCATATATGCAAATAATAAGGTTCGAAGTAGGATTCGAAATTATAGGAAAGATTCGTACAATGAAGTTGTGTGATGTTTGATTAGGTATATAAATTTAAGGTTGAAGGTTTGTGTATGAAACATGTTAGTAATTTAGAAAGTGTAAGATGATGACATACTTGAGAAGATCACTAGTGTATCTAAGGGGTCTTGAACTAAGGCTTGTAATTTTTCCATAAAAGTATGGTTTGTGCTTTAATACAAAGTAAAGATGGTATGGTAAGAATTGCCAAAGTTAAGGTTTTGGGTTAAAATGATATCTTAAGCTCGAGATGAAAACAACCTAAAACTAAATTTGTAGCATAACAGAGAAGTCTCATGTACTGGTAGAAATGGACTAAACTTCTGCGCCTCCTTGTGAGTCATATAAGGGATGCTTGCCAATGGTATCCAAGAGACTACTCATGGTGACTGATCTACCTTCTAACACGATGCTCCAATTGTCATTCGTTTCGATATCAGAATGCTTTTCCTAGTTCTAACGATAGTACGAAGACAATGAAGAGGTATTGAGGTATAATTGGTATTGGTTTCGACTTAAGATTATTGCTAATGACTATCTAGCTACTAACCTTACGTATAAAGTCAATAGCTACCGAGGAATAATCATTCTTAGTACTAATTGGATTGCTCCTAGAGTGGCTAGTGATATAACCTAACTTGTTAGCCTAATACTTGATAGGGGATAAATATATTTCTAAATAAGGCATTATTGTAAAAGTGAACTTAGTTTCTAAGTGTACCTAGATTGATGCCTATAATGCATAACGGCCATACACACTGCGAAAAAATTTGTTTTCCAAAAGTTTAAGTTGAAAATCTTTTTGAACGTATTTCTACTATAACCATTTCCAGCCGCGCATTAATTTTCCATAATTAAGCATAGTTGGCCAAGCTATACTTAACTAAAGTCCAATAATGTGTCCCACCCCGAAACTAGAACGGAGGAAACGTCTAGGGCGGATGGAGTGACTTCATGTACAGTATCATAACAGCTGAATATAAATGAAACATAGCAACACAAACATTCATACATTGAGATTTCAAGTATTACATTGTTTACAAAACTCTGTTTGTTTAAAAGTTAAGTACAAATAACTAAAAAAGTATAAAAATATGAGACGACAATGCCAAACCTCAATAAGGGTTTTATACATCTCTACTGGTTTCCTGAGAATACAAGTGATTTTGAAAAGTGTCAACAATCAAGTTGGTGAGTTCATAAGCATTTTGTATGAAAAGGGTTTGTAATAGTTTTGCGAAAAATTGTTTCGTATATTACCATAAGATGTTTTCATTAATATGAACTGTAATTGTATGTAATTCCTTTGTATCTTTTCCTTGCAAAGTAATATTGTATCTTTCCTAGAAAATCCGATATTTTCTTTGATATGAACTGTAATTGTATGTAATTCCTTTGTATCTTTTCTTTGTAAAGTAGCAATGTATGTTTCTAGAAAATCCAATATTTTATTAAAGGTGAAACGTAGTCTTAAATAAAAACGCAAGATGTAAGTGTATGTTGTACTAAAAATAGTATATAATTGTATTTCTTTTTATAAAACCAATGAAGTGTAAGCTTCCCATAAACCAAGTAGTTTTGCTAATCCCTATTTGAGTTATTATAACCATGCTAATACGACTGATATGCCTGAACGACATTCTTCAGGCATCGGAGCTAGTAAGACATTTGTCACCATAGAATTTCCTGTCTAACTATAGTGAACAACTGAGGTGTAGGGATGTCAAACCCATATAGATCTATACACAACGGTCTCGCTCTCCCTCTAGGAGACTCTGGTTATAATGCAGAACTTAAGATCTAGGCTAGGTAGGTACGGTGAAGAAAACGTCTCACTAGAACATTAACAGATTTACGAGAACTATGACTCCCCTTTTTTCGTATAATAAAGTAAGTGCACTTTTTGAAAACTTATGACATGATTTTTGTGACACGCAAATTAAATTATCAATAATTTGCCTTGTATTTTGTTGTGTAAACTATTTATATAAACTTTATATAAATATCAAGTTGAAATCTTGTCTAGAAGTAATGTACACTGTTAGAACATAATATTCTTGGGTTGTGGCCCATCAAATTAGTAATGACTATAGTGTAACCATTTTTAATAGGAAAACCATCTTTTAGTAAAAGTTTCCAAAACCTCTTGATTTGTCACATCATCCCCCCGTTAGAGGGAATTTCATCCCAAAGATAGTATCCTAGACGACTCTTGCAATTAGGAGAGAAGTTGCGGGTATTTTTTGTTTCGTCTAGTCTCTTTGTCCCAAGCAAAATTTAGGTTATTGTCTGGTGTTCCAGTAGACCTTCGCTATTGGTTTCCAACTTTGTTTCATTCTTCGTTTTTCCCTGTCCATGATTCCCATATTTTCCTCTTTGGGGTGTAGGTTCTTGATTACTTGAATTTTTTCGAGTGAGTCTATAAGAGTTTCAACGGTCCATCACTTCTTAAGGTTGGGCACGTGGAATGTGGGATGTATGTTGCTGGGTTTCTGGTGGTAACCGAAATTTGTAGGGTACTAGACCGATGCTGGCAAGGATCTTGAATGGTTGAATGATGATTGAGTACTTGATGTCCTAGAGGTAGTTTCTCTAGGCCTTAAGATAAATACTATTGTAACTAAGGTTAAGGTTGCGTGTGGTGCACTTGGTCTTATAAATCATAGGTTGTCTCGGGAATTTCTTCCTACGGAATTTTGAGCTAGTGGTGTTCTGACTTTGGTTCATTCCTTGAAGTTGGTTGAATAGATCGTCGATTTGGGATGGGGATATTATCCCTTGATAGCGGCTTTGGTTGGCTCTTGGCAGTCAATGGCAATCACTGGCCATATAAACAATTCATCCTTCTTTTTTATGAGCTAGACGGGTGCTCCCTGAAGTTAGAGGCTCGATCTGATAATTTACTTGTTAGATTGTTCCATTGAATGGATAATTTATGTTTTTTTATGTCGGTGCTAAGCGGTATTGGGATTTAGCTATGGGAATGGCTCCAAGAGTTGATTCGATTCCGAACTCAACTTGGCACACGGGTGATATTTCCGAAAGACCTTTTGGGAAATACTTCAGAAAGGTTATAAATCTCTAGGATACCCTTGATGTCTCTTGCTTCTTGTTTCCTATTTCTATTGTGGGCTAGGAAAGAGCGTGGTACCTCTTGGTAGTCAATGGCCATATAAACAATTCATCCTTCTTTTTTATGAGCTAGATGGGTGATCCCTGAAGTTAGAGGCTCGGTCTGATAATTTCCTTGTTAGATCGTTCCATTGAACGGTCAATTTCTATTTTTTTATGTCGGTGCTAAGCGGTATTGGGGATTTGGCTATGGGAATGGCTCCAAGAGTCGATTCGATTCCGAACTCAACTTGGCACATGGGTGATATTTCCGAAAGACCTTTTGGGAAATACTTCAAAAAGGTTATAAATCTCTGGTATACCCTTGATGTCTTTTGCTTCTTGTTTCTTATTTCTATTGTGGGCTAGGAAAAGAGCGTGGTATCTCTTACATAGGTACTTATGATTCCGGATGCAAGAGATGATTTGGAGGTTTGTCATTATAGATTGAAAGAGTTTCGTTAATCGGTAGGGTAAGGAGAAGGGTCTTTTCGCATCACTTGAAATTGGTATGGCGAGGATCAAGCTAGTCTACGTCAAATGACGACGTTGGAACTTCTGATTGTAATAGATGTTAAGTCGATTTGGTGGGGATGACTGTTTAGAATGATAGTGTATTTTATATACATATTTTTAATGCTACCAGTTTCATCCTTTTTATTACTACTGCGAATATTTTGTACCAGAATCAGTGTGTACTAGTAGTACGATTACTTTGATAAATAATGATGAAATTTCGTGGTATGATTCCTACTAGGTCTCTCTATAATAGTTTGGTGTAAACTAGTCGTATATAATTAATATTGAAAAGAAATTCGAATGAGTGACTCTACCCTAAGTCCACAACCAGAAAAGGTATAGGAACTAAGGTGGAATCACGTGCTGTAAATCTATAGAATCTTAGTTACATATGACCCTAACATTTACACTAAGCCATCATAGCTCTCTTGCAAGGATCTTTAGTTTTTCTACGAATGAATTGATTTTCTCGGATGAGGGAGCAATTTATGTTTATGATTTTTAAAAGGAAAATTTTTTTTTTTGTGAAAATTCGATGCTTAATTTTTGTTGTTTGTATACGTACCGAAAATCTCAGTACCTCCATCATTCCTCTCTGTTGGGCAATCTCTCTTGAAACGTCCCGTTTCACCGAATGTATGGCATACTGTACTTACTCCAACATCAGGGGTTGGAGTGATGTATTGGGCCAGGGTCCTACAGTGGCGGACGCTGTGCCCCTTCTTGTTACACCTATTGCAATGCAACTCCCGACAGACTCCATTATGATGGAAGCTGCACTTGTTGCATTTTGGGAGGTTTCCATCGTATAGTTTTCTCGATGTTGAGGTAGTAGGGTTAGTGGGTGTATGGACTGCTACAACTTTTTGCCTTTTGGTAAATCCTTGAGTCGAGCTGCCCTCTTTCCGATTCTAGAACTTTCGTTTCATGTTCTTGGGTATCTGGTTTGGGGTGTCCTTGTAGGCATCCACTCGTTGGTGCCCTTGGTTATTACTACGATTGGAATTGTCAACATCGATTCCATTTTCATTTGTGTTGTTAGTGTTGAGTTGTGCCATGACGGGGAAGTTGTGACCGCGGCTTGAAAAGTAGTGGAGTCTATCTGTAGGATTGGTGTCTCGTTGGTTGGCTGGCTACTTCCTGGTGAAGGCATGATTCTATTGCATGGCAAGAAACGAGCTCGTAAGTAACTTTGGTTGTTTCTAGTTGTATCTCATCTATATTTATAGATATACATTTATGTATACACATATATGTTGGATTAGGTCTCGAAGCCCACAACTATTTTGGTATGTATTTGACCCGATTACGAGCATGGTCCTTTTGGGTTGCCTTCACCATAGCAACTGATAGAATGAACTAAGGATAAAGAGTATTAATTATGATTTATTAATGTATTATAAGAAAAATATATTAAAGGAGAAATCATATTGTTTAATTAATATTAGTCAATAATTAATTAAGAATTAGTTTTGTGACTAAAAGAGATTAATTAAATAAAGGGGACTGATATTATAATTATAAGATAGTTGCATAAATGGGCTAATGAACTCCATAGATGTTGGAGTGGACGAAATCTATGGGGAAACCCAGAAGAATTCGTCCAAGGCCTCTTAGGAGGAAGTCCAAGGGCTGCTTAGAGCTTAAGTAATCAAATTAGGGTTTTCTTGTTTGATAACCCTAATAGCCTAATTATATAAGAAACCCCTAAGGCCCCAAAAACATGTGGAAGTAATCCCTAAGGGTTCTTGGACGTTTTTGTGCCTCCTCCTCCTTCTCCTAAGTCATCTTGTTGCTCATGGTGTTTGTGATTCCATTAGAGGTGCAACATTTGAGGTACTAAGCTTTCAAGAGTTGAGATCAAGGAGATTTGTGATTGTTATTGCTACATAAAAATCAAGGTAAGATTTAAACCCTAATTCATATGTTAATTTCAATTATTGTATGATAGATCTAGGGTTTATGAGCTTTGGATGATTATTGCATGTTCATTAGACAAACTAGATCCAAAGCTTTAGGGTTTGCATGTACACCATAGGATTGATGTTTTGCTCATAATCCATAAGTGGTATAAGAGCCTAGGCTGTTTGATTATTGTATATGATGCTTAATTGTTCATTGCTTGCTTAAAAATCGAAATTTTTTGTTTCTGACTGGCAGACTCGCCGAGTCCATTGTGGACTCAACGAGTCCAGGGCTCTGGTGCCGGGATTTTCGATTTTTCTACCAGATTTTGTTGACGATAATTGTCAAAACTTGTTTTATTGCCTAAAATTGATTTTTTAAAGTTTGGAATGGTTATCTTCATCAAAATTAATGGATTTGGTTAAATATTGATAATATAATATTATTATTTGTCAAATATTTGAACTAGTAAGTTTGAAAAGTTTCAATTTACACCCGTAGGTTTTATACTTTAAATTTGCACTTAAGAAGTTTTAGTTTTGAAATTTAAATAGTTAAACCCTAATGTTTTGAAAGGTTTCAAAACTTTTCCTCAAGTTTTGGTATTTAAATTTTTATTAAAAGGTCTTAATTTTGAAATATTAAATTCCACTACCCTAGTTTTTTGAAAAGTTCAAATTACCCCCATATGGTTTTATTAAATTAATTAAGTGTATAATTATAAGAGAATTAATAAATCCATAATGATAAGGTTTATATTTAATTAAATTAAAAGTATAATTTATTAAATTAGACAACCTGGTATTTTAAGAGTATAAAATATACCCTTGTACTATATATATAATTAAATGTCTAACATATATATATATATATATATATATATATATATATATATATATATATATATATATATGAGTAAAAAGTCAGTCTGACCGTTAGTACGCCTCATTCACGAAGTTGGTCTCTAAGGGGTGTTTCACGGAATTGCCTATAAAATGACGATTGAATGGGTATCCACTCTTACCCACTTCACTCTTGACTAGTGGAGGGTCGTTAGCCGAATGGGTAGGATAGGACACAACCTTCCATGATAAGTATAATGAAATACGAAGTAACTAAACACTTTAATAAATTCCCAAATCTAGTTACTTTAGGGAAAATGTGGAATTGATGCTAATCCATGAAATTTCACATTGCACCTTTATTGGTCGTTAGTGGAGCATGTGTGGTGAACCGACACACTAACATGGGACCAATGAAGGATGGCAATGGGTTGCTTGATGTTTATCATAGATCAATGGAGTGTGTGTGGTTAATCGGTACATTGATTAGGTGATTTGTAACATCGAGAGTACCGAGCTAATTTGCATGCTTATCCATACCTTGTTTGTGATCCTCGGCATCCCAGTCATAAATAAAGGGAACAATCGAGATTTAAACATGCCATTAAAAAGTTTAATGAATCTCAAAAGATCTAGGAGTTTCAATTCATTTAAAACTTTAATTTCCTTTTCGTTTTTCATGGTGGAATTGGTAAATCGTCATATACCTACCTTCAAATGTTCTGCAATTTGGATTACGACATCCCTCTTCCGAATTGTAGAATATTATGTTGGGTCCTAGCCTTTATATCTCATTTGGGTGTTTTATTAAAGACTCAATCAACTAACTTGGATTTTCTCCCCTTTTTGTAGATGTCAAAGTCTTACAACTATGGTCTTCCTAAATCCGTTGGAAAAAGTTTTCCACTTGAAGATGATATTCCACGATCTGATTATGGAAATGGAAATAATTCTTCACTTCCTCCACCTCCTCCAATAGTTCTCCCTAACCTACATGTTCAAAGACTTGAAAAGTTCAAGGTCACTCAACCCCTATTGGCAAAAAGACACGAAGATGGAAAGTCGGTTTGCGCTCATGTTTTAGATATGAAGTTGCATATTGATAGATTGGGAATGTTCGGTATCGATGTCTTAGAGAAGTTGGTTGTTGACTTGGTCCTTCAATCACTTCTCGATTCATATGGTAAGTTCGTTAGAGAGTACTATATGATAGAACACGATCTAACCCTCATTGATTTGACTTATTTGCTTATTGCACCTGAATCAGAAATGATTTGGCACACTGGTTGAGAAAATTTGTCTGGTACATCGATATCCCAATCTTCTATGGGAAATGGCAACATTGGAAGTCCATAAAAGCTTTCTCTACGCAAGAGAAAGGCGGAGTTTGAGATTGTCTCGTGTACCATTCTAGAAATATCCATATGTTTCTACTGCTAAAAGAATGGGCATTGGTTACAAAGTTGTCCGGACTGCTTGAGAGATCTAAGGGATGGGAGAGTCAAGATGTAAGACTCTGCTTCAGGTAAAATCCACTATCTAACTCTATTAAGTTTTCTACTTTAGATTCTAAATACATGATGTGATAAGATTACATTTTGATGTTTTGTATGATCGAAGAAAATAAAGGAAGCTTAAAGGAAGAAGCGTGTTGAGTCTGATCGCAAAGAAATGGATTTCGATCGCATGGTTCGATGATCGGATTTTTGAGATGCTACTTAGAGAGTTATGATAGATTGCTTAGGAATATGTAATAGCATAGTTTTCATTTAAATTGCATTGTAAGGACAGTTTTTTCCGCACCTTTTATAAATAAAATAAATTTTGTTTTTTTGTCTTATTTATATTTCCTTGCAATGGCATGTATGAAAATTGAGGTTTGTGTATTTCTATTATTAGCAATGGTGAAATGGATGTGATTCTTAGTTATGTTATTTGTGGTAATGTTGAGAATTCACCAAAAAAAGGAAAGATTCTTGTCGCCCGAGTTTCAATTGGACAAAAACTTGGAATCAGACAACTTGTATTGTATGATGAATGAGAACCTTCATATTTGGAAAATTAAGACTAATTCCTTGACAAAGTGTCAAGTGAAGGACTAGGAGAACTAGTACACATTGGGTGTATTGGTCAAGTCCACGAAAAATAACAAGAAAGGGTATTCGTCATGTTTTACTAAAAGTCTGGTAAATGTGGTTATGCTTACAAGATTAAGTATAATTCTAAATCATTGAAAAATTTCTCCAATATAAAAAGATGGGAGAGTACTTTAGTATCATGTTTTATGATTGTCTTGTTGATTATGAAACCATATCACAATTAATCCTCTAAGGACACCATAGTGCGCTAGTATGGATAAGAAGAGGAATCGGAAATTTTTTAAATGGTTAAATCAAAAAGGATGAGTCATACTTCGTTTCAAAATCAAGTCTTAGAGTCATAATCCAAGATTGTGACTTGAGTTATACATCTTAAGAAGTCTTAACACACTCATCAAATGTGAAGTAGAAAATTGTTTTTCTTACTCTTATACGTTTGAAATTGGTAAATTGTGATGTCTTGGATAAGACAAAGACCGACTAACACCAATGGTATGTAGTGTTAGTATTGATAACAATCCGTACTAACTCTTGAATATTTGTTTGTCAAGAAATGTTTTTTGACAAGAGAATCTTATATGTAAAGAGGTCAGTGGGAGTCTAAATGATCTTGAAAAGGTTCAAGAACTAATCAAGAGTAAACCTATTAGACACTAGCACACGACTTGAGGTTTGTAACATATTGTGTTGACATATTCTTGTTTCTGTACCGTTCTAATTTGGTCAACTATGCATAGGAGTTCTACGAGTTCTCAATAGACTGCATATAGGCAAGCAGCTTGTTCAATGAAAGTACATTGACTAGTATATGTGAGATGCTAAATAACTTGGAAGAAATGGTGGGACCCTTGATGGGAAGAAATTAAGAATGAAAAAGTTCAGTTCATATGAGTTTGAATTCATCACAAACATTGTCTTAGGATGATGGTTATGGAAAATTCACATGGATAGGAGCACATACACCATAAAATCTAACTATCATAAGGTGTCTCTCCTTCATGAGAATGACTGTGAGAAAATGCTTTCACTAAGAGAGATTCTAAAGAGATATAAATTATGATATTTTCAATTCTCGAATTCGATTATGATTATGGCATCCCTCTTTATAGTTCGAATTGTGAGATTTGGCAATAAGTCTGAATATTCTAGACTTACTATTGTAGGTTCTGAAATGGTTTAGACACACACATGAGCTTTCTAAGGAAAGATGTATGAGTTTGAGAAGATTAGATAAAGGCTTATCGAAGCATATCGTATTAGAAATATGAACTTTGGAAGTCAATAACTATTGATTTCTAGAAGTCCAACTATTTTCTGAGTACATGTCAAAGCTAGAGGGAACAAAATGTTATGTTGGTATGGATATAATCATTATGTTAGTAGGAACATGATTATTATTTTAAGTGTTGCAAGTTAGCAATATTAATTATAGAAAAAAAAGGTTGGATCGAGAAATTTTAATCGAATTTAGTCAAAGGACATATATGGATGTTATGTTGAAAAAATTCAACATAAAGGAATTCTATATATGGAAATATTATAGCAAGAAACTGGTAAAGTATCACGTTTTCATTATGAATCATGTCCCTTACGCTTCAGGTATAGGATCAATTGCATATGGTGTAATATTTGAACGTTCTAAATTTTCCAAATGCCTAAGGCATTATGAGGGAAAAAGGACTAGAACCAGATTTGACTAAATTAATTAAACAACTATAAAGGACAATTTAAGGTTCACCAAGGATTGGTCTCTTGTGAGCAATTGGATGTATGGTAATGGATGGACCATATTGGCATTATTATCAATAGTTAGTAATCTATTAAGAATGAGTTGTCGTATGGAAAATATGGAAATGTTTCCATATTGAGAGTTGAATATCAAAAATCTATATCTAGATTAGAAACTTTTATGCAAGAAGGTTGTTCAAAGGAATGTACTTTGAATGTGAGTCTTCATGTCTATGGAATTATCTTGTAACAATCTCTAATAGAGCACTTTGTAATTTCATTGGCAAAGTCCTTGTGAATTTTGTACCATGAGATTACAAAGGGTCATTGCATAAAATGTTAGAATCAAACACATTCTAATAGTGGGAAGAATTTGGTATTCTTACACTAATAATAAGGATTAGGAGTTGTGAATTGAGTATCGATTAGAAATGTGTTCAATTGATCTATTTCACATAGTATGGACCATAGGAAAACAGAGTGTGCATGCTTGGAGCATGGAACAACTGTTGTTATAGTTCAAGTAATAAGTTGAGTATCCGAAACATTATACAATGAATAATGTGTAATGAATATGGTGACTAAATAAAAGGAGTTTGATTTATACTCAAAAGTTTGGGGCCATATTGGGTTCGATTATTCTTGTGTTTCACTTTGCATATTTTGACTTCCCGAATAATAAGATTATTGAAACCATCCATAGTCGCACACTTTGGAAGTAGGTATGAAAGAAGACTATCATGAATCTGTCTGTAGATTGTCTAAAGTGTTTAGACATAGCACAAGTTCGCTGGAGAGTTCAGGTGTGCTCCTATAAGATTAGAGTAATTGATTAAACCCAAGCTCACTTGGATTGCTTCATGGATTTTATCACGAGTGATTGGTGAGATGATAATATCTTATATTCTTGAAACTAAGACGTATGAGTTTTATTCTGTAAGTCAATTGCACATTGATAATATGTAAACGCACCAGTAACTTGGTGTTATAGAACATATTGTTGTGTGTGATTTGATGAGTAGGTACAAGCGAGCACTTGAGTTGAAGTTTATCCGTCCCTTTTACCCGAAGTGGGATAAAAGCGATATTTGTGGGCCCCTTGATGATTTAGTGATGACACCCTAAGCACTTGGCCAAGCTGGGACTAAGTTGATGTGTTCAATTTTAGTCTGTTGTTAGTCATCATAAATCGGAAATCGGGAAACAACACATGAACAGAGAGTATGATTAAAATCCATGTTCAGTTCAAACGATATCTAGAATGGAGGAATATATGAGCCCTTATCTAAAGGATGCATTACTGATAAGATCAGAGTTAACAACGACTTTTGAAAGCCACGATTGCTGATCAGGTTCTATAATCATATGCAAAATTGTTATTAGAATTATCCAAGTGGGAGACTGTTGGATTAGGTATCTAAGCCCATAACTATTTTGGTATGTACTTGACCCGATTACGAGCATGGTTCTTTTGGGTTGTCTTCACCATAGCAACTGATAGGATGAACTAAGGAGAAACACGATTAATTATTATTTATTAATATATTGTAAGAATAATATATTAAAGGAGAAATCATATTGTTTAATTAATATTAGTCAAGAATTACTTAAGAATTAGTTTTGTGTCTAAAAGAGATTAATTAAATAAAGGGGACTGATATTGTAATTATAAGATAGTTGCATAAATGGGCTAATGGACTCCATAAAAGTTGGAGTGGACGAAATCTATGGGGAAACCCATAAGAATTGTCCAAGGCCTCTAAGGAGGAAGTTCATGGGATGCTTAGAGCTTAAACAGACAAATTAGGGTTTCCTTGTTTGATAACCCTAATAGCGTAACTATATAAGAAACCCGTAAGGCCCCAAAAACGCGTGGAAGTAATCCCTCAGGGTTCTTGGATGTTTTTGTGTCTCCTCCTCCTTCTCCTAAGTCATCTTGTTGCTCATGGTATTTGTGATTCCATTAGAGGTGCAATATTTGAGGCACTAGGCTTTCAAAAGTCAAGATCAATGAGATTTGTGATTGTTATTGCTACATGACAATCAAGGTAAGATCTAAACCCATACTTATTGCATGTTCATTAGACAAACTAGTTCTAAAGTTTTAGGGTTTGCATGTACACCATAGGATTGACGTTTTGCTCAAAACCCATCAGTATATAAGTTACATGTTTTGTTGTATGATTCCTAAAAGTTTAGACCATGTTCTCAAAATGTACTTATGGTGATAAGTAGTAGTAGGTATTGTACGAATGTTAAGTTTAACAAAACATAATATAGCTATCAATACAATTAGTTGATTCGGATTACATGGGCTCTTGTAGGGTGTACATCTCTTGATTTACTAGTACTAGTTGCGATGAAAGACATCATAAACCTAGGACATAGTGCGAGTAGTGTCATCACTAGCTCACTTGTCTATCCTAGTCTATCATATGTTAAAATGGCACGCAAGGTGTCTAACCATTTCACTCATTTTTCGAGTGGCCTCCTTTGCTCTCTGTTCTGCGAAGGTTGCCCTAGGCTCAGCTGCAAGGATCTGTTGCCTCATGGTGGTCACTTCCTCCTCTAAAGAGTGTAGATGGTTCGTAATATCCTCTTACTCTACTTTCTAATTCAGTATTGCTCCTGAATGGTGTGCTTGTTCTTCGCACAAGTGTCGGATTCGCATTGTTGCATTCCAGGGTTCACCTCTAATATCTATTACCTCATGGTGGAGAGCTTGATCTTGAGTGTCTAGATGGGACACTTGTGGTACAATTAGAGGTAATTCTTGATTCCTGAGGGTCTTAGAGCCAGGAGTTTGGCGTAGTGGGTGCATGCCTAACACAGATCATTGGGTGTCTCCTCTAATCCAGGCATGTTGTTGGGTTGCCCCTTTTGGAGGCGCATCCTGGACAAGGTGGATGTTAGCAAGGAAGCTTGTCCTTTCATGTGCAATATTTTCTTACTAGGTATGTTTATCCCAAAAGGAATCCTATTGGATGTTTACGTACCTAGGAGGAGAGAGATGAAAGGGTCTCATGCCCGCTCCTAATAGGGTAAGGCTCACTAAAGATCTCTCCAACACCTTCATCCTTGTCTGACTCCTCATTGGAATCCTCCCCCTCATAGTCCACCTCTTGGTATTATTCAGGACCCACTTCTTGGTTCTCCTTATGAACGTCTTCTGGCTCCTCCTCAATCCATCTGTTGGCTACTACAATAGGGTAGCAGGGGTCTTTGTGGTTAAAATTCATCCATGTTGTCTGTGCCAGAATGGAGGTATGAGAAAATACGTAGAAGATTTAAGTGTGTGGTTCTATGGTATCCTAAAATACTATTATAGTATTTTTAATGTTCTGTTTGGTTCTGGGTATCTTAATGTTGGTATGTGTTTAGACTCGTTGTTTACTACGACTATTTCCCAGCATGTGCTAGTTACACCCCGGATAAATAAAGTTGATCAGGTTATATTTATTCAATGTCTAATTACATATCCCAAGGCCTACATGTAGTTTTCAACTCATCATACTACTTTTATTATGCCCTCGTTATGACACTGCCCTAATTTGTGTGTACTTATACTTTACTTCAAATATTATTATATTTTAAAAGTATATTTATAGTCAGAGTGTTTTAGCCCCATTGTATTTATAGTTGTATATCTTGTATAGTTTGATATACTAGTTCACTATAAACAATGCTCTGATACAAATATTTCACACCCCCAAACCAGAACGGTGGAAACGTCTTGGAGCGGATGGAGTGACTTCATGTACAATATCATAACAGTTGAATATAAATGAAACATAGCAACACAAACATTCATACATTAACATTTCAAGTATTACATTGTTTACAAAACTCTTTTTTGTTAAAAACTTAAGTACAAATAACTTAAATGTAGAAAAACATGAGACGACGATGCCGACCCTCAAGAAGGGTTGAGTACCTGTCTATTGGTATCCTGAGAATACAAGTGATTTTCTAAAGCATGAACAATTAAGTTGGTGAGTTCATAAGCATTTTGTATGGAAAGGGTTTGTAACTGTTTCGCAAAAAATGGCTTCGTATATCTCCAAAAAATCCGTTATTTTCTTTAATATGAACTGTAATTGTACGTAATTCCTTTATATATTTTCTTTGTAAAGTAATATTGTAGCTTTCTAGAAAATTTGATATTTTCTTTGATATGAACTATAATTTTATATAATTCGTTTGTATCTTTTCTTTGTAAAGTGATAATGTATGTTTCCATAAAATCCAATATTTTCTTAAAGGTGAAAGGTAGTCTTAAATCCTAAAACCAAGATGTAAGTATATATTGTACTGAAAATACTATATAACTTTATTTCTTTTTATAAAACCAATGAAGTGTAATCTTCCTGTAAACCAAGTAGTTTTGCTAATCCCTATGTGAGTTATTATAACCATGCTAATATGACTGATATGCCTGAACGATGTTTTTCAGGCGTCGGAGCTGGTAAGACATTTGTCACCCTAGACTTTCTGGTCTAATTGTAGTGAACAGCTGAGGTGTGGGGTTGTCAATCTCATATACATCTATACACAATGGTCTCACTCTCCCTCCTGGAGGCTATGTTTATAATTTAGGACTTAAGGTGTACGCTAGGTAGGTACGGTGAAGAGAACATCTCACTAGAGCATTAACAGATTTACGAGAACTATGACTTCCCTTTTTTTGTATAATAAAGTAATTTCACTAATAGTTTGCCTTGTATGTTTTTGTGTAAACTATTTATATAAATACCGAGTTGAAATTTTGATTAGTAGTATTGTACTCTGTTAGAACATAATATTCTGGGGTTGTGGCGCATCAAATTAACAATGACTATAATCTAACCATTTTTATTAGGAAAGCTATATTTTGGTAATAGTTTCTAGAAAATCGTGTAGTTTTACAAATCATAAATTTGTAATGATTTTATAACATGGATTATTTTTGTTTAGTTTTGCAATCCAAACTAGTATATATTTCACAAATAATTATTCAAAAACCAGTACTAACCATATGTTATGCAATTTATAACTTATCCTTAACATGAGTTGAAAACATGTAATTATTTGTTAGATAAAGAAATTTTTACTTGTATCCCCCCCCCCCCCACTATAAAAGATGAAAAAACATTGAAAATATGGGGGTATGAATTCACCTTGGTGGTTTTTGTGGGTTGTTGGAAAGAAGATAAAGATGATGTCGAGCCTAGGATGATGAGGATGATCTAGAGGAGCTTCTTGGATACTAGTATCCTAGTGATTTTAACACACGGAAATTTGTGTGTAAATGATATGAAACTAGCACAAAAATGTTTCAAAACACTAGGGGTTGTCAAAATTACTTACCCAAATCCAAGGACCACCTAAATGATGAATATTTTTGGAAAGAACCAAGCTTGTTCTTGAGAGTATTTGAAAACTTGATGCTGGAATGTTAAACAAAATGGAGGAAGAAGGAAAGAATGAAGGATGTTGGTGTAACAATGTAAATTTTTTAACCAAAATTTCTCTTTTTAAATTACCAACATCACATATCATAATACTTAAAATCTCGAGTGTCAATGTCATAACATATTTCAAAAAAGTTTTCAAAAGTATTTAACACACTCCAGGATCCATAAAACATATAACTCTGGCTCTGTGTGTATGTACAATCAAGCCGGTGCCTTCCCACGATCCTCAGAAGTACCTGAAACACATAAACACATAACACGGTAAGAACGAATGCTTAGTGAGTTCCCCAAACTACCACGCACAAACAACTAGCCACTCGAGGTTATAAGTCTATATGACCCTCCAGTCAATGTGTCTCAATAAGACCCTCTAGTCCCATAATTCGTTGGACCCTTAGGTCCGGTCTGGTTGGGACCCTCCAGTCCCATGAGTCATTAGACCCTTTAGCCCGATCTGGTTGAGAACCCTCCGGTCTCGAAGTGCATTGGTCCCTCCGGTCCGGTCTAAGTAACACAAAATATAGCTTACAGTACATATCACATAACCATGCATAACTCAAGCAAGCACATAAGACCCTCCGGTCACACATAGTTACCACTCTAGGTAAAGTATAGTGAAAAGTCTCACCTCGAAGGTAGTAGGAATAAATATGCACTTGGAACTCCCGAACTATCCTCCACCGAAATACATTAGACAAGCATCTAATAAATATATCTCATTTACTTATTTAACTCCTAAGTTATTTTATTCCCTTTTTAATGCCTGGGATAGGTAAAAGACCCTATTACCCCTCCAAGGTTCCAGAAGCTTCTAATTGACCTACTCATAAAGTCAACAGAATTCCAAACAAGTCAATAGTCCAAATCGACCAGACTCGCCGGGTGCACTCGTGCGACTCATCGAGTCCGATCGTATCTCATAGATACCAAAAAGTCCAACTCGATGAGCTAACCTTAAATCGTCGGGTCATAACATGAATCAGCTTAATCGGGACAAACCCTAAACTTCTTGCCGAGTCGACTCATTATCTCGGTGAGTATATTCAGACTCCCATGCATTCAGACGATTTCATGGTGGGATTCTTTACCAAACTTCATATCTATACTTTTAGGTCTCATAAGTCACGTAAAGTCATAGACTTTACGTCCATGCATGGTATTTAGAGCAAGAAATGCCAAAAAACATTAACAAAAGGGGTTATACACACTTAAAGCTTCACCAAAGCTGGATAAAGCAAGGACCTTAAGGTGTTTGGGACCTCCTAGGGTCCAGATCTGGGGTTTTAACTTCCTCATGACTGCCAATTCACAAAAACCCCAAAAATGATGAAGAAAAAGAGCCCTAAACTACCAAGACGAGAGACCTACATCAATGAAAGGGAAAAATTCGAGTTCAATACCTCCAACTGAAGCTTGAGCATGAAAACCAGCAGATCCAACACCGTTCTTTGATCCTCTATCTTGATACCCACTTCTTCCTTGCAAGAACACACAACAAAAGCTCACAATAGCTCTCCCTCTCACTCTAATCACTCAAGACTCCATTAGGATTTTCTATCTTGAAGGGTAGCCACAATAGGAGGTCTTAAGTGCCTTTAAATGGGCCACAGGCCTGGAAAATTACAGTTTCTTTCAACAGCGCTGACTCGACGAGTCGGCTAATGGACTCGTCGAGTTCAATCATTAATCCACATCACCAGCCGCGACTCTACTAGACAAGTTAAGGTACCAACTCATCGAGTCACTCCACATATCTCAAAAATAATTACTTAAAATATATACCTGGAAATCCGGATGTTATAATTCTCCCCCACTAGAATCAGACTTCACCCTCGATGTCATTCTCCGCAAATAGCTGAGGGTATTGCCCCTGCATTTCCGTATCCGGCTCCCAAGTTAATTCGGACCCCTTCGAATGCTGCCACTAGACTTAAACCAGGGATACTTCCTTATTCCTCAAAACTTTCACCTTCCGATCTAAAATCGCGATCGACCTCTCAATATAATTTAGGCTTCCATCAACCTGAATGTCCTCCAGCGGAACTGTTTCCGTTTCATCGGCCACACACTTCCTCAACTGGGACACGTGGAAGGTGTTATGGATCTAGCTCAACTCCGCATGTAGCTCCAACTGGTATGCTACCTTGCCCACATTGGCGGTCACTCTGAAAGGTATAATAAATAGAGGTCCCAACTTGCCTCGCTTCCTGAACCGGATCACCCCTTTCCATGGGGAAACCTTCAGGAGTATAAGATCTCCAACCTAAAACTCTAGTTCGGATCGTCACCTATCCGCACAACTCTTTTAGCGACGGTGGGCCATCAATAATCTCTGTCTGACCTACTGAATCTACTCGGTCATCTTTAGCAATAACTCGGTGCTACCCATCACTCTCTGTCCCACTTCTCTCTAGCAAATAGGAGTCTGAAACCTTCTCTCGTAAAGAAGCTCATAGGGAGGCATACTAATGCTCGAGTGGTGGCTGTTGTTGTAGGAAGTATACTCCGAGCTCCACCCATATAGGGCACCCAAATATGTCCTCGGAAGGTCATAAGCCCTCGACTACCCATCAAAAACTCTGAAACCTGACCAATCACCTGATCCCTCTTGCGGTTCTCCGGCTTCACGGCCTCTGCCTGGGCCTCTCGGATGGTATCTAACATCGGAGTTATCACTGTCATCCTCATACACATGTCTCGAAACGGGGTACTCTCTGCTCGATGGCTCTACGCGTCGGCTACCACATTAGCCGTGCTTGGATGATACAGGATCTCGCAATCATAGTCCTTCACCACGTCCAACCACGTCCTCTGGCGCATATTCAGGTTCGTTTGGTCCATAAGATACTTCAGGCTCTTGTGGTTCGTATATATGGTACACCGAGCCCCATATAAGTGGTGGTGCCAGATCTTGTGGGCGAACACCACCATCCCCAACTTTAAATCTTGGGTGGGATATCTCGTTTGATGAGACTTCAGGTGCCTCGATGCGTATGCTATCACGTGTCCTCTCTGTATAAGCACCGCACCCAACCCAGATATAGATGCATCGCAGTAAACCAGAAATTCCTCCATTCCCTTGGGAAGGGCTAACACCGGGACTTTGCACAATCTTCGGCGAAGAGTCTCAAACAAGGTTTGCTGCTTGGGACCCCATGAAAAAGTAACGCCCTTTTGGGTTAACCTGGTTAGAGGAACGACAATTTTGGAGAAATGTCTGATAAATCTCCGATAGTAGCCAGCCAATCCCAAAAAACTCCTGATCTCGGTAGGGGACCTCGACACCTCCCATCTCATAACTTCCTCTATCTTGGTCGGGTCGACCAACATGCCATTCTGGTTAACAAGGGGTACCAAGAACTGAACCTCTCATAACCAGAAATCACACTTGGAGAATTTGGCATAAAGCCTCTCCGATCTCAATATACCTAGAATCTCTCTCAAATGCTCCTCATGCTTCTCTCTGGATCTTGAATACACCAAAGTATCGTCGATGAACACAATCACCGATCGATCCAACATAGACCTGCACACCCGGTTCATGACATCCATGAACACTGCCGGTGTGTTGGTAAGCCCAAAAGGCATCACCATGAACTTGTAATGCCTATAACGAGTCCTAAAGGATGTATTCTTGATATCCCTGTTGTGGACCCTTATTTGATGATATCCAGACCTCAAGTAAATCTTGGAAAACCAAGACGCGCCTTGCAACTGATCGAACAGATTATCGATCCTTGGTAATGGATAACGGTTCTTAACCTTCAACTTATTCAACTCCCAGTAATCAGTGCACATCCAGTGTGAACCACCCTTTTTCTTGACAAAAAGGATCGGTGCTCCCCACGGTGAGTTACTCAGTCGAATAAAACCCTTCCCCAGCAGCTCCTGAAGCGGCGAGGATAATTCCTGCATCTCAGGCAGCGCAAGGCGATAAGGTGCCTCGGCAATAGGCGCCACTCCCGAAACTAAATCGATCCGGAACTCCACTTGCCTCTCGGGAGGCACACCCGGTAACTCCTCGGGAAAAACATCCAGAAATTCACTCACTATCGGAACCTACGTGATAGAACTCGATCTCCCGGCAGTCACCCACGTATCCATCACATACGCTACAAAACGCTTGCAACCCTGCTGAAGACTTTGTCTCGCTCTAGCAGCTGAACAAAATGCTGACCCAGATCTGGTACCTTCTCCATATACAGTAAGAACTCCCCTACTGGGGTCTCGTATCATCACCATCTGACACTTACAGTCGATCATAGCTCCGAATCGGATCAACCGGTCCATGACCACAATAACAAAGACATCACCAATCGTGATCGGTACCAGATCTATCTCAAAATCAACTCCAAAAATCTCAAGCACACATCAGCATATCACATCAGTCGCAAACACCGCATGCTCATCAACTATGGAGACTCTCAGAGGTCGATTCAATGCCTCTCGTTGGATACTGATGTGATGACTAAATGCTAAGGATACAAAGGATTGACGAGCACCCGAGTCAAATAACACCAACGCAGGTACAAAATTCACAAGAAAAATACGTACATATATCACAGTATAAGAATAAAATAACTCAAATAAAATAACTAAGAGATAACATACCAGGCACTACATCTGGTGGTGTGTGGACTTCCTTCGTTGTCAGCTGAAAGGCTCTCCTGCAAGCCTTCGGTGCCTCGGCCTTAGCTGGTTGACTCTCTGTAGATCGTGCAGTGGCAAAGGCAGATCCCTGTGCTGATCCTTGAAATAGGTGTGGGCACTCGGTTTTCCGATGGCCAGTCTAGTTACAGTGAAAGCAAACTGAAAACCTGTTGGGGCAATCCCTCGTGATATCCCCTTCCATCCCGCACTTGTAACACACACCCGCTCTGCACATCCCATCATGAATCTTGCTGTACTTCCCACAAGTGTGGCCTTTCTGGCCTCCAGATCTCGAATCGGTGGGCTCTGCCCGCTTGGCTGCCGGCTAAGACTGTGTCGGCTGCCCATCCCTCCTCTTAGTCTCCGCCTATTCCCTGACCTGAGTCTCTAGCTCAATCTCCCTCTTTCAGGAATTTTCCTGGAGCTCAACAAATGTACGGTATGTCGAGTTTGCAATGACCTCACGGATATCTCTCCTCAGTGTGCTCAAATATAGGGTCAGACGTGCCTGTTCAGAAGACACATGCTCAGGGCAAAATAGTGCCCTCTCATGAAACATCCTCGTAATCACTATCACAGACTCTGTTCCCGACTTGAGGGACAAGAACTCCTGGGTCAACCATTACCTTTCCACCAGAGGAACATACTCATCACGAAACATAGAAGTAAACATCTCCCAAGTCACTCCAGTAAGCTCTGTAAGAGTGAAGCTGGCTGTCATAAACTTCCACCAGTCCTTCGTCCCCAAGCGAAGCTGGTTCATCGCGAACCGTACCCTAAAATGTTCCAGACAAGAATAAGTGTAGAAACATCCCACAATGTCAAAGATCCATCTCATCACTGCAATCGGATCCTGAGTCCCATCAATCTCAGGCGGCTTCGTGTTGTTGAACTCTCAGTACAACAACGAGTCACCCCCTGTGGCCTGGCAGCAACGACGGCTGCGGTGGCTACAGCAGCAGCTGCATGAGTAACAACAACATATCGCTCATCAAACGTCTCAATCAATGTGGACTTAATACACCCAAACATCTCTGGGACAGCCTCACGGATCGCTGCGTCCATCTCATCATGAATTATCCTGCGAATCTCTTTGTCGCTAACTCCACTGCTCTCAAGGTTGTGGTGCGTACCCACCATGATGTCTGTGAAACACAACACAAAACAACCAGAGACTCGATCGAGATTACTCAAACTCAATCACGTGCCCCTTGTTGTTCCTTAGCACCCTAGGGATTCATACTTGGACTGCTCACCGACCCAGTGTTTCCAGCAGTATAGGCCCAATACTACCTTCTACACCGGATTTGTGTTCATCACAAGTCTTCCTCCTAGGATCCTATCTCACAAGCACTCTATATCTCGTCAAACATTGATTACTCTCATAGTAGATCTATCATATGCTTGTTCCTGCTACCTACTTGCACTCAAGCAAACCACAGTTAACAAACCCCTAGGCTAAGGAATCAAAATCAGGCCACTCTAGTCCTAAATTATGAAGTAACTAGCCTACTCTCTAGCATGGATAACATATCTCATAATAACTTATAACATATAAGGTAAGGGTATTTTGGGAAATCACAGTTCGGGTGCTGGCTGATAGTACACACTGCTCGTTTCCTCTTTTCTCTTGAAATTCTCTTACTTATTTTTAGAAAAATTGTTCCTTTTGAAAACTTTTCTCAAATCCTCAGTTTGAGTACAGACATACCCAAAGGTGTATCCTAATTACTCAAACCAAGGCTCTGATACCAACTTGTAACAACGTAAATTTTTAAACAAATTTTTTCTTTTTAAATTACTAACATCACATATCATAATACTCAAAATCTCGAGTCTCAATGTCATAACATATTTCAAAATAGTTTTCAAAAGTATTTAAAACAATCCAGTTTCCATAAAACATATAAATCCAGCTCTGTGTGTTTACAATCAAGCTGGTGCCTTCCTATGATCCTCGGAAGTACCTAAAACACCTAAACACATAACACGGTAAGCACGAATGCTTAGTGATTTCCCAAAAATACCACGCACAAATAACTAGCCACTTGAGTCTATAACTCTATAGGACCCTCCGGTCGATTTGTCTCAATGGGACCCTCAAGTCCCATAACTCGTTGGACCCTTAGGTTCGGTCTAGTTGGGACCCTCTAGTCCCATGAATCGTTGGACCCTCTGGCCCGGTCTCATTGAGAACCCACCGGTCTCAAAGTGCTTTGAACCCTGCGGTCCAGTCTAAGTAACACATAATATTACATATAATACATATCACTTAATCATGCATAACTCAAGCAAGCACATAAGACCATCCGGACACACATAGTTACCACCCTAGGTAAACTATAGTGAAAAGACTCACCTCGAAGCTAGTAGGAATAAATATGCACTTGGCACTCCCGAACTATCCTCTGCCTAAATACATTAGACAAGCATCTAATCAATATACCTCTTTTACTCGTTTAACTCCTAAGTTCTCTTATTCCCTTTTTAACCCTCGGGATGGGTAAAAGACGTTATTACCCCTCCAAGGTTCCAGAAGCTCCTAATTGACCCACTTATAAAGTCAACAGAATTCCAAACAACACAATAGTCCAAATCGACCAGACTCGCCGAGTGCACTCGTGCGACTCGTCGAGTCCCATTGTATCTCATAGAGTTGCAGAAAGTCTAACTCGACGAGCTAACCTTAACTCGTTGGGTCATCGCATGACTCAGCTCAATCAGGACAAACCCTAAACTACTCACCAAGTCGACTCATCAACTTGGCGAGTCTATTCAGACTCCCATGCAGTCAAACGATTTCAAGGCGGGATTCCTTCCCAAACTTTAGATCTATACTTTTAGGGCTCATAAGTTACGTATATTCATAGACTTTACGTCTATGCATGGCATCTAGAGCAAGAATGCCAAAAAATGAACAAAAGGGGTTTGGGAACAATGATTATCTTGTGGTTATGAAAATGTTTTACTGAAAATGAAAAATTGTGGCATGGTTTTTGGGAGTGCAAGAGAGTTGATCCATTGATTGTTATGTCGTGTTTTTGTATTTAATGTAGTGGATTATTACCTCCACCATCTTGCTAATTCCATTACCCAACTCCATCTTCCTTTTTTTTGTGGGCTAATAAATATATTTAAGGGGCTGTTATTTTGATAAGAAATTTGTACTTTTTATTTAAACTATTAATTGCATCTTTTAGTTATGTCCAGTGTGGTAAATGATATATATATATATATATATATATATATATATATATATATATATATATATATATATATATATATATAAAGTAAGTTTTGTTTAATATTTATGGGAAGAAACAGAGGGGTTGGATGTGCTACCCCTGCCACCAAGTTAGTTTCGAACATGGCCAAATAAGCTAAGTAATCTTTAAGTATTGATGAGCGTTAGCCTAATAAGTTATTGAATATTTTTTATTATTGAACATGGTCAAATGAGCTAAGTAACCCTTAAGTGTTGATGGATGTTAGCCTAATAAGTTATGTAATATGATAATGCTTTTAAATTAGAAGAAAATTAGATAAGACATATATACACACACACACACACACATATATATATATATATATATACATACATACATACATACATATATATATATATATATATATATATATATATATATATATATATATATGTATATATATATATATGGATAGGTGTGAAAACCCGAAATTTATTTCGTCAATGTAACTCACTTTCGTTAATAAAATTTATTTTTATTGAAAGTTTTCCGTTAATTTCTTAAGCTAAATAAATTAATTGGAGTTATTTATCGTAATTTCACACGTGATGGAAAATGAAAAATCACGCGAAATACCTCTTTTGCGGTTAGTGTTGGGTGGACCCCCACCCTGACCATAAACATAACCTTCTATAAGGGTTGAGTGGTCTTCATTCCAACCTTTTTCACATCTTAGGAACCTCCTCTCTCTACTCTACTCTCTCTCTCTCTCTCTCTATCTCTCTCTCTCTATCTCTCTCTACAAATCGGATTTTGATCAAGAATTGCCACTTTCAAGCTTCACAACAGTAAGTAAACCCTCCTAACTTGTTGTTTAGCTTAGCAAACATGAAAATCTACGGTTTAAACTCTCAAAAACCCCAAGAACATGAGTTTACGGTTTAGGAACATCCCAAAACCGTAAACACCCTAAAAGGGGGTTTTGATGCCCCAAAACCTTTCCAATGCTTGGCTAATGACCTAGAAACTTGCATGAATTATCTAAGAACCCCAAAACATGAAATAAAGGGGGTAAACATGATTTTACGGTTGGGGAATATCCCAAAACTGTAAACACTTGCTAAGGGTGTTAAAATACCGTTAACACCTTCTATGACTTATATGATTGGCTAGAACCTTGTACGCTTACCCTAGAAGCACCAAAACATGCAAGAAAGTAAAAAAAAAAACACGAGTTTACGGCCGTTAACTCACATGTTTACTATCGTAAACTCCCAAAGGAGGAACTCAAAAACCGTAAACTCCAATTAAGGGCCATTTTAAGCTCCAATCACTTCCTAAGCCTTTGATTCAACCCTAGGACCTTTCCTTGTGAAGCATGACACCTTGGAACACGCAAATGCACCACTCCCATGAGTTTACGGTTGTAAACTCATGGGGGATATGGTCTCTCAACCGCAAACACCCCTAAGGACCACCACATGAAGAGTAAACTCCATAATGAGGCCATACACTCCATAGTTGCAACCCGTATCATTCCAAACACTTGAAATAAAGTGTTTTCACGCATTGGAGTGTATTTACTTACTTAATTCATGATTAAATAACTAATTAGAAACAACTATGTATTGCTTCATATTACATAGGATCCTCGCGTGTTCAAGTCCTCAATTGACACCTAGCATCCTACCAGGCACGTCCATTCATTCCACTCATAGTAGGTGATTTCATACACCTACACTTTTCCGAGTTTTTCATGTTTTTCACGGGGGGATACAAGCAAATCATAAAGGATTTCGTAATTTAAGAACTGTTGTAATTATAACGATTTTGTATCAAACTTTTAGATACCTTTATCCCTTTCGTAATATGCGGAGCATAAGGGACGCTTTCTAAATATAATTACACAGTTTTCAAAACAGCGTGGGAACTTATCAAACCATTCAAATTATTATGGGAATAGTTTGGGATTTTCATTAATTGTTTTGAATTTCATGCAAAGTCAAAGATATAAACTATGTCAGATTTAGTTTATCCATTGCTAACCTAGAGTATCTTGCTAAATAAATATTTTATGTATAATTATTTATAGTCTTCATCATTTCAACGATTTTGAGCTCGAGAACGACCGAACCAAACGTAAACTAGGTAATACAAGATTGTGAGACTTATCTTCTTCATACCCATCGAGGTACCAATAAATCCTCACCGGTAGTATAACCAGAGTCTCCTGGAGGGAGAGCATGAAATTTGTGAATAGATCTATTCGGGACCGACAATCTCACACCTAAACTGCTAGCTACAGTTAGGCGGGCACGCCTGGGGTGACAAATTTTGGAATCGAGCGATGACTGAAGAACATCAAGGAGGTCATCAGTCATATTAGTATGGTTATACAACTCACAATAAGTATAAACTAATCATTGTTTACGGCATTTTTCCTTCTTCTATAGTTTTATTTTAACTGATAAAACTACTTATCTACTTACTGGAGGGCATTCCAGCGATAAAATCTATAGTTTTATTTTAAGTAATAAAACTACTATACATACTGGTGGTAACTAGGGTTTTCAAATAGAACGCGTCTTTCATTCAGGAATCAACAAACATGTTAGAAAATATAGTTTTTTCTTGGAAAACATGCATTCGTATTTCTTAACTCGATAACAATGGTTTTCGATACTAACGTCATAAAAAGGAAGTAATTTCACAAGATTTAGTAACCAGTTTTTCCTTACAAAACATGCTTATGAACGCACCAGCTTTATGTTGATATTTCTAAAACTGCTTGTATTCTCAGGTCAACGTTAGACAGGTACTTCGATCACTTTTGGAGAAGACGGAGCATATAGAAGTCTTGTCTTTATTTTTTATTATACCGCTGTATATAATCTATGTATTTCTCTGCTTTCAAACGAATGTAAATATTCTTATGTAATGTAATGGTTGTGTTTACTATGCTTACTATGTACAATGGTTGTGATACTATGCATGACGTCCCCGCCCCCAGACGCCTGCGCCGTTGTTTTCTTGACGGTTCGGGGGTGTGACAGATTGGTATCAGAGCTTTTGTTTATCGTGAACTAAGTATACCGAACCTTACATGGAATACAACTATAAACACTAAGGGGCCAAAGTGCTCTGAACTAAAAGTATACTTTAAAATACAAGTATTTTATAAAAAGTATACAAGAATACCTAAATATCAGAAATAGTAACCACAAGTAGAACAAAACAAAAGTAATTGGGTGTTGGGCACTGCGGTTAAACCTGGACAGTTATCTAGTCGTGTCTAGGGTCAATATATCCTGCTCAACTATATTCATTCGAGACATAGCCAACATGTTCTTGGAAGTGACTATGGTGTACAGCAGGCCTAAAACTTACCAAATATCTATACAACAAGCCCTCGTCACAACAAAACATAAAATACTATAGGAGTATTTTAGTCAGATCCAAATACGTTGTAGAAAATCATTCCAAGTGTTGCTACTCATTCTTTCCTTAGCAATAGTTTACTTGCTTTAGTAACTTTTTCCTGTTCTATCGCTTAGTAAAACACTCTATCTACCATAACGAGATATCTCTTGTTTCATATTTCTTGATTCTATCCAGAGGACTTACCATCCTCTCTTTCCTGATCGTTTTAGATCGTGATGCCTCCAAAGAAAATACCCAGCTCAAATAACAACAATCCTCCTCCTCCACCTCCTCAGTTTGATCCCGCTATGTTCCAAGCAGCTGTTATTGCTGTTGTGGCTGCTGCGATGTCACAGATGAATCCTGGCGGATCTGGTGGACAAGGAGGTGGTATACACCCCCAGAATCATGAAGGTGGTCAGGGACACCAGAAGGAGTGTTCCTATAAAGATTTCATGAATATGAAACCCACATCTTTCAATGGCACTGGAGGTGTTATTGCCCTGACTCGATGGTTCGAGAAGATCTAGTCTATCTTCGAAATCTGTTCTTGTTCGAAAGCTAACAAGGTGAAATTCACCGCCTGCACTTTCACCGACAAAGCATTGACTTGGTGGAATGGCCGACTCAAATCCTTAACCCTACCAGTAGCAAATGTTGTGGGTTGGGAGAGTTTGAAGGAGTTCATGCTTGTCGAATACTCCCCGCGGGGCGAAATGCAGAAACTGGAGCACGAACTCTGGAACCTAAAGATGAAGGGTTCTAATATCTCTGCCTACACTTCTAGGTTGGAAGACCTAGCACTCCTTTGCCCGGGGATGGTTACCCCGGAAAGCAAGAAGACAGAAAGGTACATTTGGGCATTGACACCCTTAACTCAAGGAAATGTCTTGGATGCTAGACCTAACACTTTCGTTAACGCCAAGTGCCTGGCGCAAACCCTTATAGATCAAGGGGTTGATATGGATAAAGTGACAACTACTTCCGAACCAGTAAAGGAGAGTGGTGAGAGTAAAAATAAATTCTGGAACAAGCAAAAGGGTCAGAGTTCGCAAGGACCCTCCAAGAAGCAACAAATTGTGTCGGTCCACGTTGCTACTACTCCTGTCGCTACTCCTGCAACTCAAGTACCTACCAGCGGGTACTCTGGTACCCTTCGTCGGTACGACAAGTGTAATTTTCATCATCATGGGCAGTGCCTCAAGATGTTATGCAAGAGCTGTGGCAAGAAGGGACATACAACTCGATTTTGCAGAACACCAGCCCAGCCGACCAATCAGGCATCTGGAGCAGGTGTCAGTCAGGCCTACTATGGTTGCGACGAGGTAGGGCACTACAAGAGAAATTGCCATAAGGCAGCAAGAACTAGCAATATTGGGATAGTTCTAACGATGGGGCAAGAGGAGGCAGTCGCCGATCCCACCGTTGTCACGGGTACGTTTATTCTCGACAACTCTTATGCATGCATCCTTTTCGATTGTGGTGCTGAAAGAAGTTTTGTTAGTCATGCATTCAAGCATCTTCTTAAACATAGTCCTCAACTGCTAACCGAAACATTTACCTTCGAGATGGCTAACGGTGAGAAAGAGAACGCTAACGATATATTCATAGGCTGCACCCTTACCCTCAACGATCATTATTTTCCTATCGACCTTATGTCGGTCTCTATAAAAGGATTCGATGTTATCATTGGCATGGATTGGTTGAGCCCGAATCATGTTGATATCATTTGTTATGAAAAAGCTATTCGTCTTAATCTTTCCTCTAGCCAGGCCCTCATGATCTATAGCGACAAAGTTAGTTCCAATCTTCGCATCATTTCATGCATCAAAGCCCAAAAGCTTATGCAAAAGGAGTGCCATGCATTCCTAGCTCATGTAATTAACGAGAAACAGGAAGTTAAAGACCTCGAGAGCATCCCCAAAGTCTGCAACTTTCCTGATGTCTTTCCCGAAGAGCTCCAGGGAATTCCTCCCGAATGCTAAGTCAAGTTTCGCATCGACCTAATTCCCGGAGCTACCCCCGTAGCCAAGTCTCCATATCGCTTAGCGCCAGAAGAAATGCAGGAGTTATCCAGTCGGCTTAATGAACTACTCAGCAAAGGGTTCATCACACCGAGTTCCTCACCCTGGGGAGCCCCGATGTTATTTGTGAAGAAGAAATATCAATCCTTTCGAATGTGTATAGATTACCGGGAATTGAACAAGCTGACCGTTAAAAACCATTATCCACTTCCTCGAATAGATGACCTCTTCAATCAACTTCAGGGAGCCAATTAATTCTCGAAAATAGACCTTAGATCAGGGTACCATCAGCTACGAGTTCATGAGAGTGATGTTTCCAAGACAACATTCAGGACTCGATACGGACACTACGAGTTTTTAGTGATGCCCTTTGGTCTAACCAACGCACCGACAGTGTTCATGGACCTGATGAACCGGGTGTGTCATTCTTTTCTGGACAAGTTCGTTATTATGTTCATTGATGATATACTTGTCTATTCCAAAAGCGGGGAAGATCACAAACAACACTTGAGATTAGTACTGGAAACACTTAGATCGGAGAAGTTGTACGGAAAATTCTCTAACTGTGAATTCTGGATTCAAAAGTTAACTTTTCTAGGTCACGTGGTAAGCGGGGAAGGCATACACATGGAACCTTCCAAAATCAAGACTATAGAGAATTGGTCGGCACCGAAGACACCCACAAAAATCCTTCAATTCTTGGGTCTTGCCGGCTATTATCGTAGATTCATCTAGAATTTTTCTAGAATTGCCAAACCCCTAACTACTCTGACGCAGAAAGGTGTACCCTTTTGTTGGAGTGAAAAGCAAGATGATGTATTCCAAATGTTGAAGCGAGCCTTGTGTAGCGCACCTATCCTGTCCCTGCCCGAAGGGACAGTGGACTTCATTGTCTACTGCGATGCGTCCATTCAGGGCTTAGGCTGTGTGCTCAGGCAGCGAGGAAAAGTTATTGCGTATGCCTCAAGACAGCTAAAATCACATGAAGTCAAATATACAACTCACGACCTGGAGTTAGGAGTAGTGGTCTTCGCATTGAAGATTTGGAGACATTACCTTTACGGGACCAAGTGCACGATCTTCACTGACCATAAAAGCCTACAACACATCTTCAATCAGAAGGACTTAAACATGGGACAACAGTGATGGGTAGAGTTGCTCAGTGACTATGAGTGTGAAATCCGCTACCATCCCAGCAAGGCCAATGTGGTGGCAGATGCTCTTAATCGTAAGGAAAGTTCCGGCCGCAAGGTAAAGACACTGATAATGAGCATCCATTCCCACTTATCCACACAAATCCAAGAGGCTCAGTTAGAATCCCTAAAACCAGAGAACATGTTGAATGAAGCCTTGAGGGGAATGGATAAGAATCTTGATATTAGAGGTGACAGAGTCTATTGTTTCATGGATCGAATCTGGATCCCAAAGTTCGGAGGTTTCAGGGAGATTGTCATGAACGAAGCTCACAAGACTAGATACTTCGTGCACCCAGGTTCGGATAAGATGTACCTGGATCTCAAGAAATTATACTGGTGGCCAAACATGAAAGCCGAAATCACTACCTTCGTGGGCAAGTGTTTGACTTGCACCAAGGTGAAGTCGAATATCAGAAACCCTCAGGTCTGTGACAGCATCTCGAAATACCTGAGTGGAAATGGGAGATGATTACTATGGATATCATTACCAAATTACCCAAATCTCCGAGTGGGTACGATACCATTTGGGTAATTTTCGATCGATTGAAAAAATCCGCTCACTTCCTACCGATTAAAGAAACATTCAAAATGGAAAGGCTCACGCGAATCTACTTTCAAGAAGTGATCCGACTGCATGGTGTGTCTGTGTCCATTATCTCCGATCGAGATAGCAGGTTTATCTCGAGATTTTGGCAGTCCCAATAGAAGGCTCTTGGAACTAAGCTAGACATGAGCACAACTTATTATCCTCAGACAGATTGGCATAGTGAAAGAACTATCCAGACTTTGGAAGACATGTTGAGAGCATGGGTCATCGATTTCAGAAAATCATGGGACACTCATCTACCCTTGGTCGAGTTCTCATATAACAACAGTTACCATACCAGTATCAAGGCGACCCCGTTCGAAGCCTCTACAGTCGCAAGTGCAGATCCCCTCTGTGCTGGTCCGAGGTAGGGGACACGCAGCTAGCCAAGGGACGAGTCCTCGACAGTACTCTCACGGGTCCTGAAATCATCCGCGAAACAACCAAAAAGATCACCCAAATCCGAGATCGATTGAAAGCCTCAAGAGATGGACAAAAGAGCTATGCCTATAAACGACGAAAACCTTTGGAATTCTAGGTTGGAGATCGTGTCCGATTGAAGTTCTCGCGTTGGAAAGGCATGATACGCTTTGGAAAGCACGGGAAATTGAACCCAAGGTACATAGGACCTTTCGAGATCCTTACTAGGATCGGTCCTGTAGCCTACAAACTCCGATTACCTCAAGAGCTTAGCAACATCCACCCTATCTTCCACATCTCTATCCTTAAGAAGTGTCTATCCGATGAAATCCTTGTGATCCCTCTTGATGAGATCGAAATCAACGAAAATCTAAACTTCGTGGAAGAACCAATCGAAATCATGGATCGGGAGATCAAACGAATGAAACAGAGCCACATCCTGTTAGTGAAGGTTCGCTAGAATGCCATGTGGGGACCCGAATTCACTTGGGAGCGCGAAGATCAGATGAAAAATAAGTATCCGCATCTCTTTCCAAATCCATGATTTGTATCTTATTTCCAAATTTCGGGATGAAATTTCCTCTAACCGGGGGGGGGGGGGGGGGGGGGATGATGCGACAACCCGAAATTTATTCCATCAATGTAACCCACTTCCGTTAATAAAATTTATTTTTATTAAAAGTTTTCCATTAATTTCTTAAGCTAAATAAATCAATTGGAGTTATATGTCGTAATTTCATACGTGACGGAAAACGAAAAATCATGCAAAATACCCCGTTTGCGGTTAGTGTTGGGTGGACCCCCAACCTTACCGTAAACTCAACCCTATATAAGGGTTGAGTGGTCTTCATTCCAACCTTTTTCACATCTTAGGAACCTCCTCTCTCTCTCTCTCTCTATAAATCGGGTTTTTGATCAAGAATTGCCCCTTTCAAGCTTCACAACAGTAAGTAAACCCTCCTAACTTGTTGTTTAGCTTAGCATACACGAATATCTAAGGTTTAAACTCTCAAAAACCCCAAGAACATGAGTTTACGGTTTGGGAACATCCCAAAACCGTAAACACCCTAAAAGGGGGTTTTGATGCCCCAAAATCTTTCCAATGCTTGGCTAATGACCTAGAAACTTGCATGAATGATCTAAGAACCCCAAAACATAAAATAAAGAGGGTAAACATGAGTTTACGGTTGGGGAATATCTCAAAACCATAAACACCTTCTAAGGCTGTTAAAATGCCCTTAACACCTTCTATGACTTATATGAGTGGCTAGAAGCTTGTATGTTTACCCTAGAAGCACCAAAACATGCAATAAAGTGACAAACACGAGTTTACGGCCATAAAATCATGTGTTTACGACCGTAAACTCCCCAAGGAGAGACTGAAAAACTGTAAACTCCAATTAAGGGCCATTTCAAGCTCCAATCACTTCCTAAGCCTTTGATTCAACCCTAGGACCTTTCCTTGTGAAGCATGAGACCTTGGAACACGCAAATGCACCACTCCCATAAGTTTACGGCCGTAAACTCATGGGGGATATGGTCCCTCAACCGTAAACACCCCTAAGGACCACCACTTGAAGAGTAAACTCCATAATGAGGCCATACACTCCTTAGATGAAACCCGTATCATTCCTAACACTTGAAATAAAGTGTTTTCATGCATTAGAGTGTATTTAATTACTTAATTAGTGATTAAATAACTAATTAGATACAACTATGTATCGCTTCATGTTACATAGGTTCCTCGCTTGTGTTCAACTCCTCAATTGACACCTAGCATCCTACCAGGCACGTCCATTCATTCCACTCACAGTAGGTGAGTTCATAGCCTTACACTTTTCCGAGTTTTTCATGTTTTTCAGGGGGGGGGGGGTGGGAATACAAGCAAATCATAAAGGATTTTGTAATTTAAAAACTGTTGCAATTATAACGATTTTCTATCAAACTTTTAGATACCTTTATCCCTTTTGTAATATGCGGAGAATAAGGGACGCTTTCTAAATATAATTACATAGTTTTCAAAACAACGTGGGAACTTATCAAACCATTCAAATTATTATGGGAATAATTTGGGATTTTCATTACTTGTTTTAGGGATTTGAATTTCATGCAAAGTCAAAGATATAAACTATGTCAAATTTAGTTTATCCATTGCTAACCTAGAGTATCTTGCTAAATAATTATTTTATGTATAATTATTTATACTCTGCATCATTTCAACAATTTTGAACTCGAGAACGACCGAACCAAACGTAAACTAGTTAATACAAGATTGTGAGACTTATCTTCATCATACCCCTCAGGGTACCAATAAATCCTCACCGGTAGTATAACCAGAGTCTCCTGGAGGGAGAGCATGAAATTTGTGAATAGATGTATTCGGGACTGACAATCTCACACCTAAACTGCTAGCTACAGTTAGGCGGGCACGCCTGGGGTGAAAAATTGTGGAATCGAGCAACGCCTGAAGAACGTCAAGGAGGACATTAGTCAGATTAATATGGTTATACGACTCACAATAAGTATAAACTAATCATTGTTTATGGGATTTTTCCTTCTTCTATAGTTTTATTTTAACTGATAAAACTACTTATCTACTTACTGGAGGGTATTCCAGGGATAAAATCTATAGTTTTATTTTAAGTAATAAAACTACTATACATACTGGTGGTAACCAGGGTTTTCAAATAGAACATGTCTTTCATTCAGGAATCCACAAACATGTTAGAAAATATAGTTTTTTCTTGGAAAACATGCATTCGTATTTCTTAACTCGGTAACAATGGTTTTTGATACTAACGTCATAAAAAGGAAGTAATTTCAAAAGATTTAGTAACCAGTTTTTCCTTACAAAACATGCTTATGAACGCACCAGCTTTATGTTGATATTTCTAAAACTGCTTATATTCTCAGGTCAACGTTAGACAGGTACTTCGATCACTTTTGGAGAAGACAGAGCATATAGAAGTCTCATCTTTATTTTTGATTATACCAATGTATATAATCTATGTATTTCTCCACTTTCAAACAAATGTAAATATTCTTATGTAATGTAATGGTTGTGTTTACTATGCTTACTATGTACAATGGTTGTGATACTACGCATGACGTCTTCGCCCCCGGACGTTTCCGCCGTTGTTTTCTTAACGGTTCGAGGGTGTGACAATAGGTTATAATGTGGATGGACAACTATTGTACGGATGTATGGACAATGTTATTCTATGAGAATATGTTGTTTAGTAATGCGAATATATTCAACCTCACACAACTACTCTCATTTTCATGCATTCTCACTGTGCCTTATTCATTTTTGTTCTCACACATCGATCTTCACTCATTTTCATTCTTATAGAAGACGACTCAATAAATATTCTGATAGAATGAGAATAATAAAAAAATCTATAATCATCTTATGAATGATTTAATTAGTGAGAATGCATGATAATGACAATAGTTATGTAAGATTGAATGTATTCACATTATCAAAAAACACATATTGTCTTTGTCATTTTCACTGAATAGCACTATCCACACGTCTTCACAATAAATATCAATCCACATTTGGAATGTAGTTATATATATATATATATATATATATATGTGTGTGTGTGTGTGTGTGTGTGTGTGTGTGTGTGTATGTGTGTGTGTGTGTGTTCAAATGAGAACATTTCTATTGTTGAGAATAACTTAGCATAATTTTTTTACTTTATCTCGTTACATATCTCTTTTATCTTACTCTTTCTACATATTTCTCGAGGTAATCTATACCACAGTCACCATCAATGAACCTCTACCGTAACCACCGTAATGATGTTGGGACCACCCTAACGTCGCCCGAATCACCTTCATTTCATTGGAAGTATCGAGATGCTTCTTCACTCTCTCTGAATCTATTTGGTTTCCCAATCTCTAGTCCTACTTGTTGCCATGTCTGTTCTTCATTAAAACCACCACCTTTTCCACTTCACTTACCTTCATCTCCCTCGCCTCCTTCTATTTAAGCGAAGACTAGAATAAAGGAGAGAATTAACCCAAAAATGATCTTCGAAAATTGCCACCTGGTCCTAACTCTGTCGACCATCCGGTCCTAACTCTGTAAAATCTGAATCATACATGTCACAAATTACATAGAAATCACAACATATAAATAGCATACAGATTACTCTGTCACATAACTCTAATTACCACTCTAGGTAAAGTATAGTGAGAATACTCACCTCGTATGAAGTCGGATAAACTGTCATGCTAGAATACCCCGACCTAGTCTCCTCCTATCAATAGGATAATATGTCAAATAAAAATCCTCTAGTTTTCTCATCTCTAATAATGGGTAGAAGACCGTTCTACCCCTCTCTGACCTCTCTTGAATCATCTTGACCAAAACCCTAAGGTTAATTGAAGTAAACTCTAGTCAACGGTCAAACTTTGACCACACTCGTTGAGTGGACATGGGTGACTCTGCGAGTCCTAGCGTGTCTCTGTTTCATTCTAAGGTTTCACTCAGCTCATTGAGTGAACCTTCCACTCGACGGGTTACCACTGGACATAAATCGCGGCGCAACCCCGACTCAACTAGTCGAGTTCCCTTATGGACTCAGAGAGTCCCTTCCACAGCAACACTCAAATGACATTCTGAGGTCAGATCTGTTTCACTAACCTATAGATCTGACCTTACCATACTCAATAATCACGTAAAGGTCCAATCTTTACACTCATGCAACGTCTATAATGCTTCTTTTTGTGAAATAGCTTCTAAAATGACAACCTAGGTTTATATCTACAATGGAACAGCATAAAGTAGGATGGTTGGGATTCTCTAGACCTCTCAAGGTGCAGATCTAAGAATCATTCCACCTTTGGACCACTTATGCTTTGAACCCAATCTAAAAAAGGGGTAAGAAAACCCTAGATTCAAGTAGATCACCATAAACACGAGATTGAGCATAGATCTATACCTCTAGCAGCCTCTTCTAATCAAATAATGGTAGATCTGAGCTCCTCAAACTTCCTAGCTTGCCCTCCTTACTTCTTTCTTGCAAAATCACACTTTAAATGATGAAAACGGATTCTTCTCTCTCTCACAACGCTCTTAAGTGCTCGGGTGCTCTCAAGGGTGAAGATGGCCGCGAATGAGGGCCATAAGGTCCCCTAAATAGGGCACATGCCGAGGGATTTAGGGTTTCTGCCCACGGCTCGGACTTGTCAAGTCGACTCCCCGACTCGTCGAGTCCCTTCATTAAATCCAGTCAACAAATCGCGATCCTACCCGACGAGTCCAGGCGTCTACTCGTCGAGTCCCTCCTCTTGACAAAAAAAAAAAAATAATCAAAATATGATACCTGGAATTCCGGATGTTATAGCTATGATTGCTAGTCGGTGTTTTAAGTTGTACTTGCAATTATAGTTATTAGACTTATCCAAGTGGGAGACTGTTGGATTTAGTGTCTAACCCCATAACTATAATTGGTATGGACTTGACCCGAGAGTAACATGGTCCATTTGGGTTGGATGGCACCGGCACAATTTGTAAGGATGGACTTATGAAGAGAGGATATTTATGATTTATTAATATATTATAAGTTCTAATATATTAATATGAAATCATATTCAAGAATTAATTTACATGGTGTAACCCTAGTTGTGTCACACTATATAAGGAACCTCTTGGCTACCAAAATCGGCACCTAAGTAAGCTTAGAAGAGTGCTAGCCGACTTTTGTGAACCAAGGAATCCTCTCTCAATTCCTTCATTGTTGGTGGTGTTGTGTGAAGCGTTTGAGTCATCACACTTGGAGTGCTAGGCTCTTAAAGGTCCAAGGAATCAAGCTACAAGAAAAGGTATGTCATTCAACTAGATTTTTGTATTGTATATACTCCATAGTATGATAGTTAGAATGATGCCTTGGAAAACTGAAAGTTTGCATGCATAATAGAGAAAATATAGATCCAAGGTATCTAGGGTTGCATGTACACCATAGCAGTGTTAGACTGCTCAAAACCCTTCAATAATATGGATGGACATCTACTGTGTAGACATGTGTAGACGGTGCTATTCTATAAGAGTGGCTAAGATAATAGGTTGTTTGGAAATGTGAATACGTTCACCCTCAAATAACTATCATTTTTATCTTGCATTTTGACGTATTATTACTCATTTTTGTTATCACGCATCGCTTTTCACTCATTTTCTTTATTACATAATACGATTATCAATAAACGTTTTGATAGAATGTGAATCATTAAAAAATGTCTTTAATACCCTTGTAGACAATTTAAATAGTGATAAAGACATTAGTTATATGAGGTTGAAATTATTTACATTACCAAACATCATTTTTTTAGTCATTCTCATATAATAGGATTGTCCAAACGTCCGCATAGTAGATGTTCATCCGTATTTGAACCTAGCCCTATATATATAGACACACACACACACACACACATATATATATATATACATATATATATATATATATATATATATATATATATATATATATATATATATATATATATATATATATATACTAGTTTATAACCTGTGGGAACCACGATTATAAAATTAATTAAACTTTTATAGTAAAAACTCAAAATTATTAATCAGTTATTTTATATAATTTATTAATTTAAGAGACATTTTTTAGTTACGCGAAATTATAATTGTTGATTAAAATAAATAAGTAAAATTAATTTTTAATATATATTAGACATTTTATATTCGTGAATTATTGAAAATATTAATATAAATTTTAAATTTTAAAATAGAGAATAAATACATTGACAAATAGTATCACATTAATGAGGATGTCTAAAAAATTTAAAATGGAGAACTCATATATTGATAAGTGGCAACACATTAATTAAGAGGTCTAATAAGAGGTCTAATATTAATATGAGGTGTAGCACGTGCTACCCTTGCTACCAAGTTAGTTCCACCACTGAACATTGCCAAATGAGCTAAGTAATCTTCAAGTGTTGATAGATATTAACCTAATAATTTATTTAATATTTTTGGTTATTGAAAATGGTCGCTAAGCTTTTTGCTTACCCAATTGTTTGTAATTATTTTTCAGGTACCAATGGTGATTGAAGGAAGGCATACACATCCTCCTACTGATTTATACTTGAGAGATAATTTGATACTCTTACTCTATGGATTTGATTTAATAACGATGATTATCTTGTGGTTATGAAAATGTTTTACTGAAAATGAAAAATTGTGGCATAGTTTTTGAGAGTGTAAGAGTGTTGATCAATTGATTGTTATGTCGTGTTTTTGTGTATTTAATGTAGTAGATTATTACCTCCACCATCTTGCTAATTCCATTACCCAACTCCATCTTCCTTTTTATTTTGTGGCTAATCAATATATTTAAGGGGCTGTTATTTTGACAAAAAAAATTGTACTTTTTATTTAAATTATTAATTGCATCTTTTAGTTACGTCCAGTGTGGTAAATGATATATATATATATATATATATATATATATATATATATATATATATATATATATATATATATATATATAGGGAAAAGTGAATATACCCTTAAGGGTATATAAGCTTAGGTACCCAAATTCACCATACTACATCGTTTTATATCATATAATACATTCTAATTGTCAAATGTTCTTATAATTTAACTTCTAACTTGATTTACTTCTATGATTTTTATAAATTACACATTTATCTTCCTCTTAAATAATTTTCATTATCAACTACAATATATATAGGCTAGTAGGTGCACGGCAAAAAAATGTGATGTAAGTGGAAAGTAATAGTGAAATTTCAAAATTTTGAAAAGTAAATCAAGTTAGGGATTGAAGTTTAAGAACATTATAATGAATATATCAAACAAAACGATATATTATGGTGTGTTTGGGTACCTAAGCTTATATACCCTTAAGGGTATATATATATATATATATATATATATATATATATATATATATATATATATATATATATATATATATATATCAAAATTTTCTAATATTTCTGCGAAGGAAATGAGTGATAGCATGTGCTACCTTTGCCACCACGTTAGTTCCGCTACAGAATATGGCCAAATGAGCTTAGTAATCTTTAACTCTTGATATGTGTTAGCCTACTAAGTTATTGAATATTTTTGGTTATTTTACATTGTCAAATGTGCTAAGTAATCTTTAAGTCTTTGGTAGGTGTTAGCCTAATAAGTTACTATTTCTATCCCAAATTGATAATCACTTTTGAGTTTTGAAGTTTTTTTTCATTAGCTTAGACCTTAAATATTTTTAGTTTTGTTAGATATTACTTGATAAAACTTATAACAATGAAAAAATATTTAAAATACAATCCATTTATATATTTTGAATGAAGTATTATCTATCAAAAACAAAAATATTTAAGTTCAAAGTTGAAGAAAAAAGACTTCAAAAGTTAAAAGTAGACTATCAATTTAGGATGAAAGGAGTATATAAGAATATATTTTTTAAACTAGAATTAATTATATAATAATATATAAATCAAAACATCGTTCATAAATCATCACCCATTTGATTATGCAAACCCGGTCTTTAAAAGCCTGATTTCAAAAAAATACCACTCCACTAAAGTAGATTCCGAATTCTTGAATTTGCATATCCAAAACCATTACCAACATCCAGTTTTTCTTTTAAAAAGCTCCGATGAATCCCCACAAACACAATTAATTATTTAAACTTAATTTCACCAACAACATAAAAAATAACAAGTAAACAACTAATTAACAAATTTTTAACTCTTGATATGTGTTAGCCTACTAAGTTAGCCTACTAAGTTTAAATAATTAATTGTGTTAGCCTACTAAGCTTAGTAATCTTTAACTCTTGATATGTGTTAGCCTACTAAGTTATTGAATATTTTTGGTTATTTTACATTGTCAAATGTGCTAAGTAATCTTTAAGTCTTTGGTAGGTGTTAGCCTAATAAGTTACTATTTCTATCCCAAATTGATAATCCACTTTTGAGTTTTGAAGTTTTTTTTCATTAGCTTAGACCTTAAATATTTTTAGTTTTGTTAGATATTACTTGATAAAACTTATAACAATGAAAAAATATTTAAAATACAATCCATTTATATATTTTGAATGAAGTATTATCTATCAAAAACAAAAATATTTAAGTTCAAAGTTGAAGAAAAAAGACTTCAAAAGTTAAAAGTAGACTATTAATTTAGGATGAAAGGAGTATATAAGAATATATTTTTTAAACTAGAATTAATTATATAATAATATATAAATCAAAACATCGTTCATAAATCATCACCCATTTGATTATGCAAACCCGGTCTTTAAAAGCCTGATTTCAAAAAAATACCACTCCACTAAAGTAGATTCCGAATTCTTGAATTTGCATATCCAAAACCATTACCAACATCCAGTTTTTCTTTTAAAAAGCTCCGATGAATCCCCACAAACACAATTAATTATTTAAACTTAATTTCACCAACAACATAAAAAATAACAAGTAAACAACTAATTAACAAATTTTAGGTTTATAATTTTGTCACACCCCCAAACCAGAACGGCGGAAACTTTCGGGGGCGGAGGACGTCATATTCAGTATTATAACAGTTCATAGAAAGGAAAGTAATCACCACCATAGATATATAAAGGTTTTAAAAATGTTACATAATTGTATTCATTACATGTTCAAAAGATAAATACATAAACATCTTTCAAAACAAGTAATTAACGCCAGCGCGTTAATCCCAAAAAGTTGATTTCCAAACCTGTTTAGCGGTTCCCTGAGAATACAAGTTATTTCAAAGAGAAAGTGTCAACAATTAAGTTGGTGAGTTCGTAAGTGGTTTAGAAAAATTGAATGCCATTCCAAAATGGGTGTATGTTTTCCAAGAAAATCCCTTATTTTCTTATAAAAGTATGAAATGCATGAGAGTATTTGTGTTTGAAAAATGTAGATAGTTGAACCAAGAAAATCCCTTATTTTCCTAATAGTTGTTTAATGTCCAAGAATAAAAATTGGAAGCAAGCCACATGCTTTAAAACATAGATCAATATAATAAACCTATCAGAGGATTTCCGTTTGTTAGATAAAGAATAGTTTTAATAGCTACTCGTTCATCAATCAGAAGTACTATAATAATTGTGTATCCGATGAGTTTTATAACCATACTAAACATAATATGCCTGTAGCGACGTTCTTCAGGCGTCGTAGCATTATGACAACTGTCACCCCAAAGGACGGACTGTAGCTAACAGTCAGGGCGTGGGATCATGACTTCCCGTATAGATCTATACACATTTGACACGTTCTCCTAACGGGAGACTCTGGTTATAGACAGGACTTGTAGCATTACTTTCTAATAAGAAAGTAGTATTTGAAGATAGACACGTCTCATGGATTCTCAACTAAGTCTATATTAAAGTGATAGTTTTGTATGTAAAGTTTATCCTTGAGTACGTTGGGCGTACTCGTGTATGCAGGGCGTACTCGCGTGACTCAGACTTCGGATAATACCGAAGTTTTCAATAAAAATATATATTAATTATTTATCAAACTTCAAAAATTCATATCTCCTTCATACGAACCCCGTTTTCGACGTTCTTTATATCCACGCGTAGGTGAGACTAAGATCTACAACTTTCGTTTAGATTTCGTTGGGAAATTCCGAGATTATTTTTATTATTTATTTTTTTAAAAGGTCGGGGTAAGAAAATTCGTTAAAAATTCATAACTTTTTCATACGATGTCCGTTTTGGGCGTTCTTTTTATGTACATTTGTAGTTTAACGGTATCTATGACTTTCATTTAGACACCTAAGGTAAAAAAGTATTTTATTGAAACTTTGCGTTTTTACGTAACTTCGTATTACCGGTTTTTGTCGGAAAACTTAGAATGGTCATAACTTCTTCGTTATAACTCGGATTTTAGTGTTCTTTATATGCTTGGAAACCTTAAGACGATATTTACTACATAGTGTACTCCAAACAGAGCTTTTGAATACTTCATTTTTCGATGATATTCTGATCCCTTTTTCAAAGAGGTTACAAGACTCGATCTTCAATGACCTGAAATGACGGGTTGCTACATCATCTCCCCGTTAGAGGGAATTTCATCCCGAAATTTTAATATAAAGAAAAGTTTTAGGGGCCGAGGAAGAGGTGTGGATACTTCTGTTGCATTTGATCTTCTTGTTCCCACGTGAACTCAGGTCCCCTCTTAGCATTCCATCGGACCTTTACTATTGGAATGCGACTCTGTTTATTTCATTTAACTTCCCTATCCATGATCTCGACGGATTCTTCCACAAGGTTAAGATTTTCATTTAGTTCGATTTCATCGAGTGGAATTACAAGTGTTTCGTCGGACAAACACTTTTTCAGGTTCGATACGTGGAATACTGGATGTACTTTGTTAAGCTCGATTGGAAGTCGGAATTTGTAGGCCACTGGACCAACTCTTGAAATGATTTCGAAGGGTCCAATGTGCCTAGGATTTAGCTTCCCACGTTTTCCAAAGCATATCATGCCCTTCCAGGGTGAGATCTTCAGTAGTACACGGTCGCCAATCTGAAATTCCAAGGGTTTACGTCTTTTGTCGGCATAGCTCTTTTGCCTATCCCTTGAGGATTTCAGTCGTTCTCGTATTTGCACGATCTTTTCAGTAGTTTCTCTGATGATCTCTGGACCAGTGAGGGTGCTATCAGGGACTAGACCTTTTGCTAATTGTGTGTCGCCCACTTTCGTCTAGCACAGAGGTGATCTGCACTTACGGTCATAAAGGGCTTCAAACGGAGCAGTCTTGATACTAGTATGATAACTATTGTTATAAGAGAACTTGACCAAAGGTAAGTGAACATCCCATGCCTTACCAAAGTCGATTACACATGCTCGCAACATGTCTTCCAAGGTTTGGATTGTCCTCTCACTATGTCCGTCAGTTTGGGGGTGATAGGCTGTACTCATGTCCAGTCTCGTTCCCATGGATTTTTGCAATGATTGCCAGAATCTGGAAGTGAATCTGATGTCTCTGTCTGAGATGATAGACATTGGCACACCATGAAGTCGTACGATCTCTCGGATGTAGGTTCTCGATAACTTTTCCATTTTATCAGTTTCCTTGATCGGTAAGAAATGAGCGGACTTGGTTAATCTGTCGATGATTACCCAAATAGTATCTTGGCCACACTGAGTTTTGGGCGGTTTCGTTATGAAGTCCATGGAAATCTACTCCCATTTCCACTCAGGTATTTCAGGTTGTTGGAGTAGACCTGAGGGTTTCTGGTGTTCTATTTTTATCTTGGCGCAAGTCAAACACTTGCTCACATAGGTAGCAATCTCCGCTTTCATGTTTGGCCACCAGTAGAGTTGATTGAGATCTAGATACATCTTGTCTGACCCTGGGTGTACGGAGTATGGAGTCTTGTGTGCCTCGCTCATAACTACCTCTCTGAATCCACCAAACTTGGGTGTCCATATTCGGTTCATGAGGTAGCGTGCTCCGTCACTCTTGATTTCTAAGTTCTAGTGCATTCCCCTAAGGGTCTCACCTGTCACGTTTTCGAGTTTCAAGGCCTCTATTTGAGCTTCCTTGACTTGTGCTGACAGGTGCGAATGGATCGACATGGCTAATGACTTCACTCTTCGGCCAGAGTACTCCTTACGACTAAGGCCATCTGCCACGACGTTTGCCTTTCCTGGATGATAGCGAATCTCACATTCATAGTCGTTGAGCAATTCGACCCAACGTCGTTGTCTCATGTTCAACTCCTTCTGGTCGAAGATGTGTTGGAGGATCTTGTGGTCTGTAAAGATAGTGCACTTGGTACCGTATATGTAGTGTCTCTAGATTTTAAGAGCGAAGACCACCGCCCCAAGTTCTGAGTAATGAGTGGTGTAGTTGACCTCATGCATTTTCAGTTGTCGTGAGGCATATGCAATAAGCTTTCCCCTCTGCATTAGCATACAACCCAGCCCTTGCTTCGAAGCGTCGCAATACACCACAAAATCTTCGGTCCCCTCTGGAAGAGAAAGGATGGGTGCACTGCAAAGGGTTTGTTTCAAAGTCTGAAATGCAGCATCTTGCTTTTCTCCCCAGTTGTAGGTCACACCTTTCTGGGTTAAAGTGGTAAGAGGCTTTGCGATGCTAGAGAAATTCTGAATGAACCTTCGATAATAACCAGCAAGACCTAGAAATTGGCGAATTTCTGTTGGTGTAGTTGGTGCAGACCAGTTTTTGATAGCCTTGATTTTTGATGGATCCAAGTGGATTCCTTCCTTGCTGACCACATGACCGAATAAGTCCACCTTTCTAATCCAAAACTCACATTTTGAGAATTTTGCATATAGTCTCTCAGTCCGTAACGTCTCTAAGACTTGCCTCAGATGTTGACTATGCTCTTCTTTATTCTTTGAATAAATGAGTATGTCGTCTATGAATACTATCATAAATTTATCCAAGAATGGACGACATACCCGATTCATTAGATCCATGAATACGGTCGGGGCATTGGTTAGTCCGAACGGCATCACTACGAACTCGTAATGTCCGTATCTCGTTCGGAAGGTCGTCTTGGGAACATCACTCTCCAGGACTCGCAGTTGGTGATATCCCGACCTCAGATCTATTTTGGAGAAGTAGTTGGCTCCTTGGAGTTGGTCGAATAAGTCGTCGATTCGGGGTAGGGGGTATCGGTTCTTGATGGTAAGTTTGTTGAGTTCTCGGTAGTCGATGCACATCCTGAATGGTCCATCCTTCTTTTTCATGAACAACACGGGTGCTCCCCATGGCGAGAAGCTCGGCCTGATGAATCCTTTTCCAAGTAGTTCATTCAGTTGGCTGGATAGCTCTTGCGTCTCTGTCAGGGCTAATCGATAGGGTGCTTTGGCTACTGGGGTAGCTCCGGGAACTAGATCGATTATGAAATCGACTAGTCTCACGGGAGGTATTCCCGGAAGGTCCTCAGGAAAAACATCGGGAAAATCGCATACGTTGGGCACATTCTTGACGTCTGGGACTTCGCGTTTCACATCTACAACATGTGCCAAAAACGCGTGACACTCCTTGCGTAGACACTTCTGAGTTTGGATACTTGAGATGATACGAAGAGTGGTACTGGGTTTGTCGCCCAAGACAATGAAAGTTTCGCCGGTTGGCAGATTAAGGCGAACGACCTTATCGTAACTTAAAATGTCCGCATGATGAGAACTCAGCCAATCCATGCCAATGATGACATCAAAACTCTTAATCGAGACCGGCATGAAGCTGATTGAAAAGGGATTATCGTTTAGAGTTAGGGTGCAGTTTAAGTATATCTCCTTAGTGCCTTCGGTTTTCCCGTTGGCTATTTCTACTATGAATGGTTCACTTAATGATTGTGGTATTGGTTTTAGCAGGCCTTTAAAGTCATGACTCACAAAACTCCTTTCTACTCCACTATCAAACAAAATGCATGCATACGAGTTATCGAGAAGAAACGTACCCGTGACAACAGTAGGATCCGCAATGGCTTCATTTTGTCCCATTGCGAAAACTCGGCCCCTTCCGCCGGTATTCCGGTTGTTTGCCTTTGGGCAGCCCCTGCGGTAGTGCCCCGTGTCTCCGCACTCAAAGCAGGCACGACTTACTCCGGTATTAGCAGTGGGGGCGGATGGTTGGGTTGGCTCTTTGAAATAGTGGGCTGTATGTCCCTTCTTATTGCACCTGGTGCATTGAAGATCACGGCAAGGACCGTGGTGGTGGAAGTTGCATTGGTTGCACTTAGTAAGTTTCCCATTGTATGAGCTTGTGGGGGCAGAGTTGGTGGGTACAGTCATAGCGTGGGTTGCTACTACTTGTTGTTTCTTGGGGTTCTCATGGAGGGTTTGTCCCCTCCTCTTGTTCCAAGGCCTACTCTGGCCCTGAGCCTCCTTAGATGGATTTGCGGTTGATGCAATGGTACCCTGTTTTACTCCGTGGTCGATGAGTCGTTGAGCCAGGCGTTTAGTGCTGTTGTAGGTAATAGGGTTGGAAACTAGGACATACCCTTGAATCTGGGGTGACAACCCCCAAATGTACCTTTCAACCTTCTTTGATTCTGGGTTGACCATGGTAGGGCACAATGCAGCGAGGTCGTTGAACCTAGCTGTGTAGGCGACTAGGTCAGACCCAGTCATTTTCAGATTCCAGAGCTCCTGCTCAAGCTTTTGCACTTCGCCCCTTGGGCAGTATTCTTCCAGTAGTAGAACCTTCAGATCCTCCCAAATCATGGCGTTGGCGACAGTGAGTGTCACCGAATTCACATGGCTTTTCCACCAAGTGAGGGCTCGATCTATGAAGGTGCAAGCAGCGAATTTAACCTTGCTTGTTTCTTGGCATGAGCAGATCTCGAAGACTGTTTCGGTCTTTTCGAACCATTGCATTAGCGCAATGACTCCTCCAATGCCATTAAATGTCTTTGGCTTTGATTTGGAGAACTCCTTGTAGGTACATTCCCTTACTTGACCCTGGCCGGTGCCACGATTGGAATGATTCGTGCTGCTTCTTGTTCCTCCATTGGCATTGGAGTTTATTTGCGAGAGAGCTGTTGTTACTGCTGCTGTGATAGCAGCCTGGACCATGGCCGGATCATAAGTTAGTGGTGGAGGTGGTGGTGGGGTTGCGTTTGTACGTGCTGATCTATGAGGAGGCATCGTGCTGTCAAAAAGAAAAGAACGAGAGATTATAAGTTTCAGTGATTGCGAGTTGGCTGATATTGAGTTAACTTTTAATAGTTTAAGAATTTGGTTTGGCCAACACAGGATTTTGAGCTTGAAAATAAAGTTTGAATAGATGTACTTATGAATTGAACGGACTACACATAATTAAAACAAGAAAGGGATATGCCCTTATATATTTTAAACATATAGTTGTGTTATATCTGAGTCTAGACAAAAGTTTTTGACCTTTCTAAAGGTCTCCGATTACAGAAAATTTTAAAGAAAATAATACTTTTATCCGAAGTCCTAATTTATAACAAAAATTGAGAGTCGGGCAAGTACTACTTGCGGCGTCGTTTGCGCTTGGAGCTTGACTCTGTGTGGGACTACTTTGACTCCATGAGGCGCCTATCAAACGCGGATTTTCGTTCCCTTATCTCCGCTATTGCTGCGATTGCAGCATTCATTTGTTCTTGGAGGGCATTAGTGCGGTCTAGGTCATACCCTTGCAACTTCTCCAAACGGCGAATGTCGGAAGTGTGCACTTGCACTTCCACATTGACCTCGCGGATCCGGTTGTCTTGAACTCCGGATTGATAGCACTGGTTGGCTAGTTTGCCAACCATGACCGGAAGTGCTCGGTCTGCTGATCCCCCGCCTCTGACATCATAGAAGTCTCGGCACATGCCGTAGGGAGGGCGTAAGCTTTGTTGTTGGCTCCAATGGTGGAGGTGACTTCCCCACACAGGAGTGGGTCCTTGGAAGTTCCTCACGTGGACAGGAGGTTGTGGGATTGGTGGATTGATAATTTCTGGCTCCGAATCTGTACCAGAGTCACCTCCTTCCTCCAATTCTATAGGCTCTTCGTCTTCTTCAGGATCTTCTTCGATCCATCCTCCATTACCTTGGTTGGGGTAGTAGGGGTCATTGGGGTGATGGAATCCCGCCATTGAGTCCGTACGAGAATAGGGTTAAGAATTTAGTATAAGCTAGAGCACATGAAACTTACCCTTAAGTTTAATGGTTGATGACAACACAAAAACTCCCTTAGTATTATGTAATGATGTGCTTTTGGTAAGTTTTAAAATTGTTGTCCACTGCAGACACTCCTTGGCATACGTTAGTCGTCTCTTGGACAAATATAGTTGATCAGGCTATATTCTTCCCAGTTCTGATTACATGTCCCAAGGCGTACCTGTACTGCACAACTTATTTATAATACTTCTAAAATCATTCGATATGAAACTGTTATTAGTATGAAATGAGTGCATGCTTACCTTAAAAACTAAATAAATTTAATTTCAAAAGTATGACTCTTCTCAGAGTGTTTTTGCCCAGTTGAGTCTACAGTTGTATACCAAAGAGAAATGGTTTTGATATACTTAATTCCCTATAAACAAAGCTCTGATACCAATCTGTCACACCCCCAAACCAGAACGACGGAAACATTCGGGGGCGGAGGACGTCATATTCAGTATCATAACAGTTCATAGAAAGGAAAGTACACACCACCATACATATATATAAAGGTTTTAAAAATGTTTACATAATTGTATTCATTACATGTTCAAAAAATAAATACATAATCATCTTTCAAAAGAAGTAATTAACGCCAGTGCGTTAATCCCAAAAGTTGATTTCCAAACCTGCTTAGCGGTTCCCTGAGAATACAAGTTATTTCAAAGAGAAAGTGTCAACAATTAAGTTGGTGAGTTCGTAAGTGGTTTAGAAAAATTGAATGCCATTCCAAAATGGGTGTATGTTTTCCAAGAAAATCCCTTATTTTCTTATAAAAGTATGAAATGCATGAGAGTATTTGTGTTTGAAAAATGTAGATAGTTGAACCAAGAAAATCCCTTATTTTCCTAATAGTTGTTTAATGTCCAAGAATAAAAATTGGAAGCAAGCCACATGCTTTAAAACATAGATCTATATAATAAACCTATCAGAGGATTTCCGTTTGTTAGATAAAGAATAGTTTTAATAGCTACGCGTTCATCAATCAGAAGTACTATAATAATTGTGTATCCGATGAGTTTTATAACCATACTAAACATAATATGCCTGTAGCGACGTTCTTCAGGCGTCGTAGCGTTATGACAACTGTCACCCCAAAGGACGGACTGTAGCTAACAGTCAGGGTGCGGGATCATGACTTCCCGTATAGATCTATACACATTTGACACGTTCTCCTAACGGGAGACTCTGGTTATAGACAAGACTTGTAGCATTACTTTCTAATAAGAAAGTAGTATTTGAAGATAGACACGTCTCATGGATTCTCAACTAAGTCTATATTAAAGTGATAGTTTTGTATGCAAAGTTTATCCTTTTTCACAATGTTTGACAAAGCATAAATCATAAGTTTTTAGAATGTATAAAACGACTTAGCAACGAAAGGTACTTTGAAATCACTATATACTTTGTATAAGTCTAATGCACGCAAAGTATGAAAAGAGTTTTCCATAGTAGTAATGAATTCCATGTGGTTTATTCGATAAAACAAGTGAAGTGAAACTTTATAAAATACACGATAATAACCGTATGTTTACTTGTATTCTCCCCCTAAAAGAGTATAAAAGCATTTAACATGTATTTAAAGTGTGTTTGAAGGGGGTATGAAATCACGTGATAGTTTGAAGAAGGTGTGATGAAAACCAAGCAGAACTTTGGCTTGAAAAAAAACGGATTTTCTCGGGAATCTTGGGAATCTTGGGGGTATAAACGACCTTCGAAACTTGAGCTAAGCGACCAGGGCTTCGGGTTTGCACGGGCACGGAAAACGAAGCAAAACGCAAGAAGAACGAGAGGAAATGAGCAATTTTTCCCGGAACCCTCGCATCCCTTTTATAGGGGCTGAGAGGCCTCCGCGGCGCGTACCCGTGCGTCATGCATGACCGAGTCCTCGACTGCCCCGGAGTTCGGATGGGACGGGGCGTAGCTCGCATAGGGGGCGATGTGGACGAAGCGGGGCTAAGGCCTTAAGTACGCTGGGCGTACTCGTGTACGCAGGGCGTACTCGCGTGACTCAGACTTCGGATAATACCGAAGTTTTCAATAAAAATATATATTAATTATTTATCAAACTTCAAAAATTCATATCTCCTACATACGAACCCCGTTTTCGACGTTCTTTATATCCACGCGTAGGTGAGACTAAGATCTACAATTTTCGTTTAGATTCCGTCGGCAAATTCCGAAATTTATTTTTATTATTTATTTTTTTAAAAGGTCGGGGTAAGAAAATTCGTTAAAAATTCATAACTTTTTCATACGATGTCCGTTTTGGGCGTTCTTTTTATGTATATTTGTCGTTTGATGGTATCTATGAGTTTTATTTAGACACCTAAGGTCAAAAAATATTTTATTGAAACTTTGCGTTTTTACGTAAATTCGTATTGCCGGTTTTTGTCGGAAAACTTAGAATGGTCATAATTTCTTCGTTATAACTCGGATTTTAGTGTTCTTTATATGGTTGGAAACCTTAAGACGATATTTACAACATAGCGTACTCCAAACAGAACTTTTGAATACTTCATTTTTCGATGATATTCTGATCCTTTTTTCAAAGAGGTTACAAGACTCGATCTTCAATGACCTGAAATGACGGGTTGTTACAAATTTGAATAACTAAATTAAACAAAAAATAATAATAGTTTGAAGACTAAAGTAAATAATTTATACTTGTTTCATGTCGTGTTTTTGTGGGATAATCAATTTATTTAACAGACTGCTACCTCCACCGCCTTGTCATGCTTTTGTATATGTAAAGTAGTGGGTTATTACCTCCACCATCTTGCTAATTCCACCATCTAACTCCATCTTCTTTTTTATTTTGTAGGCTAATCAATTTATTTAACAGCTTTGGACTAGAAGTTTAGACTTTTTATTAAACCTATTAATTGTATCTTTTAGTTACAATGAGTGAGTTGCATTATATATATATATATATATATATATATATATATATATATATATATATATATACAAAGTAAATTTTGTTTAATATTTATGGGAAGAGATAGAGAGGTTGCACGTGCTGCTCTGCACCAAGTTAGTTCCGAACATGGCCAAATAAACTAAGTAATCTTTAAGTATTGATGAGTATTAGCCTAATAAGTTATTGAATATTTTTTATTATTGAACATGGTCAACTGAGCTAAGTAACCCTTAAGTCTTGATGGATGTTAGCCTAATAAGTTATATAATATGATAATTCTTTAAAATTAGAAGAAAATTAGAATATATATATATATATATATATATATATATATATATATATATAGGTTATAATATGGATGGACAACTACTGTATGGATGTGTGGACAATGCTATTCTATGAGAATATGTTGTTTAGTAATGTGAATATATTCAACCTCACAACTATTGTTATTTTCATGCATTTTCACTATACCTTATTCATTTTAGTTCTCACACATCGATTTACACTCCAGAATACGACTCAATAAATATTCTGATAGAATGAGAATAAAAAAAATCTATAATAACCTTATGAATGATTTAATTAATGAGAATGCATGATAATGACAATAGTTATGTAAGATTTAATGTATTCACATTATCAAAAAAACATATTTTCTTTGTGATTTTCACGGAATTGCACTGTCCACACGTCCGCACAATAGATATCAATCTACATTTGAACCTAGTTATATATATATATATATATATATATATATATATATATATGTGTGTGTGTGTGTGTGTGTGTTCAAATGAGACATTTCTATTGTTGAGAATAACTGAGCATATATTTTTTTTTACTTTCTCTCATTACATATCTCTTTTATCTATTTCTCTCTACATATCTCTCGAGGTAATTTCAACCACCGTCACCATCAATGAACTTCTACCATAACCACTGTAATGATGTTGGGACCACCCTAACATCGCCCGAATCACCTTAATTTCATTGGAAGCATCGAGCTGCTTCTTCACTCTCTCTGAATCTATTTGGTTTCCCGATCTCTAGCCTTACTTGTTGCCATGTCTGTTCTTCATAAACCACCTCCTTTGCCTCTTCACTTACCTTCATCTCCCTCGCCTCCTTCTGTTTAAGCAAGGATTGGAATAGAGGAGAGAATGAACTCGGAAATCATCTTCGAAAATTGCCACCTTGTCACCGCTCAAAACCACCAGTGATAATGAGTCCTGGTGAAGCCTCACACCAACTCATAAACAATTTCTGAAACCTAAACCTTTTCTCAATCCTTCATTCCATTTTTCACATGAAAAAAGTCAGAACACCACCTGATTTGTCGTCGTAAGATGATAACAATGAGCAAAAGTTAAAAATAATCGTTGCAACTTCAATATGATGTTGATTTGAATGAAGACGTTGAAATCATTTTTTTTGGAAACAATTCAGAAATAGAGAATGACATTCAAGGTGCGTTTGTAAATTTATGATTGTTGAATGTTGTTTTTTGAGTTAATCACATATGTGGAGTAAATTCTAGCTTTTTTTTCTTTGATGAGGTAACAATGATTATTTGCAGATGTTTAAACATATACTATCTTGGTGTGTTTGTTTTATAAAAGGCAGTTGCACTAAAGTTGTTTGATAAAATGTCTCAAAGAGTCCCGATGCTTTTTTTAAGAGTAATTATCATAAGAAAATAATTGTAATACAAGAGAACTTTAGGGAAACTAGAAAATATTTTGACTTTGATAAAAAAAGCTATTACTAATTATGGTTTTTTACAAATATCTGTCCAACTTAACAATGGTGTTGTATCTTGAAAGTTTATAGAATAAAACTGACAAAAAAGGTGATTCATCATCCATAAAATAAGAATTAGAAAATTAAGAAATGCTAACTGATTTAGCATTTACTAAGTGATGAAAAATAATAGAAAATTAGGGGTACGCCTTTGATTTATAACTGATTTATTTACTAAAAGCTAACTCCTATGGCAGATATGTGGAAAGAGTCAACCACATAAGACGGTCAACGGTCGTTCTACACCCTTACAACAACTTCCACAATAATATTCTAAAAAAACAATAGTCATCTTCCATAAAAGGATGTAAGATGTATATGCCTTTAGTTATATTTGAAAATTATATATGGTTATAGCAATGTAAAAAAAATATTGAAAAATGCAAAAAAGAAAAAAAAATCATATCATTTTGACATTTTAATATGTATAATAATCATTAAATATACTTTGTCACTTTACGGGCTTCTATTTCTTTCACAACTATCATAAAGATATGAAATTAATAAACAATTAAATAATGAAACATTAACAATTTTTTCAAACAAAATGTCTTCCATTATTTTTATCAAAATAGGATTACATTTAACTTCAAATGATCTTGATAAAGGAAATCAATGATAAATTATAATTGGGCTAATAATATTAGTATATTTATACTTAATTCTTAATTAGGTCTAAATCGGATGGGTCAACCATATATTTTGGGAAGAATTCGAAATATGTAAATTAATAATGCCCACATAAATTATATTATGTTAATTAAATAAAATGTCATCTGATAAGATACATGAGACCAACTATTGAATTGGAAACCTAAAAATAAATATTATCCATATAAATCATATGTGATTAAATTAATAATAAGCATATGTGATTATATGTATCTAATCACATACGAAAGTGCACAATATTTATTTTCGCTTTGTCTATTCAATAGTTGTTCACGTGTAGTAATCATATGTGATTAAATACATATAATCACATCTGATTAAATAGATGAAAAAAATATTAATTAGAAAACGCGAAAAGAAATCTTGTACATGTTAATCATATGTGATTAAATGCATCATACATACAATTACATGCGATTATATACACAAGAACAACTGTTGAATAAAAAACAAAAATTAGTCTTTTACACATAATTATTAAATACATATAATCATTTGTGATTAAATACAGGAGACCTACTATTGAATCAAAAAAGTCAAAAATTAATACTCTCCATATAAATCTTATGTGATTGAATACATATAATCACTTATGATTATTTGTATCTGATCACATATGTGACATCCCCAAAATCACGGCTAGAAAAGACCGATTTTCATTTATACTTTTAAAATAAATTCAGAGTAAATCCTTTTGGTTAGAAAGAGTTGCAGAATTTGTTCCCAAAACAAAACATGATAAAATAATATTTATCAAAGCATTTCATCAAGAGATGCATTTTCATTATATAATTAAAACTCGGGGTGTTATGTTCCGATACAGACCATTAAGCATAAACAATAACATTACAAGTCATTCAACAAATATATACATATACAGACTTGTAAACAAAACAACTTGATGGTTCGTCCATCTTACGCCCTTGCGCCACTTCCTGTAATACAAATAAAACTGAGTGGGTCAGGCTTGGGAGCCTGGTGAGCATATAGGGTTTTCAACCCACAATAAATAAATTATATTTAATTTCACAAACCAATCACTATCCCGATTACCCATTCCCGTTATCCTCACTTTACGTCCCTAAAACAACATCTATCTCAAGGGACCTAATCTAGGATTTTCATCGGGACGGACATTACTGCTAAGGGGTTTCCTCAACAATAGATATCCTAAAGGCAACCATGAGGGGGATAGAGTACACCGGTGAACACATCGTTCACAACACCTACAGGTTATGAACCTGCTAGCGTTCCACGAGACTGTCTAGAAGGAGTCTGTGGTCGTTATCCATACTCCGCTGAATAACTAGGTCAACAACAACAACAACATCGAGGCCTCTCATCTGTTTGTTACACACCAACTATCTACCCATGTTCTACCCAACATATTAGTAGATAAAAATATATATTTTTATACATAGTTTAAAACCTGTATATATCATTTTCATTCAATATATATTCCACACAACAGATGAGCATACCCACATAACACGTATTTCGTAGAAAACAAATCAGATCTATGTGATTAAAGAGAGTGAATATACATTCACTTACATAACAACAAAACTATACACATAACACGTATTTCGTATAAAATACTTCATAATTATGCGTTAGAAGAAAGTAACTACACACTCACTTGATCAGAAGATGATCGGACAGCACTATGGCTTGCAGAAGTAGTAATCCTCAGCAGATCTGGAAGATCTCTACAAAAGTCGAATTTCTCGCGGGCAGAGCTTCGGCTCGGAAACCGCACTTCTCGGGATCTTCGGGATCTCGGGACTTGCTTCGGGACTCGGGAATATTACCGGGGCTTCGGGGTACTTCTAGCACGCAAATCGAGGTAAACGGGAGAGAGAAGAGAGAAAATAGCAACCCTAAACGGCTGGCCCTTCAAATCTATTTATAGGGCAAATTTGGCTCATGCCACGTCGTGGCAACCTTTTTCCACGTTGTGGGCTTGGTCGTCACTGCATGCGTCATCCCAACTTTATTTTTAATATATTATCAGTATATTACTTATATATTATTTTTAGTAGGCCAGGACAGGAAAACTCCGTTCGAAATTCATAACTCCTTCATCTGAACTCCTATTCCGTCCGTCTTTCCGTCGTTGCACTACTATCGATGAGATCTTCAATTCTCATTTAGATCACTAAGGATAGATATCTATCTACCTTAAATTCACTATTTACATTGCGCTGGGTCGCGCTGGGTCGTGTCGGTTCTGTCGCGAAACTTCGACAGGTCATAACTTTTTCGTTATAACTCGGATTTCGGCATTCTTTATATCTTCGGAAACCTTGTTTCAACTACTAAAACATTATCTAAAGATATCGAGTTTATTTTACACTTAAATTTTGATGCTTATTTTTATTTTTAATTAATCAAACCACATAATTAAGCAATTAAGCACAAAACACATAATACTCAAATAATATACTTCTATTATTTCAAAACGGGTTACAAAGGTTAACCTAGACCATTACATTGCTAAAAATGGCAAGCCCAGAAACACAGATGTTACAATTCTCCCCACCTTAGAATGATTTTGTCCCCGGAATCACACATCAACAAACAAATGCGGATAGCGACCCATCATGTCACTCTCCGTCTCCCAGGTGAGATTCGGCCCATTCGTGTGTTTCCATCGGACAAGCACTAACTCGACCATCTTGCGTCGCAACTTCTTAGTCTTTCGGTCAACAATTTCCTCTGGTTCTTCAATCAACCTTTTGTTCTCATCGATTCTCAACTCCGAAAGTGGAATCATGTCGGGAACTTCCCCCGTGAACTTCCGTAAATAACACACATGAAAAGTGTTATGAATTCCATTCAGTTCTTCTGGTAGTTCGAGCTTGTAAGCTTGGTTCCCAATCCTCTGAAGAACTTTAAACGGTCCAATAAACCTTGGACTCAACTTTCCCCTTTTACCAAATCTTATAAGTCCCTTCCACGGCGAGACTTTAAGCAAAAACCGAATCTCCAACCTCAAAAGTCATCGGTCTTCGCTTTTTGTCAACATAGCTCTTTTGACGATCTTGAGCTGAAACATTCTTTCTCTAATTATTTTCAACTTTTCAGCAGTTTGATGAACCAAATCCGGTCCCATAAACTGCTTTTCCCTAGCCTCAAGCCAACAAGACGGCGTACGACACTTTTGTCCATACAAAGCTTGGTAAGGTGCCATCTTAATGCTCGAGTGAAAACTATTGTTATAGGAAAATTCTACCAACAGTAAATGTTCATCGCAGTTACCTAGGAATTCCAAGGTACATGCTCTCAGCATATCTTCAAGTGTTTGTATCGTTCTTTCACTCTGACCATCAGTCTGCGGATGGTAAGCTGTACTTAAACATAACTTGGTACCCATTTCTTCTTGTAGACATTTCCAAAACCTTGAGGTGAAACGACTATCATGATCCGACACAATTGTTAGCGGAACACCGTGAAGTCTCACAATTTCCTTCACATAAGAATTCGCAAGCTTTTCCATAGACCATTTCTCCCTGGCTGCTATGAAATGCGCACTCTTAGTGAATCGATCAACGACCACCCAAATCATGTCGTGACCATTCTTTGTTCTGGGTAGTTTAGTGACAAAATCCATAGCAATGTCTTCCCACTTACCCATGTTGGATAAGGTGTCTAAGTCCATAACTATTTCTGGTATGTACTTGACCCGACCCGGCATGGTCCATTTGGGTTGCATGGCACCATGCAATTGGATAGACTAAATGAGAGAAATAACGCTTGGAGATTATTAATATATTATAAGTTCTAATATATTAATAATATTATTTGATTAGTTTGATCAAGAATTAATTTAGAATTAATTAAGTGATCAAAAGATAACTAATTAAATATATGGGTTGATTAAGTAAATCATCCATATCTTGTATAGTGGGCTAAAAGGCTCCATGGATCATCAAGTTGGGTTCCACCCATAGGATGCTCCATGGGAGTTACAAACCCATGGGTCATGGAAATGAAGAGTCATGACACATTAGGGTTTAACCCTAGGTGTGTCAACACTATATAAGTAATATGATCTCCTCCCAAATCGGCTACACACACTAAGAATATAGAGGGCTTGGCCGATTTTGTGAAGTGAGTATTCTCTCATAAGTTCTTCCAAGAGCATTTGGTGTTGTGTGAAGCATTTGAGGCATCACACTTGGGGTGCTAGGCTCACAAGGTTTCAAGGAACACAAGCAACAACAAGGTAAGTTATTCTATCTATACTTTATGTTTAAATTGTTCCCCATGTATGCTAGATAGGAATATAACCTTGGAAATCAACTTTGCATGACAAATTAGACAAACATAGATCCAAGGTTATTAGGGTTGCATGTACACTTAGGAAGTGTTAGAATGCTCAAAACCCATCAGTGGTATCAGAGCCTAGGCTTGTTTGTTCTTATTTGTGCTTAAAAGTTGAAAACAGAATCGAAAATTTGCTGTCTGCGAATGGACTCGTCGAGTCTATAGGGGGGACTCGTCGAGTCCATGTGTATCTTCAACCAACTCGGCGAGTCATGTTCATGCACTCGGCGAGTAGGGTCGACTGAGTGCAGAATTTCGATTCAGTTGCTGGAAAATGAATTAGAAACATTACCCTAAACTGTTTTGGTAATTGTAAACTTGTTTTTGGTGGTGTAATGTTTTGCTAATTCATTTACAACAACTAGTTATCAAAATTACAAAGTTTTATGTAATTTTTTGATTATGTTCATATTCATGTTCTTGTTCTTATGATGTTTTAGATGATCATAGGAATTATTTGTAACCTATTTGGTAGTTTAATTCTTGATCATAATGTGTTTTAATGGAGTCCATAACTTATCCTTAAGTTATGGAAAACCAAGAGTCACACTTGAGTTAAAACCATTAAGAAAACACAAGAGTTATAAAAATGAAGAGTCTTCATTTTATGACTCTATTAAACTCATAAGTTACAAGAAATGAAAAGTTTTGAAAGTTACAAAACTTGCCCTCAAGTTTTGGAACAAGTAAAGTTAAGTTAAAACTTTAGTTCCAACCCCTAGAATTTTAAAAGTTAAAATTCAACCCTTATACTTATATTATGATGATTTAATAATTATATATATATGTATAAGAACAAGTCGTCTTACCGCTAGTACGCCTCATTCACGAAGCCGGTCTATAAGGTGGGCATAAGGTTGTTGCCTATAAAATGGTGACTTAATGGGTGAATATTCTCACCCACCGCTTGCTTGACTGGTGGAGGGTCGTTAGCCGAACGGGTAAGACAAGGACTTATAAATTCTCATTCAAAGTATGATGAATATATAAAGTAACTAAATGTTTATTTAATTCCCAATCTTAGTTACTTTAGGAAAAATGTGAATAAGGTGCTAATCCATGAAATTACACTTTACACTTTGTCTGAGTTGTTGGTGGAGCGTGTGTGGTTAACCGGCACACTAACTTGGACTTAACAAGGTAGGTAAAGGGTGACTTAAAGTTTATTATAGTATCGGTGGAGCGTGTGTGGTTTACCGGCACATCGATTGAGTGATAAACTTTAAAGGTACCAAGTGATTTGCATGGTTACTTCACACCTCATTTTGTGATCCTCGGCATCCCAGTCACAAAACCTGGAGGGCACTCCCGAGATCGAAACATGCCTTTGAAAAGTTCATTGGATCTCAAAGAATCTAGGAATTTCTAAAACCAATAAAAACTAAATATTTATTATTTCGGTTTTCGTGGTGGAAATTGGTGAATCGTCATTCACCTACCTTTCAAATATGGTATAGCTTAGATTACGGCATACCTCTTCTAAGTTATATTATATTGTGATTGGATCCTAGCCTTAATATTACATTTGGGTGTTTTATTAAGGACTCTCTTAAATCTAAACTAAACTTGTTCTTCTTTTTCAGATGTCTTCAACTAATGCTTCTGGCTCGAATCCTAATGGCTCCTTTACTCTTATGAGTCTATGTGGGAAAGTCACCTTTGATGGATCCAACTTCAATAAGTGGATCAGAAACATCAGGATGATTACCCGCTACGAGGACAAAGAATATGTTCTTGACAAGGAGCTTAAGGAAATTGACGAGTCCACTGCAACTCCCCAGGAGATCGCTGACTTTCATACTCATGAAAGAGATGCAACCAAGGTGGCTTGCATCATGTTAGCCACCATGACAGCTGAACTCCAAAAGTCTTATGAAGACTTCTACCCTTATGAAATGCACCAAGATTTGATGGAAAGATACCATCAAAGTGCACGACAAGAGAGGTACGAAGTCATCTGCTCCATGATAACAACCATGATGAAGGACGGAGAGTCCGTCACGAGCCACATGCAGAAAATGCAAAGGTATGTGGATCGGTTGCTGAAGCTCAATGTGAACTTCCCTGAGGAGCTTGCAATAGATATCATTTTGCGCTCCTTACCATCGTGCTATGATCAATTCCGCATGACATATCACATGAACAAGGAAGAGGTCACCCTCAGCAAACTTCAGGGACTTCTCAAGACCGCAGAAACAGGTCTTAAGGGGAAGTCGGTTGCTATCACTCCTACTCCAGACTCAACTCCGGTCTTGGCAATCGGGCAAAGTCGAGGGAGGAAGAGAAAGAGATCTTCAAAGGGTACCAAGGCTCGGACCCTTGATGGCTCTTCTTCAAGTGGAACCAAGAAAGGTTTCATTACTCCTTCTTCTGACCCAAAAGAGGCTGAATGCTTCTATTGCCATGAAAAAGCTCATTGGAAGCGGAACTGCCCAAAGTACCAGCAAGATGTAAAGGATGGGAAAGTCAAACCCAACCATGCAGGTATTTACACTATCATTTCTAATAACTCACCCCATTCGAAATCTTGGGTCCTTGATACAGGTTGCGGTATTCATATTTGTTGTGACTTGCAGGGACTAGGAAGAAGTGAGAATGTGGAGCAAGGAAGAATAAACTTAATCATGGGGAATAGGAAAGTTACACCTGTCACCAAGATTGGAGTTTATACTTTATCGCTAAGTAGTGGGTTAAATTTAGATTTGAATAAATGTTGTTATTCGCCAGAAATGGCAAGAAATATTATTTCCTTTCATGCATTGTACAAACAAGGTTTCACCTTTTCATTTGATAATGAAGTTGGTTCGATTAATGCTTTCTTTAATAATGTACTTTATTTTAAAGCATTACCTTGTGATGGTGTGTATGAAGCTGTATCTATTGTAGATAACTTAGGAAATAATGTTTTGTGTATTGATTCTACTAATAATAATAACTTGGATAAAGCATCATTATGGCATTGTCGTCTTGGTCATATAAGCAAGAAACGCATAGGCCAACTCCAAAAGGATGGAGTCTTGGAGTCGTTTGACCTAAAGTCAAATGATAGTTGCGAATCATGCTTACTTGGAAAAATGACAAAGTCACCCTTCACAGGCTCATGTGAAAGGGGTGAAGGTTTGTTGGACCTTATACACATGGATGTGTGTGGACCATTCAAACATGCCACAAGGGATGCTAATCGTTATTATTTGACTTTTACCGATGATTACAGTAGATATGGATATGTCTACTTAATCAAGCATAAGTCAGAGACTTTCGAGAAGTTTAAGGAATTTAAACAGGAAGTCGAGAATCAATTGGGCAGGAACATTAAGATGCTTCGATCCGATCGAGGTGGTGAGTATCTTAGTTCAGAGTTCCTCGACTATCTAAAGGAATGTGGGATTGTCTCACAATTGACACCTCCCAGGACACCGCAGTTGAATGGTGTGGCTGAGAGGCGTAATCGAACCTTGTTGGACATGGTTCGTTCCATGATGAGTCGAGCTTCGCTACCAATCTCATTCTGGGGGTATGCCTTAGAGACTGCCGCCCATATCCTTAATCTAGTCCCTACAAAGAAAGTTGCCAAAACTCCTCACGAGATGTGGACTGGTAAAGTACCTAAACTAGACCACATCAAGATTTGGGGATGCGAGGCTTTCGTGAGACGCGAGACTCATGATAAGCTCGAACCCCGAAGCGAGAGGTGTATTTTCACCGGCTACCCACAGCAATCCTTTGGTTACCTCTTCTACAGACCTAGTGACAATGTGGTCTTTGTAGCAAGAAGAGGAGTCTTTCGAGAAAGAGAGTTTATAAGCCAAGGAGACAGTGGGAGGAAAGTTGATCTTGAAGAAATTCAAGAGTCAAGTGGTGAAGGAACTTCAAACTCTAGCCCTCAACTTGAGGAGGAAACTCCTGTTGAGCCAATTGACGAATCTGTACCTCTGAGGCGTTCCACGAGAGTTAGGAGTGCACCTGAGCATTACTATGGATTCCATATTACTGCAGAAGGTGAGACACTTAGTAGTGATGAGACACTAGTAAGTCAAGATGACCCTAACAGCTACGAGGAAGCCATGGCAGGCCCCGAGTCTGCTAAATGGAAAGAGGCTATGGATAGTGAGATACAATCCATGTATGACAATCAAGTTTGGAACTTGGTTGAGAATGTACCAGGTCGAAAGACTGTAGGGTGCAAATGGGTCTTCAAAAAGAAGACCGACATGGATGGTAAAGTACACACTTATAAGGCTAGGCTGGTTGCAAAGGGCTTCTCTCAAATTCCTGGAGTGGATTATGATGAGACCTTTTCTCCGGTAGCCAAGATTAAGTCTATTCGGGTTCTGTTAGCCATAGCCGCATTTCATGACTATGAAATTTGGCAAATGGATGTCAAAACCGCTTTCCTTAATGGGAAGTTGGCTGAAGATGTTTACATGAGTCAGCCAGAGGGTTTTGTCAGCAACGAGTACCCTAATAGAGTGTGTAAGCTTGAGAAATCCATTTATGGATTAAAGCAAGCACCTCGCAGATGGAATCTTTGCTTTGATGAAAAGGTCAAGGAATTTGGCTTTTCTAGGAGTGAAGATGAATCTTGTGTATATGTCAAGGCTAGTGGGAGTATAGTTAGCTTTTTGGTATTGTATGTGGATGACATACTACTCATAGGAAACGACATTCCAACCCTACAGGAAGTAAAGTCCTGGCTTGGAAAGTGTTTCGCTATGAAGGACCTTGGTGAAGCTGCCTATATTTTGGGGATAAGAATCTTGAGAGATCGGAGTAAAAGACTAATTGGACTTAGTCAAAGTACCTACTTGGAGAAGATTCTGAAGAGATTCAGAATGCAAGACTCCAAGAAAGGAGAGTTGCCCATCCAGAGTAGCGCCAAGCTGAGTAAGACACAAAGCCCTAGCACTGAGGCTGAGATAGCAGAAATGAGTCGAATACCTTATGCTTCGGCTGTAGGTTCGATCATGTATGCTATGACGTGTACTCGACCTGATGTAGCCTTTGCCTTGAGCATGGTTAGCAGGTTTCAGGGGAACCCTGGCAAGGCACACTGGATTGCGGTAAAGAATATTCTCAAGTACCTACGAAGGACTAAGGACTGGGTCCTTACCCTCGGTGGGAGTGATGACTTGAGAGTTGTAGGGTATAGTGATGCTAGCTTCCAGACTGATAGGGATAACTTCCGCTCTCAGTCGGGCTGGGTCTTTACCCTAAATGGAGGAGCAATTTCTTGGAAGAGTTCCAAGCAAGAGACAGTGGCAGATTCTACTTGTGAATCAGAGTATATTGCAGCTAGCGAAGCGGCAAAGGAGGCGTTATGGCTGAGGAACTTCATTGGAGACCTTGGAGTTGTACCAGCTATTAAAGAGCCGATGGAAATTTTCTGTGATAGTGAAAGTGTTGTTGCCTTAGCCAAGGAACCAAGGGATCACGGGAGATCCAGACACATCGACAGAAAATACCATTTCATCAGACATCGGATCGAAGAAGGACTCCTCGTGGCAAAGAGGGTATCATCAGATGAGAATCCGGCAGATCCCCTCACGAAGGGACTGACTCGGATTAAGCATCTCCAGCATGCTCGGAGCATAGGGCTGAAGGATGATATTAGATTTAGTAGTTAGATAATCTCGAAATTTGTAAAGTGTAATTGACATTTGATGATGAATAAAAGTGTTTTATTTATGAGTAAAGTGTTGCTATCTCTTGTCGATCGTTTACTATATTTCTTTTGCATGTTTTGACTTCCAGAATAATTTTGTTTGGTATAACATATTATTCAAACCTCCACAGTCGGTCATATGTCGGAAGTAGGTATGAATCAAGACTGTCATGTTTGGTTGTAGAGGTCTGGGACAAGGCTACAACAATCATGAGTGCTCATAAGTTCTGAGCATTGGACTCAACCCACGCTCACTGGAATCACTTCATGGAATTCTATCTCGAGTGATCGTGAGACGGTAATATCATATAAGTCTTTAAACCTAGAGATATGATTTGTTACTTACAAGTTGGTTAGGCATTGATTGTACGAAAAACGCATTGGTAACTCAATGTTATAAAATCGTGCTCTTATGTGTAATTCAATGAGTAGTAGAACAAACATATGAGTCGAAGTTTATCTGTTCCTTCTTGGATTAGAAGCTGATATCTGGGCCCCTCGATGATTTTGTTTTGACCTATGTACCGGGCCCGGTCAGAACTAAATTGATGTGTTCAATAAAGTTCTTTGTCAAACAAATCGGAAATCGGGAAACAAATGTTGGACAATAAGTAAGACATTGTTCCATGTATTTGTCCGACTGATATCTAGAACAGAGGATTATATGATCACTTATCTTAAATGACGTACCATCATCTTCTCAAGTTTCGAGAAACCTTGTAAAGAGCTACAATTGTCGATCGGTTCCTGAAGTCATACTTGCAGTAATAGTTACTAGACTTATCCAAGTGGGAGACTGTTGGATAAGGTGTCTAAGTCCATAACTATTTCTGGTATGTACTTGACCCGACCCGGCATGGTCCATTTGGGTTGCATGGCACCATGCAATTGGATAGACTGAATGAGAGAAATAACGCTTGGAGATTATTAATATATTATAAGTTCTAATATATTAATAATATTATTTGATTAGTTTGATCAAGAATTAATTTAGAATTAATTAAGTGATCAAAAGATAACTAATTAAATATATGGGTTGATTAAGTAAATCATCCATATCTTGTATAGTGGGCTAAAAGGCTCCATGGATCATCAAGTTGGGTTCCACCCATAGGATGCTCCATGGATGCTTCATGGGAGTTACAAACCCATGGGTCATGGAAATGAAGAGTCATGACACATTAGGGTTTAACCCTAGGTGTGTCAACACTATATAAGTAATATGATCTCCTCCCAAATCGGCTACACACACTAAGAATATAGAGGGCTTGGCCGATTTTGTGAAGTGATTATTCTCATAAGTTCTTCCAAGAGCATTTGGTGTTGTGTGAAGCATTTGAGGCATCACACTTGGGGTGCTAGGCTCACAAGGTTTCAAGGAACACAAGCAACAACAAGGTAAGTTATTCTATCTATACTTTATGTTTAAATTGTTCCCCATGTATGCTAGATAGGAATATAACCTTGGAAATCAACTTTGCATGACAAATTAGACAAACATAGATCCAAGGTTATTAGGGTTGCATGTACACTTAGGAAGTGTTAGAATGCTCAAAACCCATCAACCCATAGGCACAGGTAAAGGTTCTAAACTCCCATACGGTTTCTGGTGTTGTGTCTTGACTCTCGCACAAGTCACACACTCAGCCACATACTTTGCAACGTCAAGCTTCATCATCGGCCACCAATAGTAGGGTTTCAGGTCCCTATACATTTTAGTGCTACCGGGATGAATCGAGTACATGGTCTTGTGAGCTTCTTCCATCAGAAGATCTCTGACTCCTCCTATCTTAGGTATCCAAATCCGATCTTGGAACACCTTCAGTCCATGACTGTTTACACCGAACACCAACGTTTTGCCCAAACGTTCCTCCTTTCGGTCATTCTTCTCAGAAGCTTCTCTTTGAGCTTTCTTTATACTTTCCAAAATAGTCGAGACAACTTCAATTCTCAACGCTCTTGGCCTTTTCCTTTCAAGATTGACTTTCCGACTGAGAGCATCAGCAACAACATTAGCTTTACCGGGATGGTAAAGTATCTCATAGTCGTAGTCCTTGAGTAACTCTAGCCGGCGTCGTTGCCTCATATTCAATTCCTTCTGATTAAAGTGATATTGGAGACTCTTATGATCAGTGAAAAGTTTGCACTTTGTGCCATAGAGGTAATGCCTCCATATTTTCAGAGCGAAAACTACCGCTGCCAACTCCAAATCATGAGTCGGGTAATTCTTTTCATGTTCCTTCAGCTGTCGAGACGCATATGCTATCACCTTTTCTCTTTGGGTTAAAACACAACCCAATCCAACCCCAGACGCATCGCTATAAACAGCAAAGTCTTCAACTCCATCGGGTAGAGAAAGTATCGGTGCCTCGCATAGTTTCTTCTTTAGCTTCTCGAATGCTTCTTTATGCTTCTCACTCCAAGTATAAGTAGCTCCTTTGTGGGTCAAACCTGTCAATGGAGTAGCGATCGAAGAAAATCCTTGGATAAACCTTCGGTAATATCCGGCTAATCCTAAAAAGCTTCGGATCTCCGTGGGACTTTTCGGTTGTTCCCACTTCATCACAGCTTCGATCTTCGCTAGATCAACCATTATCCCTTCTTGGTTGACCACGTGACCCAAGAATTGGACTTCACGAATCCAAAAATCACATTTTGAGAACTTTGCATAAAGCTTCTCTTTCTTCAAAACTTCTAACACTTCTCGCAAGTGTCTGCCATGCTCCTCCTGGCTTTTTGAGTAAATCAGAATGTCGTCTATGAACACTATCACAGATTTATCAAGGAACGGATTACAAACTCTGTTCATTAAATCCATGAATGCTGCCGGAGCATTGGTTAGTCAAAACGACATAACCAAGAACTCGTAGTGTCTATATCTAGTTCTGAACGCAGTCTTCTCTATATCCTGCTCTCTTACTTTCAGCTGATGATATCCTGACCTTATATCGATCTTCGAGAAATAGCTCGAACCTTGTAGTTGATCGAATAGGTCATCAATCCTCGGCAACGGATATCTATTCTTTATTGTTGCCTTATTCAGCTCTCGGTAATCGATGCACATTCTCATACTTCCATCTTTCTTCTTCACGAATAACACCGGAGCTCCCCAGGGTGATGAACTAGGTCTAATGAAACCTTTATCCAATAACTCATGAAGTTTCATCATCAGCTCCTTCATCTCCGTCAGTGCTAATCGATAAGGTGCTTTTGCTATTGGCATGGTTCCTGGTAACAAGTCAATACGGAATTCCACTTGTCGATCAGGTGGTAATCCAGGAAGATCTTCGGGAAATACTTCCGGATAATCACACACCACAGGAATACTCTGCATCACCTTCTTCTCCTTCTTAGCATCAATCACGAATGCTAAGTATGATGTACATCCCTTGGTCAAACACTTTCTGGCTTTCATTAGGGAAATTATTCCAGAATTCACTCGGCGTTTGTCCCCATACACCATAAACGATTCCTTCCCTGGCGGGTTTACCTTCACTATCTTCTTCTTGCATAATATCTAGGCATCATTGGCACTAAGCCAATCCATTCCCAACACGATGTCGAAACCATTAAGTTCGATAGGCAATAATTCCTCGTGGAACTTATTCCCATTAAGGTCGATTAAGATGTTTTTCATACGATTTCTAACAGGTACAAACTTGCCACTAGCAACTTCGACTAATAAAGCATTATCTAGTCTATCAACAGGCAAGGCTAGTTTTCTACCAAATTCATGCGATATAAAGGAGTAGTTGGCTCCAGAATCAAATAAAATTTGGGCAGACAATTTGTTAACGAGAAAGGTACCTGAAGCGATATCAACTTCATCTTTAGCAGCTTCCAGTGTCATCTGGAATGCTCTCGCCTTTGGCTTTGGCGGAATGTTGGGTCTAGCTGCCTCCTTCTTCTTCGGGCAGTCCCTCGATATGTGACCCTCCTCACCAGAACCATAACAAACTTTCTTAGTGAGGGTACATTCATTGGCATAGTGACCTGGCTTTCCACACTTGTAGCATGTGGTCACTACCTCACACTTTCCATGATGCTTCTTCTTACATTTGTCGCACCATTTCGCTTCGCCCCCACTTCCCCTCGAACCAGACTTCGAGAACTTGTTTTTCTTATTGGACCCTGAAGTTCCATCGAACTTCCTCTTTTCGCCAACTTCTACCCTTTCCAGACCCTTCTTTTTCTGCTGGGCCTCCACATTCCTAGCTGTACGTACAGCCGTTTTCAGAGTAGTTGCCATCTTGACTATCGGGCCAAAGTCGCCAGGCAGTCCATTAGCAAACCTCTCAATCTTGGAGAGTTCCGTTGGCACTAGGTACAGAAATAATTTCATTTTCTCAGTGAATGCCATAGCATAGTCGTCTACGCTCATCCTCCCCTTCTTCAAGTTTTGGAACTCATTGTTCAGATCAATTAGATCAATCTCTGAACAATATTGCACCCTTAATTGTTCCAAGAATTCTTCCCATGACATCTTCAGGGCTTTCCCTTGTGGCATAGTATCTGCCAACAACTTCCACCAACTTAATACTCCAGTCTTCAGTTGTCTGACTGCAAAGACAGTCTTTTGTGTGTTGCTACAGTTGCAACATTCAAATACCATCTCCATTTCGGAGATCCAATCCATTATTTCAACAGGCTTTGGGCTCCCAGAAAGACTTGGAGGCTTGGCGCCCAAGAAATTCTTGTACATTCGCCCATCGTTGTTGTTTCTCCTTTCCGGATTGTTCCTTCGTTCTTCTTGAGTCCCAACTTGACTCATAATGCGACTATTGTTCCCTTCCTCCGATTGCTCGGGAATCAATTCAGGTTCCTCAATAGGTATGATAGGTTTGTCCCTATTATTATGCAACATTTGTTCCATCTCCTCCCTTTGTTCGGCTAACATAGCCCGAATCATGGCTTGTACTCCAGCCATGGTGATCTGTTCCGGTGCTGCTGCTACAACAGGTATTTGCTCAATCACTAGCGGTTGATTTCTGTTTTCATCCGCGTTTCCAACGCCACTCCTTGTTCTCACCATTTTTTTTCTACACACCGAATAAGGTGAAATTTAGATCTTCGTTCATGATAGATTCCAAATCATCCTTATCACTCCGAAACGATTACATGCTAGTCCTAATATCGTATACATACGCTTAGAATCCTAAACACATAAACCTTCAGATCCGGTTGGCAACAAACCGTAGATCCGAACAAATAATATCATATATGGCAACATATAACATTTAGCACATAAAAGCATTTTAGGCAACGTTCCTAAAATAAACTAGTGCTTGTGTCTAAAATCCAACAGACACACATCTCAATTTCCACTTAGCATTCTAAGTTTAAGTCTAGAAATCCTAAAAATTCCTAGTTCGCTTAAACTAATGCTCTGATACCAATTGTGACATCCCCAAAATCACGGCCAGAAAAGACCGATTTTCATTTATACTTTTAAAATAAATTCAGAGTAAATCCTTTTGATTAGAAAGAGTTGCGGAATTTGTTCCCAAAACAAAACATGATAAAATAATATTTATCAAAGCATTTCATCAAGAGATGCATTTTCATTATATAATTAAAACTCGGGGTGTCATGTTCCGATACAGACCATTAAGCATAAACAATAACATTACAAGTCATTCAACAAATATATACATATACAGACTTGTAAACAAAACAACTTGATGGTTCGTCCATCTTACGCCCTTGCGCCACTTCCTGTAATACAAATAAAACTGAGTGGGTCAAGCTTGGGAGCCTGGTGAGCATATAGGGTTTTCAACCCACAATAAATAAATTATATTTAATTTCACAAACCAATCACTATCCCGATTACCCATTCCCGTTATCCTCACTTTACGTGCCTAAAACAACATCTATCTCAAGGGACCTAATCTAGGATTCCCGTTATCCTCACTTTACGTCCCTAAAACAACATCTATCTCAACAATATATATCCTAAAGGCAACCATGAGGGGGATAGAGTACACCGGTGAACACATCGTTCACAACACCTACAGGTTATGAACCTGCTAGCGTTCCACGAGACTGTCTAGAAGGAGTCTGTGGTCGTTATCCATACTCCGCTGAATAACTAGGTCAACAACAATAACAACATCGAGGCCTCTCATCTGTTTATTACACACCAACTATCTACCCATGTTCTACCCAACATATTAGTAGATAAAAATATATATTTTTATACATAGTTTAAAACCTGTATATATCATTTTCATTCAATATATATTCCACACAACAGATGAGGCATACCCACATAACACGTATTTCATAGAAAACAAATCAGATCTATGTGATTAAAGAGAGTGAATATACATTCACTTACATAACAACAAAACTATACACATAACACGTATTTCGTATAAAATACTTCATAATTATGCATTAGAAGAAAGTAACTACACACTCACTTGATCAGAAGATGATCGGACAGCACTACGGCTTGCAGAAGTAGTAATCCTCAGCAGATCTGGAAGATCTCTACAAAAGTCGAATTTCTCACGGGCAGAGCTTCGGCTTGGAAACCGCACTTCTCGGGATCTTCGGGATCTCGGGACTTGCTTCGGGACTCGGGAATATTACCGGGGCTTCGGGGTACTTCTAGCACGCAAATCGAGGTAAAACGGGAGAGAGAAGAGAGAAAATAGCAACCCTAAATGGCTGGCCCTTCAAATCTATTTATAGGGTAAATTTGGCTCATGCCACGTCGTGCCAACCTTTTTCCACGTCGTGGGCTTGGTCGTCACTGCATGCGTCATCCCAAGTTGCATCTGGGGGCCTCCCGGAGGTGTCAGGACATTTGCCATGTCGTGGTCTCTGACAGTTTTGGGGTTTCGCGCCCCGAACTTCAGAAATTCATAACTTTCGCATAAGAACTCCGTTTTCGACGTTCTTTATATCGCCGCGAAGGTGAGATCATGATCTACAACTCTCGTTTAGACTCCATTGGCTAATTTTGAATTTATTTTTAATATATTATAAGTATATTACTTATATATTATTTTTAGTAGGCCGGGACAGGAAAACTCCGTTCGAAATTCATAACTCCTTCATCTGAACTTCGATTCCGTCCGTCTTTACGTCGTTGCACTACTATCGATGAGATCTTCAATTCTCATTTAGATCACTAAGGATAGATATCTATCTACCTTAAATTCACTATTTACATTGCGCTGGGTCGCGCTGGGTTGTGTCGGTTCTGTCGCGAATCTTCGACATGTCATAACTTTTTCGTTATAACTCGGATTTCGGCATTCTTTATATCTTCGGAAACCTTGTTTCAACTACTAAAACATTATCTAAAGATATCGAGTTTATTTTACACTTAAATTTTGACGCTTATTTTTATTTTTAATTAATCAAACCACATAATTAAGCAATTAAGCACAAAACACATAATACTCAAATAATATACTTCTATTATTTCAAAACGGGTTACAAAGGTTAACCTAGACCATTACATTGCTAAAAATGGCAAGCCCAGAAACACAGACGTTACAACATATGATTTATGTGGACATGATTTATTTATTTTTTTATTTAATAGTTGTTCTCATTTATTTAATCACATGTGATCATATACACGAGAACAGTTATTGAATCAAGAACGCGAAAAAAAAAATCTTTCTACATAAACCATATGTCATTAAATACATATTATCGCATGTAATTAAATACGCAAGACCAAATATTTGGTCGAAAACGCGAAAATGAATATTGTCCATATAAATCATATGTGATTAAATACATATAATCAAATGCGATTATATGTATCTAATCAAATATAATTTATAAGAACAATATTCATTTTAGCTTTCTCAATTCAATAGTTGTTTTCCATTATTTAATCATATATGATTATATTATATGTATATAATCCCATATGATTTATAGGAGCAATATTTGTTGTGAGTTTTTGATTCAATATTTGTTCTCGTGTATTTAATCACATGTGATTATTTGTATCAAATCACATATGATTTATTTGTGAAAAATTTGTTTTTGTGCTCTTGATTCAAAAGTTGTTGTTTATCCATATTAGTCATATGTCGTTAAATAAATATAACAACACATGATAAAATACAAGAGAAAACGATTGACTGTAAAATTCGAAAAGAAATCATGTCCATATAAATAATATGTGATTAGATACATATAATCACATGTGCTTACATGTATTTAATCAAATATGATTTATTTGATTAAATACATGAGAACATCTATTGAATCACATACAATTTACGTGGACAAGATTTATTATCACATTCTCAATTCAATGATTGTTCTTTGTCAACTTTAATCATATGTGATTAAATACATTTAATTATATGTGATTATATGTATCTAATCACATAAGATTTATATGGACAAATAGAATATTATCTATATAAATCATATGTGATTAGATATGTATAATCATATGCCATTATATAGAAGAGAACAACCATTGAACCAAAAATGAATAAACCAATCTTTTTCACATTAATCATACGTTATTAAATGCATATAATCATATATGACTAAATACATGAGAAAAATTATGGAATGGAAAATATGAAAACAATTCTTGTTTATAAATCAATTTTTATTAGATACATATAATCACATGTGATTATACGTACTTAATTGCATGCTATTTATGTGATTAAATACATGTGATCACACACGGTTTAGGCTATTATATGCATTTAATCATATATGGTGTTGGTAGTTATTGGTAGTAGGTGGTGGAGATGAGTGGTAATGCATGGTCGGTTGTGGTGGTCGTGGAGGAGAGGGAGGGTGGTAGGTAATATTGACACGTTGTGGTGGTGGGCGGTGAGTGATATGGGTCATGGGTGATAGTTGGTTTCAGGTGGTGGGTAGTGGCTGTGTTTGTGATAGGTTATGGGTGGTGGTGATGAAAGGTGGTATGTGGGGGTAGGGTGGTGGTTATGATGGGTGGTGGATGGGATGGTGGTGGTGGTGTTAATGGGTGGGTGATGGTGACATGTGGTGATATTTAGTGTAGGTGGTAGGCGGTGGGTAGTGATGGTGATAGGTGGTGATGATGTGGGTGGGTGGTGGTTGGTGGTGGAGATGGTGGTGACGAGTGGTGGAGGTGGGTGGAGATGTTGGGTGATTGTGATGGGTGGGTGACGGTGTGTGGTGCGCGTCTGCTTCTGATGCAAGAAGTGCACAAATCGAGATTCTCCATTCATCCACGGGCGACAAAGATGTATAGAGATCTCCGCTCTGATTATTGGTAGCCCTGTTAGAAGCAGGATGTATCTTGGTATGTGGAGAGGTGCATGTCTTATACGAAGTTAAGGCCGAACATCAGTGGCCTCACAGAAAGATGCAGCCGTTAGGCATTCCTGTTTTGAAATGAGAAGAGATTACCATGGATTTCATTATGAAGTTTCCTCTGACAGCGTGTGGAGTGGATTCACTTTGGGTCATCATGGATCGATTGACCAAGAGCGCACACATAATTCTGATTCAGGATAGTATCTTTGCGAAGAAGTTGGATGACATTTATATCAGCGAAGTTGTGGCACGGAATGGGATGCTAGTTTTCGTGATTTCAGACAGGGATGTCTGCTTTACTTCAAGTTTTTAGAAGAGGTTCCATGAGGAGCTTGATACTCGTCAACTGTTCAGCATGGCTTTTCATTTGCAAAAGAATGGTCATAGTAAACGGACCATCTAGACATTAAAGTATAAGTTGTAGGCATATGTTCTGGATTTTGGTGGTAGTTGGGATACATATCTTCAATTAGTGGAATTTTTGTATAACAACAGTTATCAAGCTAGCATCGATCGACCTCTTTTATATATGCTCTATGAGAGGAAGTGTAGGACCCTAATATGTTGGGGAGAGGCCGATCAACAGGTCGAGGGGATCACCAAGGTGGTACTCAAGACGAATAAGAAGATTCAGCAGGTTCGGGGTAGACTTCAGACAACGCATAGTCGGAAGAAGAGTTGCGCAGACAGACACCAGTCAGACTTGGAATTTCAGGTCGGGATATGGTTCTCCTGAAGGTGTTACCAAGGAAAGGTGTCATCCGATTCTGGAAGAGGGAAATTTTGGCCCCTAGGAATATCGGTTCGTTCAGGATTTTGGCCCAGGTGGGTCGGGTGGCTTATTTATTGGATCTTCCTGTGGATCTCAGTCAGATCCAAATCACCTTTCACATCTCTCAGCCGTGGAAATGCTTGGTTGATGATTACGTATTGGTTCCATTGTAGGATATTCAGGTGGACGATCACCTGATTTATATCGAGATACCGGTAGCGATCCTTGACCGGAAGACAAAATCCTTGAGGAACAAGGTTGTTGAGTTGGTAAAAGTATAGTGGCAGCACCGCAGGGGTTCTGAATGGACATGGGGAACTGAGGATGAAATGAAGGATCATTTCCCAAAGTTGTTTCTAGCGACGAACATTGAGGACGAAGTTTAATTCAAGGGGGGGAGGGGGAATTATAGCATCTGAAACCTTGAGTTACTTAAATTATTGAAAAAGTACATTTTTTAGGAGGCTCATGACGAGATCCATGGTGGTCACGACGTGAGAGTGATCATTGACTATTTGAACCGTATTTTTGAACCTTATGATGTGAGCCATAAGGTCTCACAACATGATCCAGGCCCGATGACCCAAAACCCTAATTTTCGAGTATTTAAAGGAACTGGAGGGCTTGAGCAGCCCATCCTTAGTCCCTCTTACTCTCTATCCCCCTTGAAAACCCTAAATTTGACCTCCTTGAGACCTTTGTCCATTGTTGGTGATCTTGAAGAGCTTACTTGACGCTTTTGGTTATTTGATGTGGAAAATGGGTCTTGTGATACTTCACTTTTGCAATCTAGCTTCTACCTCTTTGATTTCCTTAGCTTTTTAGGATTTGTAAGTCATAAAGCTCTTATCTTTTTGCCTCAATCATGCTAGATCTAAGCTTTGGAGCTTTTCTTTGCATGTTTGGGTTGTTTAACATGCATGAGATCCATAAAGTTGGAAACTTTATGGATCATCGAGACATCTTCTATGTGTGAGTCCTTGGATCTAAGTTTAGTTGTGGGTTTTGGACTCCAAGCTTGATTCTTGATATTAATACCTTTCTTTTGACCTAGTTAGTATCTAAGTCATGCATTGGACATGAATAACTGAAAAGCTACAGTTTTTATGGTCCTTAGGTTCAAGGAAGGTGTTCTGGAAAGTCCCAATGTATGTCTTAAAGGATTAAGATCTTAATGCTCAAAGTTGGTTAGAACCGATATCATAACGCGATAAATTGAATCTCACGACGTGAGCAAGGTGATTGTCCCGATCTAAGGATTATGTTGGATGAGTGAAACTGAGTCGAATCATTGAGTGGGTCCAGGTCGAGTCCATCCTCACGAAGTGAGCCTTATTGGTCACGACGTGAGAGTTGATTGAGGGGAAAGTTGACCTTTGACCCTAAACGTTGACATTTAATTAGAGTTGACTTTGTTCAACTCTTAGTTTTGGAGGGTAGACTTAAGGTATGCCTTGCATGATTATCTAGGGTGGAGTATCATCGATCTAGCTGATCATGTGAGGAGCAGTAGTTGATTATCAATCCATAGGTGAGTTCCCTTCACAATATCAGTGGGTCGAACCAATGTTACCCCACTAACTTATGCTTGTAGTATGATGATTATCTTCCTGATAATTTATGTTATGCCTGTAATTGTTTGATGTCTCTATGATTATTTTGTTATGAGATTATGTGGTAGTGGTAGGGGTAAAATATACTTGGTATTCGGTTGAAATAGACCGAAGGGGATTGCAAGCACCCGCATATGTTTGACTATATCCCGTTGAAATAGATCGTTAGGCATTGGAAGCACCCACATATGCTTGATTGTAGATTGTATGGTATGGGCTATGTTGGGGGAACTCACTGATGTTTGTGCTTAGGGTTTTCAATTTATGTTTGAAGTAATTCCCATTCAAATGGGAAGGTCCCGACCTGATCGCACCGCATCACCCTGTGATTTCTACATTTTGAGATTTTGGAAATTTGTACTCTGATAATATTGTTGCTACGATACACCTCAAACTGTTTTCATATGAGTATCGTATGTTTTGAAGGAATTTAAAACAATATTTTTATATGTATTTTGGGAATGTTACAAACAAACCCTTAGGAATGAAAATATAAAGGAACCTACTGACATGTATTGAGGAGAAATCGATGTAACAGTACTGTCAGCAACGATGATTAAAATAACCCTTAGGATAGATCCTTAGGGATGAATAGAGAAGAATAAAAAAGAAAACGATGATAAGTAATAAGGTTAATTGTTTGATAATTAAGCATATTAGCTATATTATTGTGGGTTGAAAACCCTATGTACTCACTAAGTTTCCCAACCTGACCCACCTAGTTTCTTTGTATCACATGTAGCGATACAAAGATACATGAATGATGAGAGATTCAAGGAGATGTAGACTGATAGTGTAAGATACTATAAGGCCTATTTATGCTTATATATCGTATTTTTATGACATCCAAAGATTTGATGAATTAATGATATTACATTTCTTTGAAAATACTTTTACGGGACCAAATTCCCATTTATAAATAAACTCTGTTTTAAATAGGCATCAATAAGTATTTTAAAATAGCTGTAAATTTGGTGATGTCACAGAGAAAAATATATAAATCAAAGCATCCTTAATAAAATCAGCACACAATTGATTACACAAGTGGACTTCAAAAGCCTCTTTTTGAAAACGTCACTTCAAAAAATGGATTCCGAATAGTTGAATTTGCATATCAAACAATTACCAACATCCAATTTTCTTTTAAAAATTATGATGAATCCCTGCAAACAAAATTTAATATTTACACTTAATTTTACCAACAATATAACACATTAACAAGTGAACAACTAATTTACTGATTTTAGGTTTTTAATTTGAACAACTAAATTACACTAAAGTGTTACAATATTGAAGATTAAGTAAATAATTTATATTTGTTTCATTCTAGCTTGTGGTGGAGAAACCAAGGCGTTAATTGTGCTGGTGTGTATAGACAATGCTACTCTATAAGAACAACTAAGAGAATAAGTTGTTCGGTGATGTGAATATATTCACCCTCAAATAACTATCGTTTTAATCATGCATTTTCACTAATTATTATTCATTTTTTTTATCATGCATCATTTTTCACTAATTTTATTTCTTACAGAATACGATTATCAATAAACATTCCAACAAAATGAAAATCATAAAAAAAAAAAAAATTAATGCCCTCATAGACAATTTAATTAGTGAGAATGTATGATAATGATAACATTTATGTGAGGTTGAAGTTATTTACATTACCAAACAACATATTTTTAAGTCATTCTCACATAATAGCATTGTCCACATTTCCGCACAATAGATGTTCATCCATATTTGAACCTAGCTCTACATATATATAAGCTAAGTAATCTTTAAGTCTTGATGATTGTTAGCCTAATAAGTTATTGAACATTTTTTTATTATTGAACACAATCAATTGAGATAAGTAATCCTTAAGTATTGATGGGTGTTAGCCTAATAAGTTATATAATATGATAATTTTTTTAAAATTAGAATAAATTAGATAATATATATATATATATATATATATATATATATATATATATATATATATATATATATAGTAAATTACATGAATGGTCCCTATGGTTTGATGTAATTTTCAAGTTTGGTCCCTAACTTATTTTTTTAAAGTCGGATGGTCCCTACTATATGTTTTTGTTACGTGCTTGGTCCATATATTACGTAAAAAGACTATTATTTAAATAGGAAAAATGAAGTGATATGTAAGATAAGGTGAGGGGTGGGGTTGGGGGTGTGTCTATTTAAATAAATTAAAAATATCAAGGATAAAATAGTCTTTTTAGGTAAGACAGGTACCAAACTCATAACAAAATCAAACAGTAAGGACCTTCCGAGTTCAAAAAATAAGTTTGGGACCAAACGTGAAATTACCATAAACCATAGGAGCATTTGTTTAATATATATATGTATATATATATATATATATATATATATATATATATATATATATATGTGTTTATTCAAATGAGAACGTTTCTTGTATTGAGAACAATTGAGAATGATTTTTAGACTTTCTCTCATTACATAGCTCTTTTATTTTTCTCTCTCTACATACCTCTCTCCTCTTTCTCTCTTTGCATATCTCTCATCTTTCTCTTTTCATATCTCTCGAGGTAATCAAAACCACCGTCACCATCAACGAACCTCTACTAGAACCACCGTAATGACGCCGGGACCACCGTAACATCGCCGGAATCACCTTAATTACATTAGAAGCATCAAGATTTATTTTGGTAATTAATCTAGCTTCCACCTCTTGTATTTGTTGAGCTTTTGAGCATTTGTAAGTCATAAAGCTCTTATCTTTTTTGGCTCAATCATGCTAGATCTAAGCTTTGGAGCCTTTCTTTGCATGTTTTGGTTGTTTAAGATGCATGAAATCCATAAATTTGGCAACTGTATGGATCATTGAGACATCTTCTAGATGTAGGTCCTTGGATCTTAGTTTTGGTGTGGGTTTTGGACTCCAAGCTTGATCCTTGATATTAATACCTTTTCTTTTTACCTAGTTAGTGTCTCATGCATTGGAAATGCATAACTGAAAAGCTACGATTTTTATGGTGCTTAGGTTCAAGGAAGGTGTTCTGGAAAGTCCCGATGTATGTATTAAAGGATTAAGAGCTTAATGCTCAAAGTTAGTTACAACCGATCTCACAACGTGAGAAATAGAATCTCACGACATGAGCAATGTGGTTTTCCCGATCAATGGATTATGTTGGATGAGTGAAACTGAGTCGACTCATTGAGTTGGTCCATGTCGAGTCAATCTTCACGAAGTGAGCCTTAGTGGTCACACCATGACAGTGAACTGGGGGGGGGGGGGGAAGTTGACACTTGACCCTAAACGTCGACTTTTGATCATTATTGACTTTGGTCAACTCTTGGTTTTGGTAACGCCCGGGTTTCAGGGCTAAGCATTTTTGTCAATGTAATAGTCTAGGTCAACTATTGTAACTCTTTTTGAAGTAATAAATATGAAATGTTTGAGTATTATGTGAATTATGTGTGTTTATGTGTTTATTATTTAATTATAAATGTATAATTAATAAAGAATAAAAATGAGCGTCAAAATTAAAGAGTGAGATTATCCCGATATCTCTTCATAAAGTTGTATAATATGTCTCAAGGTTTCCGTACATATAAAAAATGCCGAAATCCGAGCTATAACGAAGAAGTTATGACCCGCCGAAGTTTTACGGCAAAACCGGCACGGCACCGGAAGACGTAAATAGTGAATTTACGATAGAAGACTTTTTAGCCTTAGAAATCTAAACAAAACTTGTAGAATATGTTAAACTAAGAACATCGATAAAAAGAACGCCCAAATCTGACTTCGTATGAAGAAGTTATGATTTTTCTAAGATTCGGCTTAGTAGCGCACGGCCGAAACTCGAATTTTAGTTCGAGCGGTTTTTGGCTTACGCGACCTAAATGAGAGTTGAAGATCTCATTCATAGGAACTCAACGGTAAAAAGACAGACGAAAACGGAGTCCGTATGAAGGAGTTATGAACTCTTCGCGGTCATTTAACAGTCTAAACACCTCCTACTGTTAAATTTGAGATCGGCCGAGAATTAGCCAACGGAGTCTAAACAAAAGTTGTAGATCTTGATTTTACCTACGCGTGGATATAAAGAACGTCGAAAACGGAGCTCGTATGCGAAAGTTATGGTTTTTCTAAGTTTGAGGGTTGATACGCGATAGAGGTGACGTGGCACCACCAGAATTGGACACGTGGCACCACCAGAAGGCCACCACATGGATCAAATCGACGAGTAGGTCCCCCCTACTCGGTGAGTCCATCAGAATCCTCCCCTATAAATAGAGGTGCCGGATTCCCTCATTTCCTCACCCCTCACCCCTCTTCTTTCTCTCTCTAAACTCTCTCTCTAAGCTCCCTAACCCCCCTAAAAGCCTAGGTAAACCCCCTAGCACCCGAAGGATGCCCCGAGGCTCCCGGAGTCCCTAGAAAAGAGCCTTTCGGCTCGGGAACGCTGCTCCAGCGAAGCCCGGTTTTCAAGAAAAACCCGCTGTAAGTGAGCTGTACCTATCCTATCTTTAGTTTAGCTTATGTTTTAATATAGGAATGTTATTAGGTCCTTAAAATAATTATTTGGGCTATTATTATGAGTTATACTGAGTGTTATTAAAGCTTATATAATAATAATAATCATAGTCAGATAATTAATTTGTCGCGGTTATCATTAGACTAAACCCTAGTGGTATCAATACTAGGTTTTATCAAAGGAAAATTGTTGTGAGAGTATCGAAGTGCTGTCCTAGTGCTGAGTCACCACCTAATCAGGTGAGTGCATAGTTACTTTCAACTTACACATAGATATGAAGTATTTTATATAAATTACGTGCTATGTGTGCATATTATCTGAGTACTTGCTATCTATGCTAGATGAACGTTGTTATATATGTTTTCAATGATTTAAACTGTATATGTATTTTATATCTACGAAAATGTTGGGGTAAAACATGGGTAGATGTAATAGGTGATGTGTGATAAAATGATGAGAGGCCTCGATGTTGTTATTGTTGATCCAGTCATCTAGCGGAGTATAGATGACGACCACAGACTCTTCTAGACAGTCCAGTGGAACACTAGCAGGCTCGCAACCTGTAGGTGTTGTGAATGATGTGTTCACCGGTGTACTCCATCCCCCACATGGTTGCCTATTAGGACATTTATTGCTGAGGAATCCCCTTAGCAGTAGTGTCTGTCCCGATGATGATCCTTAGGCTAGGTCCCTTATGATAGGTGTTTAGGGACGTAAAGTGAGGATAACGGGAACGGGTAATCGGGTTATTGTTGATTGATGAAATTAATAAACTTATTTATTGTGTGTTGAAAACCGTATGTGCTCACCAGGCTCCCAAGCTTGACCCACTCAGTTTTATGTATTACAGGTAGTGATGCATGAGCATAGGTGTGATGTTTTGGACGAGGGATTACGGATATAGGCCTGTAGATATGAAATAATGTAGTAAGGCTTATATTATTGTTTTGGGAAAAATTCCGCAACCCTTTTATTAAAAGATAACTCTGATTTTGAAATAAAGTATAAACAAAACCGGTCTTTTCTGGCCGTGATTTTGGGGATGTCACAGTTGGTATCAGAGCATTAGTTTAAGCGAACTAGGAATTTGTAGGATTTCTAGACTTAAACTTAGAATGCTAAGCGATGATTGTGAGGTGTGAGCACTAGCTTATTTTAGGAATTGTGCCTAAAATGTTTTTATGTGCTAATTGCTTTATGCATGATATGCTGTTATTTTGTTTGGATCTATGGTCTGTTGCCGACCGGATCTGGAAACCTTATGTGTTTAGGATTCTAAACGTACGACTACGATATTAGAACTAGCATGTAAATGTTTTGGAGTGATAAGGACGATTTAAAACGTCTCTCCTAAATAAAGATCTGAATTCACCTTATTCGGTGTATAGATCAAGATGGCAAGGACCCGTAGCGGAAACGTGAACGCGAATGGAGGTAGGAACCAACCCCCAGTGGTTCAGCAAATACCTATTGTTGAAGAAGTTGCACTTGAGCCAATTACCATGGCTGGAGTTCAAGCCATGATTCAGGCTATGCTAGCTGAACAAAGAGAAGAAATGAGACGGATGCTCCGCGAGAATAGGGACGAACCTACCATACATGTTGAACCGACGGAACCAGTTCCCGAGCCATCTGAGGAAGGGAACTATAGCCGTCAAGTGAGTCAAATAGGGACTCGAGGTGAGCAAAGGGATGGCCTAGAAGGGAGAAACAACAAGGATGGGCGGATGTACAAAAAATTCTTGGGTGCAAAACCACCAAGTCTCTCAGGAAGCCCAAAGCCTGTTGAGATTATGGACTGGATCTCCGAGATGGAGATGGTGTTTGAGAGCTGCGACTGCAACGAGAAGCAGAAGACTGTCTTCGCTGTGAGACAATTGAAAACTGGAGTCTTGAGTTGGTGGAAGCTATTGGCAGATACGATGCCACGAGGAGAAGCGCTGAATATGTCATGGGATGAGTTCTTGGAACAACTGAAGGCACAGTACTGTTCAAACATAGACCTGATTGATCTGAACAATGAGTTCCAAAATTTGAAGAAGGGGAGAATGAGCATCGATGACTATGCTTCTGTATTTACGGAAAAGATGAAGTTGTTTCCATACCTAGTGCCAACCGAACTTTCTAAAATTGAGAAATTCGCAAACGGACTGCCGGCTGACTTTGGCCCAACAGTCAAGATGGCAACCACTTTGAAATCAGTTGTTCGAGCGGCTAAGAACGTGGAGACCCAACAAAAGGAAAGAGGTCTGGAAAGCGTTGAGGGCGGTGAGAAACGGAAGTTCGATGGATCCTCGAAGTCCAACAAGAAGAGTAGATTCTCAAAATCTGGTTCGAGAGGAGGCGGATCAGAAGAAAAGTGGTGTGACAAGTGCAAGAAGAAGCACTTTGGGAAGTGTGATGGAGGAGTCACTTGTTACAAATGCGGAAAACCTGGGCAATATGCCAATGAATGCACCCTCAACCAGAAGGCCTGTTATGGGTGTAATGAAGAAGGATACATTTTGAAGGACTGCCCGAAGAAGAAGGAGGCAGGAAGACCCAACATACCACCGAAGCCGAAGGCGAGAGCCTTCCAGATGACGCTCGAGGCTGCAAAGGAGGCAGCAGACGTCGCTTCAGGTACCTTTCTTGTAAATGGTTTGCCTGCAAATATACTGTTTGATTCCGGAGCCAACTACTCCTTTGTGTCGCATAAATTTAGTGCGAAATTAGCATTACCTGTAGAAAAACTAGATAACGCCCTGATTGTAGAAGTTGCCAGTGGTAAATTCGTACCTGTTAGTAATCGTACTAGGAACATCATCATTGACCTAAACGGAAACGAATTCCAGGAGGAACTATTACCCATAGAGTTAAACGGTTTCAACATCGTTTTGGGTATGGATTGGCTTAGCGCCAACGATGCCGAGATATTATACCGAAAGAAGATAGTTAGGATAAACCCACCCGGAAAGGAATCATTTATGGTGTACGGGGACAAACGTAGAGTGAGCTCTGGAATCATCTCCTTGATGAAAGCTAGGAAATGTTTGTCCAAGGGGTGTGCATCGTACTTGGCATTCGTAATCGATGCTAAGAAAAAAAAAAGAGGTGCAGAATATACCGGTTGTGTGCGATTATCCGGAAGTATTTCCCGAAGATCTTCCCGGATTACCACATGATAGGCAAGTAGAGTTTCGTATAGACTTATTACTAGGAACAACACCGATAGCAAAGGCACCTTACCGATTAGCACCGACGGAGATGAAGGAGCTCATGACGCAACTTCAGGAGCTGTTGGACAGCAGTTTCATTCGACCTAGTTCATCACCCTGGGGAGCTCCAGTGTTATTCATGAAGAAGAAGGACGGAAGCATGAGGATGTGCATAGACTACCGAGAGTTGAATAAGGCAACAGTGAAGAACAAGTATCCATTGCCGAGGATTGATCATCTATTCGATCAGCTGCAAGGTTCGAGCTACTTCTCAAAGATCGATCTTAGGTCAGGATATCATCAGCTGAAGGTGAGAGAGCAGGATATTGAGAAGACTGCATTCAGAACAAGATATGGACACTACGAGTTCTTGGTTATGTCATTCGGACTAACCAATACTCCCACAACATTCATGGATTTGATGAATAGGGTTTGTAAGCCATTCCTCGATAAATCTGTGATAGTGTTCATCGACGACATTCTCATTTACTCGAAAAGCCAGGAGGAGCATGGCAAGAGTCTACGAGAAGTGTTGGAGGTGTTAAAGAAGGAGAAGCTTTTTGCAAAGTTCTCCAAATGCGACTTTTGGATACGAGAAGTCCAATTCTTGGGTCATGTTGTTAACCAAGAAGGAATAATGGTTGACCCCGCCAAGATCGAGGCTGTAATGAAGTGGGAACGTCCGAAGAGTCCCACGGAGATTCGAAGCTTTCTAGGATTAGCCGGATATTACCGACGATTTATCCAAGGCTTTTCTTCGATAGCTGCTCCATTAACAGCTTTGACCCATAAAGGAGCTACGTATACAGGAGTAAGAAACACGATGAGGCGTTCGAGAAGCTAAAGAAGAAGTTATGTGAAGCACCGATACTTTCTCTACCCGATGGAGTCGAAGATTTTGCAGTTTATAGTGATGCATCTAGAGTCGGGTTGGGTTGTGTTCTGACCCAAAGAGAAAAGGTGATAGCATACGCATCTCGACAATTGAAAGAGCACGAAAAGAACTACCCCACTCATGATCTGGAGTTGGCAGCGGTAGTATTTGCCTTAAAGATATGGAGGCATTACCTCTACGGCACGAAGTGCAAGCTCTTCACTGATCATAAGAGCCTCCAATATCTCTTTAATCAGAAGGAGTTGAACATGAGGCAACGACGCTGGCTAGAACTTCTCAAGGACTACGACTGTGAGATACTTTACCACCCAGGTAAAGCAAATATTGTTGCTGATGCTCTCAGTCGGAAAGTCAATCTTGAAAGAAAAAGGCCAAGAGCATTAAGAATTGAAGTCATCTCGACGATTGTGGAAAGTATCAGGAAAGCTCAAGAAGAAGCCTTAGAAAAGAATGACCAAAAGGAAGAACGTTTGGGAAAAACGTTAGTGTTCGGTACGAACAGTCGAAGACTGAAGGTATTCCAAGATTGAATTTGGGTACCTAAGACGGGAGGAATAAGAGATCTTCTAATGGAAGAAGCACACAAGACCATGTACTCGATTCATCCTGGTAGCACTAAAATGTATAGGGACCTAAAACCCTACTACTGGTGGCCGACGATGAAGCTCGATGTTGCGAAGTATGTGGCTGAGTGCGTAACATGTGCGAGGGTTAAGGCACAACATCAGAAACCGTATGGGAGTTTAGAACCTTTACCTATACCCATGGGTAAATGGGAAGACATCACCATGGATTTTGTGACTAAACTGCCCAGAACGAAGAACGGACACGACATGATTTGGGTAGTCGTGGATCGTTTCACCAAGAGTGCACACTTCATAGCAGCCAACGAGAAGTGGTCTATGGATAAGCTCGCAAATGCTTACGTGAAGGAAATTGTAAGACTTCACGGTGTCCCTCTTACGATTGTGTCAGATCGTGATAGTCGTTTCACGTCGAGGTTTTGGAGGAGTCTACAAGAGGATTTGGGTACAAAGTTGTGTTTGAGTACTGCTTACCATCCGCAAACTGATGGTCAGAGCGAAAGAACGATTCAGACGTTGGAAGATATGCTGAGAGCATGTACCCTCGAATTCCAAGGGAATTGGGACGAACACTTACCTCTAGTAGAATTTTCCTACAACAATAGTTTTCACTCGAGCATCAAGATGGCACCTTATCAAGCCTTGTATGGCCAGAAGTGTCGTACGCCGTCTTGTTGGCTTGAAGCCGGAGAGAAGCAGTTTATGGGCCCCGATATGGTCCATGAGACTGCTGAGAAATTGAAGGTGATTAGGGAAAGAATGTTAGCAGCTCAAGATCGTCAGAAGAGCTATGCTGACAAGAAAAGACGACCGATAACCTTAAAAGTTGGGGATTCTGTTTTGCTTAAAGTCTCACCGTGGAAGGGACTTATACGATTTGGGAAATGAGGAAAGTTGAGTCCAAGGTTTATTGGACTGTTCAAAGTTCTTCAGAAGATTGGGAACCAAGCTTACAAGCTGGAATTGCCCGAAGAACTCAATGGTATTCATAACACCTTCCATGTGTGTTATTTGAGGAAATTCATGGGAGATGTTCCCGACATAATTCCAATTTCAGAGTTAAGGATGGATGAGAATAAACGGTTGATCGAAGAGCCCAAGGCAATTGTTGACTGTAAGACTAAGAAGTTACGACGCAAGATGGTCGACTTAGTGCTAGTCCAATGGAAACATTCGAATGGGCCGAATCTCACTTGGGAAACAGAGGATGACATGATGAGTCGCTATCCACATCTGTTTGCTGATGCATGATTCCGGGACGGAATCATCCTAAGGGGGAGAGAATTGTAACGCCCGGGTTTCAGGGCTAAGCATTTTTGTCAATGTAATAGTATAGGTCAACTATTGTAACTCTTTTTGAAGTAATAAATATGAAATATTTGAGTATTATGTGAATTATGTGTGTTTATGTGTTTATTATTTAATTATAAATGTATAATTAATAAAGAATAAAAATGAGCGTCAAAATTAAAGAGTGAGATTATCCCGATATCTCTTCATTAAGTTGTAGAATATGTCTCAAGGTTTCCGTACATATAAAGAATGCCTAAATCCGAGCTATAACGAAGAAGTTATGACCCGCCGAAGTTTTACGGCAAAACCGGCACGGCACCGGAAGACGTAAATAGTGAATTTACGATAGAAGACTTTTTAGCCTTAGAAATCTAAACAAAAGTCGTAGAATATGTTAAACTAAGAAGATCGATAAAAAGAACGCCCAAATCTGACTTCGTATGAAGAAGTTATGATTTTTATAAGATTCGGCTTAGTAGTGCACGACCCGAAACTCGAATTTTAGTTCGAGCGGTTTTTGGCTTACGCGACCTAAATGAGAGTTGAAGATCTCATTCATAGGAACTCAACGGTAAAAAGACAGACGAAAACGGAGTCCGTATGAAGGAGTTATGAACTCTTCGCGGTCATTTAACAGTCTAAACGCCTCCTACTGTTAAATTTGAGATCGGTCGAGAATTAGCCAACGGAGTCTAAAAGAAAGTTGTAGATATTGATTTTACCTACGTGTGGATATAAAGAACATCGAAAACGGAGCTTGTATGCGAAAATTATGATTTTTCTAAGTTTGAGGGTTGATACGCGATAGGGGTGACGTGGCACCACCAGAATTGGACACGTGGCACCACCAGAAGGCCACCACATGGACCAACTCGGCGAGTAGGTCCCCCCTACTCGGCGAGTCCATCAGAATCCTCCCCTATAAATAGAGGTGCCAAGGTTCCCTCATTTCCTCACCCCTCACCCCTCTGCTTTCTCTCTCTAAACTCTCTCTCTAAGCTCCCTAACCCCCCTAAAAGCCTAGGTAAACCCCCTAGCACCCGAAGGAAGCCCCGAGACTCCCGGAGTCCCGAGAAAAGAGCCTTTCGGCTCGGGAACGCTGCTCCAGCGAAGCCCGGTTTTCGAGAAAAACCCGCTGTAAGTGAGTTGTACCTATCATATCTTTAGTTTAGCTTATGTTTTAATATAGGAATGTTATTAGGTCCTTAAAATAATTATTTGGGCTATTATTATGAGTTATACTGAGTGTTATTAACGCTTATATAATAATAATAATAATAGTCAGATAATTAATTTGTCGCGGTTATCATTAGACTAAACCCTAGTGGTATCAATACTAGGTTTTATCAAAGGAAAATTGTTGTGAGAGTATCGAAGCGCTGTCCGAGTGCTGAGTCACCACCTAATCAGGTGAGTGCATAGTTACTTTCAACTTACACATAGATATGAAGTATTTTATATAAATTACGTGCTATGTGTGCATATTATCTGAATACTTGCTATCTATGTTAGATGAACGTTGTTATATATGTTTTCAATGATTTAAACTATATATGTATTTTATATCTACGAAAATGTTGGGGTAAAACATGGGTAGATGTAATAGGTGATGTGTGATAAAATGATGAGAGGCCTCGATGTTGTTATTTGTTGATCCAGTCATCTAGCGGAGTATAGATGACGACCACAGACTCTTCTAGACAGTCCAGTGGAACACTAGCAGGCTCGCAACCTGTAGGTGTTGTGAACGATGTGTTCACCGGTGTACTCCATCCCCCACATGGTTGCCTATTAGGACATTTATTGCTGAGGAATCCCCTTAGCAGTAGTGTCCGTCCCGATGATGATCCTTAGGCTAGGTCCCTTATGATAGGTGTTTAGGGACGTAAAGTGAGGATAACGGGAACGGGTAATCGGGTTATTGTTGATTGATGAAATTAATAAACTTATTTATTGTGTGTTGAAAACCGTATGTGCTCACCAGGCTCCCAAGCTTGACCCACTCAGTTTTATGTATTACAGGTAGTGGCGCATGAGCATAGGTGTGATGTTTTGGACGAGGGATTACGGATATAGGCCTGTAGATATGAAATAGTGTAGTAAGGCTTATATTGTACTGTTTATACTTTTGATCTGTACGAACACGACATCCCGAGTCTTTTAATGAAATATATTTCTATGGAAATGCTTTTGATAAATCTTTATCATATTATTGTTTTGGGACAAATTCCGCAACCCTTTTATTAAAAGATAACTCTGATTTTGAAATAAAGTATAAACAAAACCAGTCTTTTCTGGTCGTGATTTTGGGGATGTCACAGTTTTGGAAGGTAGTTGATTATCAATCGAGAGGTGAGTTCCCTTCATTGTATCCGTGGGTTAAACGCACCAATGTTATCCCTCTAACTTATGCTTAAAGTATGATGATTGTCTTCGTGATAATTGTATGTTATGCTTTTAATTGTTTGATTAAACCTATTAATTGTATTTTTAGTTACATTCGGTGTGGTGCATCATATATATAAAAAAAACATTTATATATATATATATATATATATATATATATATATATATATATATATATATATATATATATATATATATATATGGGAAGAAAATGAGAGGTACCACATGCTATCCCTACCACTAAGTTAGTTTCGCGACGAACATGGCCAAATGAGCAAAGTAATCTTTAAGTATTAGTAGGTGTTAGCCTAATAAGTTATTGAATGTTTTTGGTTTGGGCTCTCTATTTAACTCTTTACGCTGGTTTAACTTAATTAGCATTTATTTATTTATTTAGTCTTTTTCTTGTCTTAGTAATTGTAATTTTCTTTTATAGTAATGAAATCCTAGTTGTATTGTGTCTCCATAGTTAAGTAGTTGACATGGTATTAGGGCTCTATTCGATATATCTTTTATTATTGATGGGGACGAATTGGGTATTATTCTCTAATTTCTTTCTATATTCTGTTTGGTTTAATTTGTTTGATTTTGTATTTTTTATGGTTTGGACTATTCATGTTATTTCGTATATTTGTGTCATGAAGAATTTTTTTTTTATTAATAATCTCAATGCAATTTTGATTACCAAGCGGTAATTTCTCATCAGAACGTAATTTTCATAGTTTTTCTGACTATTATTTAGCAGTATGGCTATAAAATATGATTCTCTTCGGCTCATTAGTACCCAACTCGATGGAAAGAACTATGCCTATTAGCATTATGTTATGAAGAACTTCTTGGAGGGGAAGCATATGTGAGGAACTATGCCCGATAACTCCAAGATTATCACTTAGATTAACAATTCTACAATTCAGTCTATTGGCTGTTTGGAATACAATTGGAAAAGTATGACACATAAAAGGAAATTTCTAATAACTTAGGTAGACTGTACACAGAGTCTAACTTTTCAAAACAATATCAGTTAGAGTTTTATATTCGAGCTCACGGTTTAGTTTTTTATGGCTTATGTGGATCTATCTTGCATAACACCCATTTTCTCATTGTTGATTCAGTAATCCATGAATTAATTATTGAAGAAACTCATAACAAGTCTTTAGCTGACAAATGGTCTAAGATAATCCCTACTCCTCATTTCCACCATTTCGTCCAGCATAGTATACTATAGTTGCACATTTTTTTACAGACTAAAAAACATTTACACTGCCATTATCTTTCAATCCTTATGTTTTTGAAGAATTCAAACAGTTCATTACCCCTAATCCTACATCCATATCAACATTTATATCTCACTTGTGTATGTTTTCATCCAATACTTTAGGTATTTCTTAATCTTTATGAATATTGGATTTTGGTGCGCCTCATTATATTTTACCATATTTGTCATTCTTTGCTTCTTTATCTCATGGTTCATCTATGTAACGTCGTGATTCTTACCATAAACTTTTTCTTTTGAAAACAATCTTTAACATAATTCGTTAGCGAAAGACTTGGTCATTTATTTTAAAATATTTTCAAATCACCATGTTACTTCAATATTGAAATCATAAATCCATACCATTTGAAACATAACAAAAGTAAATGTTCGATTTTGATAAAACATCACATGTGAATGTATCATCTAATTAGCGTAACTACCCATATGTAACCCCTCTCACCAAGGCCAAACTCCTAAGTTCCATGCTCCAATCATAAGGCACAAAAGTGAAAAGGCACAAGTGTCAGCCCCTACTAAATGGGTTCATAAAGGTTGCAAATAAAACATACAAACCCCATATAGGTAAATCATTCATTTTATAATGAAACATAAAAATGATAGATAAATACTACTTAGCAAAGAACCGCATATCGTAAATACTCAATCGCATAGATATGTATATATATATATATATATATATATATATATATATATATATATATATATATATATATATATATATATATTCAATCACAAATATACCACACAACATATATAATCAACCAAATACCATATAAAGAACCACATAACACATAAACAATGACATTGTATATATAAGCAACATTTATTTATTTAACCTTTCATTAATAACCAAATTTTTGTTACATATTCAACCTTTTAATATACAATCAACCTTTTGTTATATATTCAACCTTTTAATATGGATCTAACATTTTGTTATTTATTCAACCTTTTATTATATCTATCCAACTGATTGATAGAAAAATGTCCCTTAATTCTACCTAACCCAAGAGAAACACCATGTTCATTACTTGTGTGCACAGCCAGCCGAATGCTCTAAGTGGCTCATGACTTCCACCTGAAACACCAACCCCATGACTCCATTTTTGCTACTCTGACTTTGCAAAAGTACAAGTACTCTGTGGTGTCATTTAAGAATCGGTACAAGTGGTGCCAATCCTACCGCAACACCCACCGACTTCCACATGATGTTTGGGTTGGCCGTGAACGAGGGACCAAAATCCCTCCAACTCACGAACACTGAAGTTCCCGCAAACCATGTGTCGCATAGTCATCTAGAAAGACCGATAATTAAATCACTAAGTCCCTATAACTCTTCTTATAAGTACTCTTTCAATCTAGCAGGCATCTTCATTGATTCGGATTAAGTTTTAGGAAAAGATCATGAACCGCCCAAACCGTCTACGCATAACCCTACAATGTTATTTATACATTAAATAAGCCATGTAATTTATACCAAGTAAGTATGTATTAAAACATGCATTACATCCATAACCAATAAATCGAATAACATTCATAAAACATTCTTTTAAGCAACTTAAACTAGCATGCCATATACACAAGTTTATGAAAGTGTAAGCAGCATAACAGTTAACTCATAACATGGAAAAAGCACAAAGCATGTAGTAGCATCACAAATATCACATCAATGACAAGTAATGATATGGTAATTCTAAAGTTAATCAAATCATCATCTACGGATTGCACGTTTCAATCATACAACCTTAACGATTTAAAACTATGATCTCACATTGATGTCAATTGAGCTATCGACGCTAAATCCTCATATTATTGTCACGTCTAAATATGCCACAATGATAGACTTCCTCTTTGCACATCAAATCCTCCCATTAGACCAATTATATAAGAATAAATCTATGGTCTAAATTTACTTCATTTTATCTCGTAGTTCATTTTATCTCGTATTTAATCTGAAGTCACGATCAATATGTTGTGACTAAGATTAAATATAATTGTTTTTTGTTTTGCTTAAACATACTTTGTTATTTGCACCTACTGTTTCATTAGAATTAATAATATTTATGTATCCCATCGTTATATATTTGGCATTAATATTTCAATTTGAAATGTTATATTTGTATGTATAAACATCAACCTATCTTCGTTTTCATATTCTAATAAATAAATATATTTATTCACTTATTTGCAAGTGTTATATTATTAGAACTTCTCATTAATATTATATGTCATATAACATATTACTTGTCAATTTATTAATTATCAATTTCAAATTTCAAATTTTAAATTTGTTATTCTAATTACATTAAATTGATAATTGATTCTCCATTTTAAATTTTAAATTTTAGATATTTTCAATCTAATTATATTGAATTAATAAAATTATTACATATTATAAGGTGATATAACTTTACATATTTATTTAAATTAACGATTATAATTTTATATAATTAAAAAATATCTCTTAATAATAATTTATTAAAAATAATTAATTATTAATTTTGATTTATTAATATAAAATTTTAATTAAGTTTATAACATATTACGTTTGATACGTTAATTCATATAGAATAATATGAAACTAGTATAATATGAAACTAGTGAAGTTTACCTCATCCACATATTCAAGTTTACTTGCACATCATGCCCATGCAACCCCAGTTGTGATCCACTCAAAATTGCATTCACCGTTTTTTCATTACACATGCATCACCGAACCCACAATACTAAACAACATAGTAAAGGTTGGATACGTCACCATAAGAACGTCTTAGGGTGTTGCTCGTCGGACATCAGATCTTATTCATTCTGTCTCCCTTTCATATTATTATACATCCAGCCACCTTGAACCGCCTTACACTGCTGCCGACCACCATTTTCAGCTTCTACTACCATGAAGCCATTTACAATAGAAAAATCACCAAACGAAATTAAACGTGATAATTGCCTACATGGTAATCTCATCTTTCTCTGGAGCTCTCGTGGAGAACCACACGTATAACTAACTTCACTAGATACTCCTAGCCGGAGAGATGCAATCACTCATCGGATCCGGTCCACCGCCCATCAGTGGAAAAGCGAACTTGGTCATATCCGGGTCGGTCTTTAGCTTGCAGTCGATCTCCATCGTGTTGGGTTAATTGGGTTTCGTTCACAGGTTACGGGTCAGTCAAGGATTAATGAGTTTGCATGTAGTTTTAATTTGGTTTATGTGACTAGGTTTTAGTGGATAATAAAATATGACTTGGTTACCTTGTTACTTGGAAGTATATCCATTAGTTTAGGAATTTAGTTGTTTTATTCTATATATTGTAGAAGCTTTTATACTTCCCAGATGGAAATTTTCGTTGATGATGTAATAAAACAAGAAAAGGTTCCCAAAATTAAGAGTGTGTATCTTCATTTTTTTTCTTTTCTATCTGGTATACGTAATTTCCAACACATCGCATCCCTCCTTGCCTTTGCCCACATTACAACAATAACCGGCAATAGCATCCACGCCTTTAGCAGCAACATATTGGACCTTTAGTGGCGACGACTGTCATCGGTAATACTCTTAATCATTTCTTGTAGTGCCACTAGATGCCCTCGTTACCACCCTCATGCACCCATCTCTATACATTGCCCATCTATCTCTCTCTCTCTCTCTCTCTCCCCCCCCCCCCCCCCCCCCCCCAACTTACCGGAGAAAACAGGACGTAATTTGATGATTTTTTTTCTAATTAACACCGTGGGTGAGAGTTCTTTGTTATCTCTCCGTAGAAGACAACCCCTCCGTTTCTCCATCTCGTCCTCATGTCTCTCTGTCTCCCAATGCAATACATTAGCGAAGCCAGCCACCAACCCTAATTAAGTATGTACAATGATTATCGGTAGGGTGTACCGTCCAATACATTACGTATGTGATAAAATGAGAAACGTGTATTGATTAAACGAATCATTGTTGGTTTAGATTTCAATGCAATTTACAAATTTAATTCCTAAGTTATCCCCTTTATTCCCTTAAAACCATAATTCTTATTTCTTTTATATTTTTTTTTCGGGAATTTGCATAATACACCCTTCAACTTTCATGGATATGTCAACTAGGACTTATTTTCAACTATAAGGAAGGAGATAATGATCCTAATTAAATATTGAGTAAATTATTGAAATCGTTCCTGTGATTTGGTCAAATATGCACGTTTGGTCTCTAACTTTTTTTTTGCACTCGGAACGTCCATGTGGTTTGATTTTGTTGCGTTTTCATCCCTATGGTTTGGTAAAAATTGCATGTTTGGTCCCTAACTTTATGTATGTAAGGGACGAAAAATGCAACAAAATCAAACCACAAGGACGAAAAAAGCAACAAAATCAAATAACATGGACGATCCGAGTGCAAAATATAAGTTAGGGACCAAGCGTGCAATTTCGACCGAACCATAGGAACGATTTCAGTAATTTACTCTTAAAATATTTATGTATATTGCCACCTCTTTATTCAATTAATAATTTCAATAATCCATTAAAATTATGATTCATATATTATAATATATAAATAAATAAATAGGAGGATCAAAATTTTTGATAAAACTGCAAAATTGGTCCTTATGGTTTGCGAAAAACTTTGGATAAGGTTCAAAAAGTTTTCAACTTGCATGGAAGGTCCAAAATCAAAAACTTCCTGTGAATTTGGTCCAAAAAAACTTGAAAAGACGGTTATGCCCTTTTATTTTCTTTTTTGTATTTTTTATAATTAACCTAATACTAATTACTTAAAAAAAAAAAGGAATTACCGCCACCCACCCCCACCGTTCTCTCTCTCTATATATATATATATATATATATATATATATATATATATATATATATATATATATATATATATCTCTCTCTATCTCTCTGTCTCTCTTCCTCTCTCATACATACATACGATGTTTTTCTATTTAGATCTTCTTCCCCACCCTTCATCTTCAACCCATCTTGCTTATCTTCCACAAATCAGAGACACGACATCGCAAATACTACACTTCGTGTAGAATTTTCAATCTGTTCACCTCACGCTTCTTCCCCTCGTGTTTCTTCACCTCGAGTTTCTTCTATGAGATTGACTAAGATCAAATCGGTGATTCCAGCTCCAATGGTGTGCATCAGGGAGCTTAATCCACCACTACAGGATCGCCACTTCCCTGAAGCCATGACTACCGCCACCCTAAAGCCACCACCACCGCCGCCCTACTTGTATCTTACTTCTTCAAACTTTTTTCTTAAACAAATGAAATCACCCAGTTGAGTGATGGTAATGAATCAACATTGAAAACGACGTCTAGGGATCCATCAATAGTGGTTCACAGTAGTGGAATAGGAGGAGACGGTGTTTTAAGTTAGCGAAATTGAGAATGAAGGTTATTGGGTCAAGTTTCATCACTAGCAACAAGATCGTCTTCTCCACTCTGATTCAAAAGGTAACCTCGATTCAGCTATTCCAACCATTGGAATCAAAAGAGAAAAAAAGGGAATCAATAATAAAATCAATCTTCTAGAAATCTCTAGTGATGTTCTGATCAATTATGGAAGAAAGCCTCCACCACACCTGTTAGAAAATTAAAATACTTAAGAAACCCACCTGAAATTAGAAATACTCATCAGTTATGTGGATTTGACAGTCAATGAAGGATCAGAGCTAGAGAAAAAAATCGAGAAGATGAAGAGATAAGGAGGTTTCCAATGGTGACGAAGAGCTACGAGCACCAGACAGAAAAATGGACGAAAACACAATCTCCTATCTGAATTTGCTTCTTGTATAAGCAGTTTCTAATTAAGAAGGGGAAGACAAAGATGGATCGATGTTTTTTTTTTTTTTGACTTTTTTCAGAGAGAAAGAGAGAGAGAGAGAGAGAGAGAGAGAGAGAGAGAGAGAGAACGATGGGGGTGGGGGTGGGTGGGGGTAAGGGGATAATTCTTTTTTTTTGCTTTTTTTTTTAAATAATTAGTATTAGGATAATTATAAAAAATAAAAAAAAATAAATAATAGGGCATAATCGTCTTTTCAAGTTTTTTTGTACCAAAATCACAGAAAGTTTTTTATTTTGGATCTTCCATGCAAGTTAAAAACTTTTTGGACCCTATCCAAAGTTTTTCGCAAACCATAAAGACCAGTTTTGCAGTTTTGTCAAAAATTTTCCTCTTAATTATTGTAACACTTTCAAGAAAGACAATTCAACCCTTAGTCTTTATGTTTAAAGCTAATGAATTTTATTTGCCTTATTTTCAGACAAAGCCTTTTAATCAAAATTTTTCCTCTTAATTATTGTATAATTATTTGAGATTTTAAATAACATCATTTTTATTTAATTTATTTCATTGTACTCCCTTAGAATTGAAATAACTTTACAACAATTAAATTTAAAGTAACGGAAAGTGAACATCGTTGATTTTAGAATATTTTAGGTTGTTACGATTTGTTTCTATTGTGTATGCTAGTTCTACATTTATGTAAATAAAGTATGTTGGATTATGAGGAGACTTTTGTTCCAGTTGCAAAAATGACGATTGTTTGCAACCTAATTGTTGTTTCTTCTGCTCGACAATGGAATATTTATCATATAGATGTCAACAATGCATTCTTGAATCGTGATCTTCATGTCGAAGTAAAAATGTCTCATCACCTAGATAGTCTTCACTGGCCCGGTGAAGCTTTTTGTTGTCAGAAATTATTATATGGTCTCAAACAAGTCCTTCATGCTTGATTTGAGAAATTTTTTATGGTAATTAGTTAGCTCCATTTTCATCCTCGTAATCATGATTCTGTTGCATTTGTTAGATGTACAAATGCAGGTCGAATTCTTCTTTCCTGATATGTTGAGAAATGATTATTAATGTTGATAATGTAACGCCCTAAACCAGGTATGGCTTGAAACCCTCAAAGAATTTATATTTTTACATAATTGTTCCTTTGATTACGTTGGGCGTACTTAAGTGTAAGCTTAGTGTACTATGTATGAATGGTCGCGGAGGAGCTGGACGTATGCTGGACTTATGTGCCAAGAGTGCAAACCCTAATTTGCGGACTTGTGACCTATTTAAACGCCCACCCCCATCAACTCTCTTCACCTTCAAATGTTACTGGAGCCCTAAGAGCCTTTGTGAGTGCATTTTGAGCCCTGTGAGTGAAATTGTGGTCCTTTTTGTGTTCATCCAAGAAAAAGTGGTCAAGGAAGCTTGGAGTGTCTTCTAGCTTTAAGAATATGCAAATAGACGACATTTAGGAGTTCCTGGAGGTAAAAAGCTTAGATCTTTCCACTTAAATCTTTATATCTAGCTTGGGTTCTCTAGTTATGTCCCTTTAGTGGATTTTGGACCACTATTTATGAGTTAAGAAACTTTAGAAGACGGGAACGACAGATCTGAGGTCCCTTGGTCCTTTAGTATCATAAAAATGGAGTCTTGGTGGGAGCTTTGACTTCATGCATGGGTTAAGAACCTTGAAAAGGTCTGAATGGGGGTGTTGGGTGCATATGAGGCATGCAAAGGCATAAGGTTGTCAACTTTATGCCTTAGGACATTTTAACAATCCTAGATCTGGCTTTTCGACGTAAAAGAATTGAGTATTAAGCACTTAATGGAGAAAGTGCTTAGTCTGGTTGTACATTTGGGCGTAACCCAGTGTACGCGACGCGTAAATCCCAAACCCCAGTATGTTGCGCATATTAGGATGGTACGTTAAGCGTACGCATTACTGATGGGCCGAATCTGTTTTGGGCCTTTGAGCTTTTTGGCCTCATTTTTATTATTAGACTTGGTTACATTCTGTGAATTATGTGCCATTTCAACTGTAATGGGGCATAGATATATTGGTTGGGCCTTTCTGGGCCAAGAGGCCCATTATTGATTTTGGACATGGACTTTGGGTCCATTAGCAGAGAAAGGGTATTTTGGGACTTATGGAATGATTTGGGAATTGAGGTTTCCTTTGGTTAAATAAAGGCCTGTCATAAATTATAATTATTGTTCAGCACAGGAGGTTACGGATTGTTAGGAGAGCAATTTTCACATTTAGCAAACAAATGTGAGTCTTCTCACCATACCAATGGGTCTAAGGCACCCATGGCCGACCCATTCTACGATATATGGATTGTCGATTGATTATATGTTATGATAAGTATGACTTTTGTATGGAAGACCCCAGGGGTTCTTGTGGCAAATGGTACAAGACCTTTGAGGTTTTCCAAGGCATTCTAGTATATTTGCATGATTAGCTTGTATGTTATTTGCTTAGAAGGAAGACCATGTAGGGGTTCCTATGGCAGGAAGACCATGTGGGGGTTCCCATGGCTGGAAGACCATGTGGGGGTTACCATGGCAGATGGTAAGACCACGTGGGGGTTCTAGTGGTACTAGGTGTAAGACCTGGGAGGGTTTCTAGGGCTTCCTTATATATTGTATGCATGGATTATGTGATTTGTATAACTATTTAGCTAGTACGTTATGTGATATGTGATTGTGTGTGGTTATGTTCTGGGTAACTCGCTAACCTTTTAAGCTTACCATTTGTGGATTTGTTTTAGGTACATCTGATCCCTAGGGCAAGGGCAAGGTGTGATGGCGTGGTGTGCACTTTATCTCTCTTTCATTGAAATATTTTGGGGACACTCTGATGATTTAAATAAAGTTGTAATGAATGTTGATTTGAAAACAATTATGTTGGGATTTCATGATTTATGAAAATGTGTTTTAATAATTAGAAATGAAAATTTTCTTTTTAAAATTTGGGTCCTTACAAGTTGGCATCCAAGCCTTGGTTTGAGGGTTTTGGGCACACTCTCGAGTGTGTCAGGACTTAAACTAAGGAAATGGTAAAATTGTTTTCAAAAGTAACATAAAAAGTTTTTTAAAAGAAATGAAAAGATGAGAATACAACATGCGTGATCAGCTGAGCCAAGTAAGTAGTTTCCCAATATGTTAGCCATGTTATATTGATATTTGAGTTTTGCTGATTAAATGGAACTTGCTATGTATACTCTTTTAAAATTGTATACTTGCTAGGGGCATATAGCCTTAGAATGATTGATTTGGCCTTATTTCATGTTCCTTGTTTGGTTGTGGTCCTAGGGTAGATTCTTTTATTCGAAAGTCTATTGGATCCTTTTCTGTGTATAAATTATATGCATAAAGGAAACCTGTTATGATTAATCTGATTGATATGAGTAGAGTAAATCTTAGGTCAGTCTGAGATATAAGGTAGTTGTGGGATATGGTTTGTTTTTAGGACGAATTGGAGTTATCAGGTAGAGCAGCTGGGAAAGGTATAGGTAGGTGTGGAAGGTAGTATTAGGCCCATACTACTAGAAGCACATACCTATACCCGAACCAATGTGAAATCTGACGACTTCAAGGAGGACTGGTATGGGGAGATCCCTTATATGGAAATACTGATAATTATAATTTATGATATTTCAGTTCAGCATGGTGGTGACACAATTTGGAGCTGGGGAAGAAGGATCAGGATCGGGATCTAGATCTAGATCCGGGGCGGGATCACGTGACACTATTGATGTTATTGACGAGAGGCTACGCGAGCTTATTGAAGTCGAGGTTACCAGGAGCAACCTTGATGTTAACCTAGTCATTTTCGGGACGGTCAAGGAGGGCATTATCGAGATCATAGAGGAGAGACTCAGATCATTCAGGGCTGAGATTGTTGCGGGCCAGATTGGGGCCCAAAATCCCTAGTTCCGGGAGTTTAAGGCGTGTGGGGCGTCAGAGTTTTCGTGGGTCAGGGACCCCATTGTCAGCCGACTCTGGGTGGGAGATATTGATAATGCCCAGCACACGAGTTCTTTCCCTGATGCAACAAAGGTTGGGTTTGCTTTTGCTTCTTGTATGTTGAGAGATAAGGCCTAAGATTGTTAGGGCATGGTTACTAACCAGGTTGGACTAGTCCGAGTGGCTGAGATGACATGGGCCGAGTTTGTTCGGCGATTTTATTATGAGTTTTTACTACCTATTGAGGTGCAACGTCTAGTGAGGGAGTTTCATGACTTGCAGCAGACCACCGAGACAATGGCGGAAATAACCGCTAAGTTTTGGGAACAAGCTTTGTTGATCCTGCAGTATGCTACCGATGAGGAGTTGAGGCGGACCCAATACCATTCCATGTTGAGGGATGATATTCGGGAGTTTGTGAGCTTTACGGGGTGCAATACCCTTAATGACATGGTGGAGAAGGCTCATGAGAGGGAGATGGAGTTGGATTCATGCATAAAGCGGAAGCCCGAGCAAGCACACACATCAGTGGGACAGGCTAAAAAGCCTAAGACCCTTGATTCATCTGGTGTTCCATGTGCGGGAGATTTCATGGGGGAGCTTATCGGGGATCGGGACCGACATGTTATATGTGTGGCCAACAGGGCCACGTGAGCCGGGACTACCCCAAGAAGCGCTTGATATGTTTTCACTGTAACCAGACTGGCCATAAAAAGGCTGATTATCTGAGGTTGTAGGAGGGAAAGGAGCGGTAGTGGTGCCAACACTCGCCACACTGAGGATCACCGATGGCCGCCCTACTAAGGCAGATGCCCCGACAATGAAGAGCCACACGTTTCAGCTGACTACCGAGGAGGCTCGGGCCGCACCAGATGTTGTGGCTGGTACGTGTTTATATTTATTTTTTCTTATGATTTTGAATGACTTATGTGTATTATATGCTTGTATAGGGACCTTTATGGTCAATGGCATGTCTGCGCATGTCTTGTTTGATTACGGTGCTACCCGATCGTTTGTGTCACTTGTGCTTAGCAAGAAGTTCCAGGACACGCCAGGAACTTTGGATTCCCCACTCGAGGTGGAGATTGCACATTACAGCACCGTTAGTGTTGCGAGGGTATACCAGAGTTATGACCTCAATGTGTTAGGCAAGAGGTTCGGTGTTGATCTAGTTCCGATATTGTTGCCAGGGTTAAAAGTGATTGTCGGGATGGAGTGGTTGGGGGCCAACAGGGCCATAATTGATTGCGAGCACCAGTTGGTTAGGGTTCGAACCCCAAGTGGGGGAGAACTGGTTATTCATGGTGAGAGTGCCTCTCATGGACCAACCCTCTGTTCAGCTGCGAGGGCTACGAGCTTTTTACAACAAGGTTGCACAAGATTTTTTGGCCTATATCTCAGATACGAGGGTAGAGACCGTGACATATATGGATAGTGTACCGGTTGTACAGGATTTTCAGGATGTTTTCCGTGAAGAGTTACCAGGGGTGCCTATGGAGAGGCAGGTAGAGTTTTGCATTAACTTGGTTGTAGGTGTCACCCCAATAGCAAAGGCGTCATACCGGTTGGCACCACCCGAAATGCAGGAATTATCTGCGCAACTTCAGGAGCTACTAGACCGATGGTTCGTACATCTGAGCAGTTCCCCGTGGGGAGCACCAATCCTTTTCGTAAAAAAGTAGGATGGATTCCATAGGATGTGCATCGATTATAGCGATCTGAACAAATTAACGGTGACAAATCATTATCCGTTGCCAAGGATCGACGATTTGCTTGATCAGCTGCAACGTGTGTCATGGTTTTCCAAGATTGATCTTCAGTCGGGGTATCATCAGATGAGGATATACCGAAGATGGCTTTAAGGGCTCGGTATGGGCACTATGAGTTTGTGCTGATGCCGTTTGGGCTCACCAATGCCCCAACATCATTCATGGATCTCATGAACAGGGTGTGTAGACTGATGCTGGATCGGTCTATTCTAAGACCAGGGAGCAGCATTTGAGGGAAGTACTGGGGCCCCTGAGGGTGGAGAAACTTTATGCAAGGTTCACCAAATTTGATTGCCCGCTGCGGGAAGTACAATTTTTGGGGCGTCTCATCAATCATGAGGGTATTTCGGTTGATCCAGCCTAGGTTGAGGTTGTGATGCGGTGGGAAGTACCGGGGAATACATCATAGATTCGTAGCTTTTGGGTTTACCGGGCTATTACCAGAGATTTATCCAGCATTTCTCCAAGATTCTTGTACCATTGACTTGCTTGACCAAGAAAAATGTGACCTTTTGGTGGGGTACGGATCAACAGATGACTTTTGAGACCCTGAGATGGAGGTTATGTGAGGCTCAGGCTCTAGTACTACCTGAGGGGTTGGATGATCTAGTGGTGTACTATGACACATCGATTTCCGGGTTAGGTGCAGTACTGATGCAGAGGAGGCACGTGATTACTTAAGCCTCGAGGCGGTTGAAGCCTCACGAGGCAAATTACCCCACACATGACCTGAAGCTGGGGGTAATGGTGTTTGCCCTCAAGATTTGGAGGCATTATTTGTATGGAGTGCGGCTCACCATTTATAATGATCACAAGAGTTTAAAGTATTTGATGGATCATCAGAACCTCAACATGCAACAAAGGAGGTGTCTGGATGTGCTAAAGGATTATGATTGTGAGATCCTATACCATCCAGGGAAGGCCAGCATGGCGACCGATGCTTTGAGCCGCAAGACAGAGGGGTCCCCGGTTGGGAACCTCTGTATGAGGATGTCTGTGATTTCGCCTTTTTTGGATATGATCAGGGAGGCCCAAGTCGAGGGAGTGAAGAAAGAAAACTGGAAGGTAGAGAAAATTCGGGGACAGTATCCTTTGTTTATTAAGGATAGCTGCGGTCTTTTGATGTAGTGTGGCGAGTATGGGTACCAGTGACACGGGGAGTGAAGCAGCGGCTACTAGAGGAGGCGCACAAATCCAATTTCTCTATACACCTAGGGCTATGAAAATGTATAAGGAATTGAGGCTGAGTTATTGGTGGCCCTGAATAAGCGGGAGATCGCCTGGTTCGTGCAGCGGTGCTTCACCTGTAGGAAGGTTAATGCCGAGCATCATCGACCTCATGGAAAGGTACATCCATTACCTATTCCCATCTAAAAGTGGGAAGAGATCATTATGGACTTCATCATGAAGTTTAATAGGATGGTAAGGGGGTAGACGTCATATGGGTGATCATTGATAGACTGACAAATGGTACCCACTTTATTCCGATTTCCGAGAGTATATTCACGGAGAAGTTGGAGGATATTTATGTATGTGAGATGGTGGCTAGACACGGGGTTCTAGTGTCTATAGTCTCTGACAGGGATGTCTGGTTTACTTTTAGGTTTTGGAAGAAGTACCACGAGGAACTGGGCACTCAGTTACATTTTAGCATGACGTACCACCCTCAGAATGACGGTCAGAGTTAGAGTACGATCCAGACATTGGAGGACATGCTTCAAGCATACGTGTTCGATTTCAGAGGAAGTTGGGATACGTACCTTCCACTAGCAGAGTTTTCGTACAATAACAGTTCTTATGCCAGTATCGACTGTGCTCCATTCGAGATGTTATATGGTCAGCGGTACAGGACCCCGGTGTGTTAGGACGAGGTTGGGCATCGGGTCATGGGGAGCCCTGAGGTAGTGCTCAAGACCACTTAACTTATTCAAGGGGTACATGACCGGCTGCGAGTCGTGTAGAGCCATAAGAAAAGTTATGCTGACCGACGGCGATCAAATGTCGAGTTTCAGGTGGGGGATTTTGTATTGCTGAAGGTGTCGCCTTGGAATGGGTTATCATGTTCCATAAGAGAGCTAAGCTGGGGCCTCAATTCATTGGCCCATTTAGGATTAATGCTTGAGTGGGCAAGGTGGCATATCGCTTGGAGCTGCCAGAGGAGCTTATTCAGATTGACAACACCTTCCACGTGTCTCAGCTTCAGAAGTGTGTTAGTGACGAGTCTGCGGTTATTTCGTTGGACAATATTCAGGTGGATGATGGGCTGAACTATGTTGAGAGGCCGATTTCCATGTTAGATAGGAAGACAAAGGGTCTTCGGAACAAGGAGGTAAATTTGGTAATGGTAAAATGGCAGCATCGAAAGGGCTCCGAATGGACTTGGGAGCCGGATGACGAGATACGAGAGCATTACCCCACTCTATTTATAGACACCGACTTCGAGGATGAAGTCTACTTCAAGTGGGGGAGATTTGTAACGCCCTAAACAAGGTATGGCTTGAAACCCTCAAATAATTTACATTTTTACAAAATTGGTCCTTTCAGTACTCTGAGCGTACTTAAGTGTACGCTTAGCGTACTATTTATGAATGGTCACGGAGGAGCTGGACGTACGCTGGGTGTACGTAATGAGGGTGCAAGATCTTGAAAAGTTAAATAACTAATCAAGAATAAACCTATCATTTATCACTAGAACACGAATTGATGTTCGCTACCTATCGTGTTGACATATTCTTGTTGATGTGCCAATTCCAATTAAAGTTGACCATGCATGTGAGTTCAATGAGTTCTTAATTGTATCCATCAGGTAAAGCACCTTGATCAGTGAATGTTCATTGATCTGTAAGGGTGATCAGCTCAACAACTTGGAAGACATGGTAGGCCCTTGTACTGCCAAGTGGCAAGAAATTAATATTGAACAAGTTCAGTCTATATGAATCTGAATCTGCCATAGACCTTATCTAATGATAATAGTTGGAAATGACAGTTTCACATGGATAGGAACACATACACTATAAAATCTAAGTGACATAAGGTTTCTCTCCAATTAATGAAAATGATTGTGAGGAAATGCTTTCACTAAGTAGATTTTGAGGAAATAGTAGTTGTGTTAATTGCCTTCTCAAACTCGATTATGATTACGACATCCCTCTTCATATTTTGAATTGTGAGAAATGGAAAATAGTTTGAACATTCAGAACGTATTGTTATAAGTTATGAATAGTTTAGACACACATATGAGCTTTCTTATAAAAGGTGTATAAGCTTAGATAAAGGCTTGTCGAAGCATCTCGCATCAGAAATCTGAACTTTGGTAAGAAAGTCAATAAGTATTGATTTCTAGAAGTCCAGTTGATTTATGAGTATATGTCAAAGCTAGTACGAACATAAGTGTTATGCTAGTAAGAATATAATTATCATCAGTGGGAGCATGATTATTCTGTGAAGTGTTGCAAGTTAGCAATACTAGTTATAGGAAACAAATGTTACAAATTTGCAAAGTTGCAAAATTTGAAAAGTTGTTTCGCTATAATAAAGGAGATGATACTTAAACTTTATTTCGAATCTAAAATTTTATATTGAAATTAAACTTAGTTATAGTCATATGTGAATGTCATGCTGAAAATGTTTCAACATACGAAATTCCATATATGGAAATATTATAACAAAAGACTGGTCAAGTGTCTTGTCTTTATGTAAGACACTATGAGTTATATCCCATATACTTCGGGTATAGGATCGATTGTATATGCTATAATATTCACGTGTTCTGTTTTCCAAAATGCCTAGGGCATTAAGAGGGAAAAGTATTAGAACTAGACATAACTAAGGTAGTTAAACAACTGTCAAGCATGATCTAAGGTTTGTTAAGGCTTGGTTACTTAAGGACATTTGGAAGTACAGTAATGGATGGACCATATTGATATTATTATGAATTGACAGGATTCTATTAATAATGAGTTGTCATATAGAAAATATGGAAATGTTTCCATAATGGGAGTTGGATATTAAGAATCAATGTGTAGGTTAGAAACTTTTGTGCAAGAAGGACGTTCAAAGGAGTGTACTTTGAATTTGAGACTTTTCTTCCATGGAATTGTTTTGTTATCAATCTCCAGTGAAATTTTTTTTAATATCATTGGCAAAGTCTCTCTGACTTTGATAACATGACATTACAAAAGGAAGCATTGCATGATAGTTTAGAATCTAACACACTCGTATAGTGGAAAGAATTAGGTATTCGTACACTAAGGATCTGGAATTGTGAAATGAGCATCATTGAAATGTTTTCAACTGATCTATTTCATGAAGTAAGGACCATAGGTAAGCATAGTGTGCATGCTTGGAGCAATTCAAGTATTAAGTTGATTAATCGAAACATTATACAATGAATAATGTGTAATCAATATGGTGATTAAATAATAAGTGTTATATTTATACTGAAAAGTTTTGAGACCATATTAGATTACATTATTCTTGTGTTTCACTTTGCATGTTTTGACTTCCTGAATTAAAGATTATTCAAACATCCACAGTCAATCATACTTTAGAAGTAGGTATTGAGGCAAGATTGTCACGAATCTGATTGTAGATTGTCTAAAGTGTTTAGACATAGAAAAGTTTGTTGCAGTGTTCATGTGTACTCCTGTAATAATATTTGAGTATTTGATTAAACCTACGCTCATCTGTTACACCCCCAAACCAGAACGGTGGAAACGTTCGGGGGTGGAGGACGTCATATGTAGTATAACAACACATGCATCATAGTAATCAAAGTAACAAACAACCATTGCAATAATATTAAAGTGTTTACAATGTATGATTCATAAAATATTGACTCCAAAAGTAAATAACAAAACAAGACATGAAGATACTATAATCCATCTTCTGAATCCCAGTATGTGTACCTGTCTACTAATTTCCTTAGAATACAAGTTATTTTGAAAGAGTAGATCAACATTTAAGTTGGTGAATTCATAAGTATTTTAGTTATGAAAGTAAATTATAAGTTCTATTGAAAAGTCGATTCGTTCCTCCAGAAAATCCGATATTTTCCGATGTGACAAAAGATAAGTAAATATGACTCTATAAATCCTTCTGTGAGTACTAAATGGATACAAGTTATATACCAATTAGAGTAAACAGAAAATCGATTGTGTGAATCTGCCCTAAGCCCATAACCAAACAAGGAACAAGAAATGAATCCAAAGTCACACATCCCATTGTTTGTTAGATCTTCTTTCTATACAACCCTGGTGTATTCATTTGGTACTTACGGAGTTATCTATAATAGTTTTTTCATATTTGAAGAAAACATTCCTTAAGAAAATCATATATTTCCTTTAGTAAAATGGTAACCACAATAGTTCCTTCTATAATCACTTAGTTTATACTAGTTATATATTATCTAATATTGAATGGACAATAAAATGTGTGAATTTACCCAACGCCTACAACCAAACAAAGAATAGGAAGTAAGGTGTAAAACACACATCCAACTGCCTGCCGAATATTGATTATATATAACACTGTGTATAAACTAACATATTATACAATTAACCACTAAAGGTCCTTTAAGTTATACTGGTTTAATAATTCAAATCAAACCTCTTATAGATAAGTTTCTAGTTTCACTTACATAATGATCTATCTGAAAAGTATGTTTTTGTACTCGAAAGTGGTATAATTAATTTGTACGTTATGACTTGACCCATACCTGATACACCCTATGATTACTTGGTGTATACAGGATATATATATATATATATATATATATATATATAGCTAAGATCGAATGGATAGTAGACTGTGTGAATCTGCTCTAAGCCCACAACCAAACAAGGAACAGGAAATGAAGCGGAAAGCATACATCATACTGCTTATGGGATCCTACTAATATATATCCCTAACGTATCAACCAAGGAATCATAAAGAGTACCATTATAGGCCCCCTTCTAACTGTATGTTCATGTTACTAGGAAGTACATTACATTACTCGATGTGAGGATATCACTATATGAATGTAATGGGAAAGTGAAAGTGTATAGTTATGTTGCATAAAGTAACTACTGAAGCATTAACTACCTTAAAACCAATTTGTTAATTAAGGTTAAAATGTGATGTGGTTATAACCATGCTGATTGACTAGTATTTAACACAACGACCTGCTGGCATGGAAACTGATATGACATTTGTCACCCTTTGGCATGCCGGTCAAAATGTAACGAATAGTCGGGATGCATGATTGCCAGTCCCGTATAGATCTATACACATAATGTCTGCTCTCCCTCTAGGAGACTCTGGTTACAAAACGCCACATAACAAGTATATTGCTATGCTGTGAAGTAGTGGTTTCACATTATTGTTATCTTGTTCTTATTATTGTATGTTCCTATTTGTTCTTGTTATAGCATGTATGAGCTGACTCATGTAAGAACTGATTCATGTAAGTTTCATTGCTCTAGAAATAGTATGTAGTAATCCTCTAAACTATACCTTTTATAGTTTACTAGTATGATTGTTTGAACTGTTACTGACTTGTTGAAAAGACTCAATCATCTACTGAGTTAAGCATGTACTTTTAAAAACAGAGTTTTATAAACAACAATCTAACATCTTGTAAAAGAGTTTTTGAATTGATTTACTAACTTATAAAAGCATAAGAATTTCTTTAATGTGATGCCTATCACAGGTAAAATATTAACACAATACTATTGTGTTCAACTTGTATTCCCCCCCTTAGAAGCATTTAAAAACATTTAAAAGATTGATTATAGGGGTATGAACTCACCTTATGTGGGTGATTCACTGAAGATTTGAATAAGGATGATAAGTTCCACGAATGAAGTCCTGAGGTACAAAAGAGTCCTAAATGACATATATTGATACATGTAGGCATGGAATTAGTGAATCTAACTACAAAGGTGATTGGGAAACAACCTAGGATGCAAGAATAACTCATCAAAAGAGTGCTAGAAGCAAGATAGGAGGCTGATAGGGTGTTCACGGCCCAAAGGAAGGATGTTCACGGTTGGGCTTGAATGGTTCACGACCCAGAGGATGAACACATGAAGGTTTCACAACCCAAAAGATGAAGAACTCTTGAAGATATTGGTGTTTTCGTGGGTGTTTGAAGTTCCTAGTAATCTTCTATGGAGTAGCAAATGAGAGGGGGTGTTTAAGAGTGAAAGATGGTGTTCTTAAAATATGATACTAGAGAGACAATGGAGTGATTGTAGCCAAGAAAAGAAGAAGTGAAGGAAAAGTGGCAAAAACTCATCTATTTACTATAAGTTGACGGCCTAAGAGGGGTTCACGGCCGTGAACATGGTCCTTGGCCGTGAACCTCACTTGTTGAGGTTATATGTCTCAAATTTTGCTCTAGGCTCTTGGTTCTGAACACGCAAACCTTACGTATACTTGGTCTAGAAGCCTATAAGTTTGACATTAAGTTTATGTGTTTGACCTAATCCAGTAAAAAAATTCGGGCTGTGACATCATCTGAATCACTTCATGGATTTCATCACGGGTGATTGTGAGACGATAATATCTTATATTCTTGAAATAGAGACATATAGTTGCAGTTTACAAGTTGGTTGCACATTGATGATATGTAAACGCACCAGTAACTTGGTGTTATAAAACATATTGTTGTGTGTGATTTGATGCGTAAATAGAGCAAGCATATGAGTCGAAGTTTATCTGTTCCTTTTACCCTAAGAGGGATAAAAAGCGATATATATATATATATGGGCCCCTCGATGATGTAGTGATAACACCCTAAGCGCTTGGCCATGTTTGGACTGATTTGATTTGTTCAATTAGTTAGTCATCATAAATCAGAAATCGGGAAACAACACATAAACAGACAAAATGTTTATAATCTATGTCTTAGTTCATACGATATCTTGTAGAATGGAGGAATGTATGATCCCTTATCTAATCGACGTGTCATTAACTAGGTTAGAGTTCGACAACGGCTTTTGAGAGCTACGTTTTCTAATCGGATTTTGTAGTTGTACTTGCAATAATAGTTATTAGACTTATCCAAGTGAGAGACTGTTAGATTAGGTGTCTAAGCCCATAACTATAATTGGTATTTACTTGAACCGATAGTAGCATGGTCCATTTTAGGTTGCATACACCAAAGCAAATTGATAGGAAGGATGTTTTAGAAAGAGGTTATTAGTGATTTATTAATACATTATAAGTATAATATATTAATTGAGAAATCATATTATTTAATTAGTATTGATCAAGAATGAATTTGGAATTAATTTAGTGATCAAAAAGACTAATTATATTAACATGGGACTGATTAAGTAAATCAGTGATACAAGTATTTTGGGCTAATAATCCATGTTGATTATGTGGATTAAATCTTTGTGGGGTCCATGAAGATTTAGTCCAAAGGGCTTATCATATGGATTATTGGATTAAATGTACATGGAAAGTGGATTAGGGTTACCAGTTGAAACTTTAGGAATTCCACACAATAAATGTAACCCTTAGCTCCAAATTTGGCAACCCAAGAGTTCCAAGTAGAACCCTTGCTGATTTTGTGTGCTCATCGCCTCTCTCTCATTATCCTCCATTTGCTTATGGTGTTTTGTGAACCATTTGAGGCATCACACTTGAGGTGCTAAGCTCTTAAAAGGCCAAATTCTACAAGCTACAACAAGTGGTAATTATTTAAATAGTTTTATGTTTCAAATATCTATATTGTATGCTAGTTATAGGTTTCATGCTTTGGATTATTTTTTTTGCATGTATAACTAGAGAAAACTTAGATCCATATTAATTAGGGTTGTATGTGTGCCATAGGAGTGTTATAGTACATAAAGCACAACAATGTTTTCCTCTCCCTAACTCTTATTACATGTAGGTTATGATATTTATGTTCTATGTTTTATGTGTTTTGTTTAGGATCGTTCCATGTGAACGACATCCCAATATAGGTGTTATTTGACTCGGGGTCTACCTGATCATTTGTCACTCTTAAACTTAAAAAGAGGTTTCTTGAGTCTTCAGGCATGTTGGATTTTCCTCTAGAGGTCGAGATTGCTGACAAACGATCTGTTCGGGCATCGGAGGTCTACAGAGATTGTGTTTTGAATATGTATAACGAGCATTACCTCGTGGATTTGGTTCCCATTCCTTTGCGTAGGAATAAGGTCATCATAAGAAATTATTGGTTGAGCCCTAATCGGGTGGTGATTGACTATGCGCAGCAGTTGGTACATGTCAGGACCCAAAGTGGGGGAGAGTTGGTGATTTAGGGCGAGGGGGCGCAGCATGGACCAGCTTTGTGCTTAGCAATGAGGGCTAGGCACTACCTTCGGCAGGGTATGTCACCTAAGTTATGTATACCCAGGAGGCGGGTAAGGCAACCGTGAGTGATGTACCAGTTGTGCGAGAGTACCCGGTCATATTTCCAGATGAGTTGCATGGGATACTTCTAGAGAGACAGGTGAAGTTAAGGATCGACCTAGTCCCGATTGCGGCTCTGATAGCCAAGGAACCATATCAGTTGGATCATTCTGAGAAGCAGGAGTTGTCTACACAACTACAAGAGCTGTTAGACAAGGGATTCATTAGGCCAAGTAGTTCGCCTTGGGGAGTCCCAGTCCTATTTGTGAAGAAGAAAGACGGGTCGCATCTGATGTGCATAGATTACCAGGAGTTGAACAAGGTAATGGTGAAGAACCGTTACCCACCCCAGATGATTAGTGATCTATTTGACCAGCTATAGTGGACATCTTGGTTTTCCAAGATGGACTTGCGTTTAGGCTACCACTAGATGCAAGTCAGAGATGAGGATGTATAGAAGACTGCTTTTCGGACTCGCTATGGCCACTATAAGTTCGTGGTAATGCCCTTTGGGATCACCAATGCCCTTGCCACGTTCACGGACCTCATGAACTACATATGCAAACTGATGCTGGATTGGTATGTGATCATCTTTATTGATGACATCTTAGTTTACTCCATGATACAGGAGCAGCATAAGGAGCACTTGCAAGAGATGTTGGGTACCCTAAGGAGGGAGAGCTTGTATGCCATGTTCTCCAAGTGTGAGTTTTGGTTGTGCGAGGTGCAGTTTCTAGGGCACCTTGTCAACCAAATAGGTATTTTGGTCGACCCGGCCAAGGTTGTGATGAGATGGGAGGTTCTGAAGTCTCCATCTAAGATTCATAGTTTCCTTAGTTTAGCAGACTATTATCAGAGATTCAATCATGATTTTTCCAAGATAGCAGTACCCCTGACCCAAATGATGAATAAGGTCATTGTATTTCGATGGGGGCCCAAGCAACAGGTAGCGTTTGAGACGTTGAGGCAGAGGTTGTGCGAGGCACCGGTCTTAGCCCTGCCAGAGGGTGTGGAGGATTTTTTTTAGTGTACGGTGATGTGTCCATCTCGGGTTTGGGTGCAATATTGATGTAGAGGCGACACATCATCAACTACGCCTCAAGGCAGCTGAAGCCTCACGAGACAAATTACCCGATGCACAACTTGGAGTTGGGACGGTTGTTTTCGCTCTTAAGATTTGGTGACACTATCTTTATGGGATCCGTTGTACCATTTACACCAACTATAAGAGCTTGAGATACCTCATGGATCAGCCGAATCTGAACATGAGGCAGCGTTGGTGGTTAGATGTGGTGAAGGATTACGAATGTGAGATCCTCTACCACTCGAGAAAGGCTAATGTTGTGGCTGATGCACTTAGCCACAAGACATTCGCAGCCCCAATCAGAGACATCTGTATGCGAATAATAGTAGTGACTCCACTTTTGGAGAAGATCCGGGAGACCCAGCATGAGGCTATGAAGGAGGAACACTGCAAGAGTGATCGTATCGTAGGCCAGATTTCCTCCTTCGACTATGATAGCCTCAGGCTGTTGACACTTCATCGCAGAGTGTGGGTCATGTACGCATGCGGTGTGCACTAGATCCTGATGGAGGAGGCACACAAGTCCAGATTTTCCATCCATCCCTAGGCCATGAAGATGTATAGAGATCTCTGTCCTGATTACTGGTGGCCCTTCATGAAGCGGGATGTAGCATGGTACTTTGAGAGGTGCCTGACCTGCAGGAAGGTCAAGGCCAAGCACCAAAGGCGTCATGGCAAGATGCAGTCGTTGGATATCCCCGTTTGGAAATCAGAGGATATTACTATGGATTTCATCACAAAGCTTCTCAGGATTGCACGGGGAGTGGATTCAATTTGGGTCTTCAAGGATCAGTTGACTAAGAGTGCCCGTTTCATACCGAGTCAGAAGAGCATCTCGACTGAGAAGCTGGCCGACATCTATATCAGAGAGGTAGTATCTCATCTGCACTTTAGCACGTCTTTTCACCCACAAATGGATGGTCAAAGTGAACGGACCATCCAGACATTGGAGGATATGCCTGTGGCAATGCGTTTTATACTTTTGTGGTAGTTGGGATACCTACCTTCCTTTGGCAGAGTTTTCCTATAATAATAGCTACCACGCCAACATCGACCGTCCTGCCTTTGAGATGCTATATGGGTGGAAGTGAAGAACCCCGATATGTTGGGGCGAGGTTGGATAGAGGGTCATAGGAAATACCAAATTGGTACTCAAGACGATAGAGAAGATCCACCAGGTCTAGAGTCTACTCTAGACGGCCCAAAGTCGGTGGAAGAGCTATACCGATAGACGTCGATTAGACATGGAGTTTCAGGTAGGAGATATAGTCCTCCTGAAGGTCACCTTGGAAAGGTTTCATCCGATTCAGTAAGAGGGGAAAAATGGGCCCCAGATACATTCGTATGTTCAGGGTATTGGCCCTGGTGGGCCGGGTTATGTATCAACTGTATCTACCAGTCGAGCTTAGGCAGATCCACAACACCTTTCATGTCTCCCAGCTGAGGAAGTGCTTGGTAGATGACTCTGTATTGGTGGCTATAGAGGATATTCAGGTGGATGACATCCTAAACTACATCGAGTGACCGGTAGATATCCTCATTCGGAAGACAAAGGATCTAAGGAACAAGAGGGTAGAGTGGGTGAAGGTACAGTGGAAGCATCTCTTGGGCTTGGAGTGGACATGGGAGCCGGAGGATGATATTAGGGAGCACTACCCCGAGCTATTTCCAGGTGCAGCAGACTTCTAGGATAAAGTCTAAAATAAGTGGGGGAGATTTGAAACGCCCATCATTTGAGGTAATATTTATTTTAAAATATTTGTAATGTATTTTTCTGGAATAAGGAATGATTAAAGATTATTGCATGGGCTTAGCTCATAAATTTGCTTACTTGGTGAAAATGGAATTTGCTATACGTTTTTAGGGTTTAGATTATTGCAAGGTGTACACGCAACGCACACAAGCAGACTCCAAACCCTATTTTTTAGGGTTTAGCTCATAAATTTGCTTACTTGGTGGCTTCCAACCCACGAAATGTACCCAAACTTGGATTATAACATCTAACTTCCATGGAAATGACCAAAACATGTTAACAGGGTAGTACGTTGGGCGTACATGCCAGTACGCGCGATGTACAAGCCATGCAAGTTATATGCATAGCGTATAGAGGAGTGCACTTAACATACTCTCAAGATTTGGGTTTCACGTCTTCCGGCCTCAGATTGGGCCAATTCTTTAGATTTATCAGCTAGTGGGCCTTAATGGGCCATAAGGAGTTAGTTTTGGGTCAAGGACATATTTGGGCTTTTGGGAAAGGTCCATTTGAGGAGTTGGGCCCAATTTAGAAAATTGGGCCATTAGTGGTCCTTTAGTGGGCTTGGAAAGATAAAATGGAAATTAGGCGTTGCATATGGTCCAAATTAGACATAGGGGTAAAATAGTCATTTTACCCTAATAAGTATTATGCATTTTGACTAAGTGTTGTTAGGATAATGATAGTTGGGGAGTCGTTGGCGCAGCCGTTGGGGATTCTTTGCCATGAGATTTAACATTTAGCTTTGCGAGGTGAGTTACCTTCCAGTAGGAGTGGGTCGAAGGCACTAATGTCGGCCCACTAGTATTGATTATAGTTGAAAGGATTTTCTTTGTGATAATTGTCAGGTATGCCACTATCTGTTATGCTTTATGTGCCAGTATGGTATGTTATTATGTGATAGTGGTAGAGGTTAAATAGTCCCCGGTTACCGGTTGAAAGAGACCGAAAGGGAGGTCGGCACCTAAATATTCTAGGAAGTATATGATTAACATGCTATGGTATTATATGGTAGTGTTAGGGGTGAAATAGTTCCCGGTTATTGGTTGAAAGAGACCGAAGGGGTAGGCCAACACCCATATATTCTAGGCAGCTACCAATTGAAAGAGACCAAAGGGTAGGCCACCACCCAGATATGCTAGGTAGTTACTGGTTCAAAGAGACTGAAGGGGAGGCCAACACCCAATTATGCTAGGTGTTATGTGATTATTATGGTATTTAATATAATGAGGGAACTTACTAAGGTTTTTAGTTTTGGTTTCAGGAAAGGAGCCGACATGACTGAAACACGTCACACCACTACTTTCCGTACTATGATATTATTGGGATTTTTACTATAACATGATTATGACTTGTTTTGAGACATTTGACTTATGGATTTTTATGATATGGGATAACGCAATGATGTTTTTAATAATCTGTTTTATGAATTATTAAATTAAAAATGAAATTTTTGGCCTTGGATATTGAGATGTTACACTCGGATCAATAGCAGATGTCTATACAAAATCCATACACTCGTACCAAGGGCGGATGTCAGAGTTCTAAGTTCCATATATATCTCACATGTATTCTTTAGGAGTTACTACCCAATATCTCACATGTTTTTAATAATCTGTTTTCTGAATTATTGATTAGCTTGGGTCTCTTATGTTAGTCTTATTTTATCTTTGGTAAGGCTATGATGCTCTACTCTTGATACTTATATTATCATTATTATCATGAAATTATATATATATATATATATATATATATATATATATATATATATATATATATATATATATATATATATAACTTAACGCATATAGAACCGTACTTGGTTTGCATATCATATATTATCAAATATGTTCTTAACACATATTCCATGAAAGTACTAAGCCTTAATCTAGTTTCATAATCCTCATGACTATACTTATAGTCTATATTCCTCAATAATCCCAATATCTACATCAAGATCTATCATGTAAGGACCATTCATGCATGATAGTTTGGAGGTAATACCATTTCAACATGTACCCTTTCTGAAATCCAAAGTTAGAAAATTTCACTGGCAAAGCTACTACTCGCTAGCTAGTAATACTTCATGGATCCCATGGATTCACCGAGGGCTAAAACTAAGAGAAAATGGGCTAAAACTGAATGAAACCGAGAGACGATGTTTGGAAAGATGTAGTAAAAGGAATGAGGATTTGCCTCCTATTTATAGCCAATTTTGGATGCATTGCGTGCAAAAGTGGTGCACGTCGTGCATGTTAGGGTGACGTCTCTCCAACCACTTTTTTGTCACATGTAACAATCTCCGTGGTCCGCGTTTTCGCCTTCTAGAAGTGCATGTCGTGCACCTAATGCGTACTGCGAGGCCGCAAATCGCAAATTTTGTCAATTTCATAACTTCTTCATATCAACTTCGTTTTTGACGTTCATTATATCCCTGAAAAGCATTGACGAGATATAAAATTTTTCTTTAGACTCCATCAGCTAATTCTGAATTTATTTTTCTTCCCTATTTTTATAAGATTTAATGATTTTATAAAAATCATAACTCTCTCTTACGGACTCCGATTTTGGTTTACCTTTTACCAAAATTTATATCTTAGAGAGTACTATGATTGTTCTTTTTGTGATTTTATCCAAAAGTCAACCATTCTCTTTGCACATTTTTAACATCACACATTTCTTATGTGCGATTGACTTATATATTTTATAAAAATCATATCTAATTCATACGGAGTCGGATTTCTACGAGATTTATGTTTTCGGGATCGTAACGGCATGTACTTTCTAAATATTATATATATATATATATATATATATATATATATATATATATATATATATATATATATATATATATATATATATATATATATATATATATATAAGGTTGTAAAAAACGCTCGATGTTAGCTAGTCGGTGGACTGGGGTCAAGGGATTAATCGACTAGGCGAAGATTTATCAGGGGATTAATCGGGAACCATTAATTGCTAATTTATTAAATTTTAAAAAATTAAATATGATTAATATCATATCAAGGTTCGTAAATAGCACTAATAACATAACAAAATAGATTAATATGATTAATACAACACTAATCATGCCTCAAATAGTTTCATTTAAATAAAACTTCTTCAAAATATTAAAATTTCACCGTTTTATAATATTTCACTCATTATGTATGTAGGGATTAATCGCTAGGTGCCCTCTAATCGGTCGAGTAGCGCCTAGGGATTAATCGGAGATTAATTGAGACCTAATCGAGATTTTTACAACAGTAATATATATATATATATATATATATATATATATATATATATATATATATATATATATATATATATATATATATATGTCTGTGTGTGTGTGTTTTGGCACACTTATTTTTACGACTTACAAACAATTTGGTTAATTTTTCTTATTTTTCCTTAATATGAAACTTCTATTCTATAGTCTGTAGCATGCACGACTATATATTGTCCTAATCAAGGATTTAATTTTAATAATTCTTACTTATTATATGTATCTTGAATTTAGGGGTGTTGTAGTTTGGAAAACGGGGTAATGAACTCACCTTTGAAGTGTCAAACCGTTGATGTAGGGTAAATTTCGGGAGTCCGGGATTCAAGAGGCAATTTGGGAATTAATGGTACGGAGATCGAGAGAGAGAGAGAGAGAGAGAGAGAGAGAGAGAGAGAGAGAGAGATAGAGAAAGAGAAAGAAAGAGAGAGAAAGAAAGAGAGAGAGAGAGATAAAGAGAGAGAAAGAGATGTGTTGAGGTGTGAGAAAGGATTAGCCTAAGCTTCCTGTTTATAGAATGTTTTTTGGTTGCACGTCATGTAGCGCATTTGAACCAGACAGGTGTTGACACGTGTCCTCTTTTCATCGTGTCACGTCATTCGTATCTTGATGAATTAGGGTGTCAAGGTGCACACCACGCGCTACAAGTGGGTGGATGCGACATTATTTTATAAACTTTGAAAATCCGTAACTCTCGCATACGAACTCTGTTTTCAACAACTCTTATACACCTGCGTAGGTCTCAAAATACACTACAACTTTCCTTGTGGTCATTTTGGCTTTCGTTTTTTACTCTGTCTTTTGTAACTTTGATGATTCTATAGAAATCATAACTCTCTCATACACGTTCCGTTTTAGGCATTCTTTGTCTCAGAATTCCTATTTTGAGTAGTATTACAATTGTCCTTTTTGTGACTCTTTTCCAAAAGTAAACCATTATTCTTGTAGTTTTCGTCATTGTAAATTTTTTTTATATACGGTAGATATTTATTTACTAAATAAGTCATATCTTACCCATATTGAGTCAGATTTTTGTGAAATTTTTATTTCTATGATTGCAGTAGCTTATATAATCTAGAAATGCTAACCTACTCTCAAAGTCATGTGACTTTTCGTGCACCTATTTTTGAACCTAAAGATTGACAAAATTAAAGACGAAAAATAAAATATATTGAAATATATTCGGTGGTTACAACACTGTCCTTACATTTTCGTGTTTTATCATTAAATAATAACTGGGGACGATGATGTATTTTCCAAATTGTGACAACAAGTCTCGACTCTAAAGAATTTGGACCTATTTTTTTGTACGCCTTACTCTTTTAGGTAAAGTGAGAGTCTTATAGCTTATTCATTTCTTTGAAAAAAATGAGTAAGTAGGAAAAACTATCACATACGAGCTCATAGAGGGTACCAATTGCAAAATTCGATACCAATCAAATTTTAAGCATTTAGTCAAAGAAATCTTAGTTAATATACAAAGCGATTGAAGAAATTAAATATGAAGGAAAAAGTTAACATTTTTCAATCAAATTATGTGCCTCCAAAATATCAAATCTGCCATATGAGAAGAATTTATGTGATGCAATATATGATACTTTCAAAATATTGAAAAGAATATGAGTCGACCCCTATAACCAAGCTAACTTTTTTCGGCGGAAGTTGATTTGCTTTGTCGGAGTCTCTAAGGATGGGTCAAGTTAGGTAATTATGGTGAAGTTAAATAGAAATATAATTATGAAATATGATATATTTTTGAATAAGGTAAATTAATGTGTATATTTTATTTTATTTTATAAATTTGTTTCGGTAAGCATTTTCTCACCTTGGATTATGAGATTACACTCGAGGTATTGATATTGGTGTTCATATAAGTGATTTCATTGGATATTACCTGATCTGAAAGATGAAGATGAGAAAAAATATAATGAAGTGTTGTTAAAATATTGCAATCTCATGTCTTTTATTCTCAAAGTTTTTTTTTTATCTTTATTTTAGGTTTTGTTTTAAGTG